>NC_143021.1:47309655-47609655 GCF_055824585.1 Amblyomma mixtum
ACTACCGAACATTTTAAGCCGCCCTCCCGACCACACTCCCCGCGACGCTCCATGAAGTGGAGAGGGGGCTCCGATTCTACTTGTTCACTGTGTCCGGCCTTTCCTGCGTTTGTTTGGAGCAGGTTTTTTTTTCCTGCGGTTGGGTTGAGTGTCAAGGGATGAAGGCAGCTGCGAAAACACGCTGGCACTCGCTAGTCGTCGTTGAATTTGTGTTATACATTTTTGTGTTGCTTTCCTCGTGTTGCTTGATCAATCTACGATCGAAGATGACATCGCCTTCCATGCGTACGTCCAGTGCAAGTATGGTGGAACCCTCTTGTCCTTGTCTCAGTGATGAATAACTTCGGTCCAAAAGACGTGAGTGGTGAACAGTGACATTTACTGACATTTTAGTGGTGGAGGCCGCGGCGGAGAAGGCGGATTTTATGACGGCGACGTCGTGCTGCTAGGACGTAAGTACGCATTTGAAATCACTCTGTTGTCTGAGCACTGCAGCCGTCTCAGTTATATGCTCGGCGTCAACAGAAACTTTCTAGTTGTTCAATGTCTTTTTTGAACCAGCTAGTTGTAGATTTCACAGCGTAGAGAGACTAAATACCGAAAAATTTTCTCTGTTACATACCGAAATATCTTGTCCTTCATGATAACAAGACTAAAATTAGTTTTGTGGCGTGTATTCTTTCTTTACACAGGTATATGGTGCATACGTGCGAGCGCAATCAGCGACGAGCGTCCTGAGGAGGAGCAGCTTAAGGCCCTGAACAAACATCACGCATCGCATCGATGCTGCGGAATGTGCCGTAAATAAAGGAGGATGACCAAGCAAGCATTGGAATCGTCCGAGCAACCTGTTTACACACCAACAATGTTACGACACACATTTGAAACACAATATTGATTCAAATACGAAAGGCGTGAGGTGCATTCACGATACTGAGCATTGCCAATCCTCGGGGAAAGGCGTCATGAGACGCCTGGCTTGTCCGTGCCTTCTCTTTCGTCCTGTGTTCTTTTGCACGCATGATCTCTTTTTAAGTAATGTGACGTAAACCTTCCGCTGCGTGAGATTCTACGTAGCTTTTTTTCTTCTTTTTTCCTTTTCTTATTTCTTAGCGATTACCAATCCACAATCGCTTTACCGATAACGATCGTCGATTACAATCCCAATTATTGATTACCAATGTTCAATCCTTATCTAGCTTACAGAGCACGGCATAATGCGCCACTTGTACACATACACAACATTTGTTCCAGTACACTGAAGCACCATAACACCCCTTTTCATTCCGTCCAATTTCTGACGCGTAATTTGCATATTAATATTTGTCTGGCTCCGCGGTGGCTCAATGTTTACGGCTCTCGGCTGCTGACCCGAAAGACGCGGGTTCGATCCCGGCCGCGGCGGCCGAATTTCGATGAAGGCGAAATTCTAGAGGCCCGTGTACTGTGCGATGTCTTTGCACGTTTTAGAACCCCAGATGGTCGAAATTTCCGAAGCTCTTCACTACATCGTCCCTCATAGCCTGAGTCGCTTTGGGACGTTAAGCCCCCATTAACCACACCAATATTTGTATTTTTTTCATTACTGTCAGACCAGAACACATCCCAAACACAGGTTACTAAGCCATACACCCGACCACGCGTTCAATGGGTGTCGCTCAAACACGCCTGAAGCAATTACCCTTCGTGGCCTACGGTAATAAAGAACAAACAAAAACCTTCGTAGCATACGCGTTACTTGCCCACCTGGCGCAGTGGGGCTATTTTCTTTTTCTATTTACAGGAATTTTGGGTTTTTTCCGACGGGCGGAGCCGGGATTTCACCTGAACGAGCTCCTTACGCTGTCGCTTAATACCTGCGACTGTCCAATACTAGACCTTTCCCGTAATGCATCACAGCTCGCGTTTCTTGTTCAATGGGAAAAAGATAGCGCGCACCGAGGTGTCCCTAACAAGGAGAAGCAATTGGGCGGGGGAGCCATCACCCAAGGAAAACCGGTTGAGAAGCAAAATTGGATTGTTTTGCCTGTGGATGAATGGGGCTAATTAGTGTATATTCATAATGATGGTTCAAAAGCGCGAACACACCAAGTCTATGAAATAGAGAGGACACACACACCAGCGCTGAATTCAGCGCTGGTGTGTGTCCTGTCTCTTTCTTGGTCTATGTGTGTTTGCCTGTGGGCCGAACTTGGGCTAGCCCACGTGGGCCGGACTTGGGCTAGCCCATGTGGGCCGGACTTGGGCTTGCCCATGTGGGCCGGGCTAGCCCGTGTGGGTCCCCGCTGCACTGCCGCTTAAGCCCCCCTGGAGGTCCCCTCTAAGAAGCCCATTACTGCCCCTATGGGTCCCACAAAGGACCGAGGAAAGCCCCCTGTATCGTTTTTATGCATGCAGACCATAGGGGTCCCCTGCTGGTCCTATGTAGCAAGCCCACTGGGCTGCCCCTGTGGGTCCCGCGCGATGCTGAGTTGCAAATCCCGCACATATCCCACATTGGGCCCCCATGGGCTGCCCGTGTGGGGCCCGCGAGGGCCCGCAATTCCGAGCCCCGTTTGTTCTACTGGGGGAAGTTATACTGTTTTGGCAAGGAAAGAGATGTCACGTTTAAAATACGTTACGACAAGCTGCTTATCAACAAAAAGCAATACATATATAACGCCGACACAGATTCAGTAGTCGAGCTTTCATCATAGCAGTCATCGTCCGTCTCCAAGTTTCTCTCTAAAGCGCCGCCCCAGCCTTTGCATGTTTCACGCGCCATCCCATCTTATCATCACATGGCTCTCATGCTAACAAATATTCGCAGCTACTTACCCAAGAGAGAGGCTGTGGAAGCGCTTCTCGACGATCACTGCTCAGATATTGCTATCCTTACTGAGTCATGGCTTACCGATGACACTCGAGACAATGAACTACTCGAGGGTAGTAAATCTTTCACTATCTACAGGTTTGACAGAGCTGGCCGAAGAGGAAGGGGTGTTCTGGTTCTGATAAAATCTAGCATACGCTCACACTTCGTGCCAGTCGGCTGTAGCCTTGAATTAGTTTGTGTTAACCTGTCCCTTACTTTTACCGCGACCATACTTATCGCCTGCTACCGGCCGCTAGATTCTGACTGTTCTTTTGTTGATGAATTGTATTCGGTCTTTCTAGACTTGCGGTCCCGCTTTCCCCGTGTACATTTAGTCCTTTGTGACGATTTTAACTCACAACTGACTCACAACTAAAGTTTTATTGGATGCCAGCTGGTAAAAATACCTCCCTGACAGCCAGAAAAGAATGCATTCCACACTTACATGCGTGACTGACATACTAGTATACCAGTCACGTGCCACCAAGCAAATCACATGAGCGAGAATACAATATAATCAGTGAGCATGCACTTGTCAATATTCGCAATCAAGGTATCGTCTTTCTTTTTCTGACAACGCGACAGATGAAGCACTTATGCATTCTTCCGAGAGCCTACCTATTAAGTGAGCTTCTATGATCTCCCTTGCTAACGAGTCACGGTTCTTTCCTAACACTGCACTTTCCTGATAGTTTGGCGCACAGACGTAGGTATCATCGTCACCTTCATTGCCTTTGAAGTGCCTGCAATGTTTCGCCACGTGGCCAGAGATAGCGACACGGGAGACATTATACTCATGCTCTCTGAGTCTTTCGTTTAAACATCGGCCGGTTTGGCCGATGTATCGCTTACCACAAGATAGTGGCAGCGAATATACCACCCCTTCCTGGCAAGGCACAAATTGTTTTGCGTGCTTTATCGGGCACTTGCGCGATTCTTTAATCTCTGAATTTACATTCTTAATCAGGCTGGACAGTCGTTTGGGCGCCGAAAAGACGACATCAACGCCTGCATGTTTTTCCGATTCTTTTTAGATTCTGCGACACTTTTGTGAAGATATGGCAACACAACAATCTTCCTTTTCTTCGTCTCTTTCGTCTCTTTTTCCCTTTGATTTTAACTATTCCTGTAGTTTTCCTGCCACGGAAACTAATAATTCAGACGGGTATATAGCCTGCCTTTGCCAGGCGGTCTACTTGGTTGCTGAAGCTATGCTCCAACCTGTGTTCACAGGATTTGTTCACTGTGTTGCTGAAAACGGTATGTATAATTGCGCTCTTCACAAGCTTGGAGTGAGATGATGAAAACGGCAAGATGGGCTTAACAGCACGGGGTTGATAAGACCAGCAAACATGAAATGGAGTGAAATGAAGCGAAAGATCTAGAAACCTAATAAAATCATTCAATGGTACTTGGTGTGTTAAAACCAATGGTGTGAGGCATTCTGAGAACACCGAAAGGACGTCAGGGAATTGCTGCTCGAAACCAAGGTTGTCACAATCTAAAAACACAAAGTAGTAATCAACAAATCTAACAATGCTACAAACTCTGGAACCTTCAAATCGCTCTTTCATCCTTCTGTGTCGTGCTGCTAGGAACACGTCACTAAGGAAAGGCGCTAGACATGAACCAATGCAGATCCCCTCTTTCTGAATAAAAACATCGCCATTCCATTCCGTAAATGTTGAGCCAAGATAGAGTGACAACAATTCAAGGAACCCAGTAGTGGAAATTCCGCTCTCATAATGAGGGCCAAACTATCTGTCTGTGCGCCAGATGTCTGTGCGCCAAACTATCAGGAAAGTGCAGTGTTAGGAAAGAACCGTGACTCGTTAGCAAGAGAGATCATAGAAGCTCACTTAATAGGTAGGCTCGCGGAAGAATGCATCAGTGCTTCATCTGTCGCGTTGTCAGAAAAAGAAAGACGATACCTTGATTGCGAATATTGACAAGTGCACGCTCACTGATTATATTGTATTGTCGCGCATGTGATTTGCTTGGTGGCACGTGACTGGTATACGTACTGGCATGTCAGTCACGCATGTGAGTGTGGACTGCATTCTTTTCTGGCCGCCAGGGAGGTATTTATACCTACTGGCATCCAATAAAACTTTAGTTGTGAGTCAGCGCTGTGAGGTGTCCCTTGTTCATCTCTGTCCTGTCGTTTGCGCTGTAGTTATGGATCATCGAAAACACCAACTCGCCCAACTCGCTTTTGTCTTCTCACGATCCCGTTCGTCTAGTTCGATCTGCCAATAACCGCATTTGAGATCGATCGAGGAGAAGTAGCGCGCATGGCGGAGCAGTTCCAAGGAGTCGTCAATGCGTGGTAGCGGGTGTTCTTTTTTGTGACCTGGTTAAGTTTGCGGTAGTCAACACATATATCTCAGGCTGCCATCTTTCTTCTTAACCAAGACGACAGGTGAAGCCCAGGGACTCCTCGATGGCTGTATGACACCGTCATTCAGCATTTCGTCTACCTGCTGAGCGATGACTTCGCGTTCCCGCGGTTACACTCGGTATGGATTCTGTCGGACTGGTCGGATACGTTCGCCGGTTCTTATGCGGTGCTTGGTGAGGGGCGTCTGCTTGACCGCGGAGGCAGACGAGAAACAGTCCTGAAACTGACAGAGCAGCCCGACGAGTCGATCCTTCTCGGTTGGTGGTAGAGCGGGGGCGAATTGGGCATCGAGGGCGAATTAGGCCGTTTGGCTGGCGGATGTCCCGTTCTCAAGTGCGACGCAGTCAGAAGTCTCGGCGATATCTTCCAAGTAGGCGACCGTGGTCCCTTTAGCGATGCGTTGTCGTTCATGGCCGAAGTTCGTAAGAAGTACATCCGCGAGGCCGTTGGTCAGATGGACGATACCGCGGGAAACACAGACGCCGCGATGGAGCAGCAGATCAGTGTTCTGTTCGGCCACCCGTGCAGCACTGGACTGGTCATCGCACCTGATGGTAACGAGGGTACATGAGCGCGGCGGCATTGTTACATCCGCGTCAAGGATGCGTAAATATGCGTGATGCCATTCGGCGTCTGAGAGAGTCGGTGCAGGCGTTGAAAACGTCACCAAACGGCGAGGAACGTTAATGTGGGCTCGGCAGCACGCCAGCGATGGCCCGTGCTAACGTTCTACGCTTCTTGGTGCAGTTCCTCGGACTCTCGAGCTCGCAGCTGCTGGAGTGTTCGAGCCCCCGGGTCCCGTGCCTAGCATCCCTCGTCAACTCCAGTCCAGACGCAACACTCCTGCTTTTCGGACTTCACACGGTTGAGCCTTTCTCGGCTACGAATGGCCAGCCCATCGACAACGCATCCCGGTCCGCGCAATTTCTACACGGCCACGGACCATATCTTCAAGCATCATGGCTTTCCCTAAGCCGCCTGAACGCCGGAACCGCCCCTGTACATGCTGCGCATGCGTGGACTTGTGCTAAAAAGGCAGCTCGGAGCGGCGCGCCCTTCAGTGGGCTCGGCAGCACGCCAGCGATGGCCCGTGCTAACGTTCTACGCTTCTTGGTGCAGGTAATGAAACCTTATTGCCTTTACGCTAAGCCAAGTAGCTACCGTGCACTCTTGGTGCTGCCGAGCCCACGGCGTTTCCGGTCCATCATGTATGACTGTGCGCATATGTTGTTAAAACTTCTTATGGTAGCTGGTGATATAGAATCTAACCCCGGCAATAACAAAGAGGTTCTTGATGCTTTGAAAGAAATTCAAACTGGGCAGACAGCAATGCTAGCGCAGCTAAAGTCGATTGAAATGAAACTAGTTGATCATGATAAAACATTTTGCGAGATTAAGGCGCGACTAGATAAAATTGAGACAGCATGTGTTGGTATTGATGACATGCAGACTGAATTGAAAGAACTGCATGGAATCAGCACTGAGAACACGGCGCAGATAAATGCTCTGTCTGCCCGGGTAAATGATGCAGAAAATCGGTCCAGACGAAACAACCTTGTTTTCTACAACCTTGAAGATAAAGATAAAGAAACATGGTCAGATTCTGAAAATACCATCATTGCACACATTAATCAGTATTTAGACATCCAGTTAGAGCCGCGCGACATTGAGCGTGCCCATCGCATTGGGACTTTCCAAACTGGTAGGTGCAGGCCTATAATTGTGAGATTTGCTCACTTTAAAGACAAAGAGCAAGTCCTGTCTTCCGCTAGGAAATTCAAAGACAGAGGATATGCGGTTGCTCAAGATCTTTCTCCCAGCACGCGCCTTGCCCAGAAACGCCTCATCGAATTTGGAAAGGCTCGAAAACTGAAATACAAGTTGCGAAATGAAAAGCTTGTCACAAGTGAAAAAACGTACCATTTCGACCATGTTTCTAACCATGTTGTTGAGGACAGCTTGTAGCCACCATTAAAACAAAATTGTGAACCCCGTTCGCCGAATCGTCACCCTTTATCATTTCAGCTTGCTAACATTCGAAGTGTTGTTCCCAAGCGCGATTCATTGTGTAGTTTAATAGGTTCATCTTCATGCGATATCTTACTACTAACTGAAACATGGCTTAACGCATCAGTTCACGATTCTGAGATTCTTCCATTTCTCCCAGATTTCGAGATATTCCGGAAGGATAGACCCGATAATTCGCGCGGTGGGGGTGTATTGCTCGCCACTAAACGGGATCTGCATTGTTCATTTGTTAACCTCCCTTCACAACTGGAAATGATTTGGCTTCGATGCACTACTACACATCCCCCCATCCTCATTGGTATTTGTTACCGCCCTCCTAATGCTGACAGTTCTTTCACCCCCTTATTTCATGATGCCTTAAATGCGTTAACTAAATCATATCCACTTAGTCCTATCCTTCTCTTCGGTGATTTCAATTTTCCCACAATAGATTGGTCTAATCCCGCCGCTACATTATCGAAAAGCAGCCCGGCTAGCGACTTCTTAAACACGTGTATGACTTTTGGCTTAACTCAACTCGTCACTGATCCCACACGCGTTACTGACCACTCATCCAACGTTCTAGATCTCGTATTAACAACGCAGCCTGATAATTTTACTCCTATCACCTTATTGCGCGGTCTCAGCGATCATTTGACGATACATACTTCTTTTTATTGCAACGTACTAAAGAAACAAAAAAATAAAAAAACACTTACGCTTTATGATAAAGGAGACTATGCCAGCATGAACCGTGAATTATCAGATTACTTCGACACCTTCGCTGCTAACTTTCCACTACATTCTCTCGAGTCGAACTGGTTGTTTTTCAAAACAGAGATGCATCGGCTTATAAGTCTTTACATTCCAACTATTACTATATCAGAAAGAATAACATCACCATGGTTTAATGTATCACTCAAACGACTCAATAATAAGAAAAAACGCCTGTTCCGGTCGGCCAAGCTGTCTAACTCTTCTTCCACATGGCAGAAGTATCATGCTGTCTCAAAAGAATACGAAAAGTTAACCGCTCAGACTGAACGGAAGTTTTTTTCTACTACTTTACCATCTATGCTGCAGACTAACCCAAAACGATTTTGGAAAACCATTAGCCCTAATGAAATGAGATTTCACTTAACAGTAGCTCTGGATCTCCTATTCCCGACACTGAGGTTGCAGATGTTCTTAACACAGCATTCTGTTCGGTCTTTACTAATGAACCCCTTGACAATCTTCCAGATCCACCATATTTTACGCACCCGCTCATGCAAAATATCACATTTCATCCCGTCGGCATAGTCAAGGTAATTGAGTCACTGAAGAACTCGTCATCTACTGGAGTGGACGGTATCAACGCCAAAGTGCTGAAAAATACTAAACATACGTGTAGCCTGTTCTTATCGCTCATATTCCAGGAATCCCTGAACATCGGTTCGATTCCACGTGACTGGCAGGTGGGCAAGGTCATCCCAGTCTTCAAGAAAGGAAGCCGATCATCGCCGAGTAACTACCGCCCGATTTCCATAACAAGCGTTTCTTGCAAAATAATGGAGCATGTTTTATACTGACATATTGCTAATTTCCTATCGTCCGTTCATTTTTTTCACTCAAGCCAGCATGGTTTTCGCAAGAATCATTCCTGTGACACCCAACTGGCTCTCTTCCTGCACGACTTACATTTAAACCTTGATCGTAATATCCCGACTGATGCAGTGTTTTTAGACTTCGAAAAAGCGTTCGATAAGGTCTCCCATGGTCGTGTTTTACTAAAGTTATCGCGCCTTAATATTCATCCATGTGTTCTGAACTGGATTCGAGGGTTTTTATCTAACCGTCAGCAGTTCGTATATGCCAATTCACACTCTTCATCCTTAACACCTGTGCTCTCCGGGGTACCTCAAGGAACGGTACTCGGGCCCCTCCTTTTCTTGATATATATTAATGACCTACCGTGTAACATTTCTTCTCATATCCGACTCTTTGCCGATGACTGTGTCGTTTACCGAAGCATTACTAACTCCGCCGACCATCTCGCATTACAAACTGACCTTATTCGCATACAGGACTGGTGTAAAACATGGCTCATGTCATTAAATATTTCTAAAACCGTGTTAATGTCCATTCACCGTCGTCGTAATTACGTAGCGCCTAATTATAATATTAATAACCTGCAGATTGGAACATCCGAATCATTCAAATATCTTGGTGTGCATATCTCGCGTGACCTAACTTGGACCTGTCATATTAATCACATAATAAATTCTGCTAATTGTGCTCTAGGTTATTTACGCCGTAACCTTTCACTCGCTCCTCCCCCTATTAAACAGCTTGCTTTTCAAACCTTTGTGCGTCCCAAGCTTGAGTATGCTAACGCTATTTTTGATCCGCACCACAATAATCTTACTAACGCCCTCGAATTGGTTCAGAACCGCGCAACACGATTCATTCTATCTAATTATTCCTACCACTCAAGCATCTCAGCACTAAAAGCTCGAATCAACTTGCCCCCCCTAGCCTCGCGCCGTAAGATAGCACGTCTTAACCTTTTTCATAAATTTTTCCATTCTTTGCCTCTTGATAACCCCTACATAAAAAGAGCCCACCGCATCGCCCGGTTCAGCCATAGTAACGCAGTGTAGCCCCTACAAGCCCATACTGTGACATTTCAGCAGTCATTTTTTCAGCGTACTGCACGAGACTGGAATGACCTGCCCACCGAAGTTGCCATTATCATCAACCCACTAGAATTCAAGCGGAGCGTCGCCAACCTTTCATCTTAAAATTTTTTACCATTGTTTGCCAGATACCGTCCACTCCCTCATGTAATGTCTCAACCGAGACCTTTGAGGAAATAAATAAATAAATAAATAAATTACGGCACCATGCTGTCGTAAAAAGTCAAGGCTGAGTATGAGGTCCTTGCAACAGTTAGGCAGAATAACGAAGACGTAAACAAACACGGAGTCGGCAATAGTGACTCGTGCAGTGCAACGCCCTACGGCGTCATAAGGCGGCCACCAGCAGTACGAATTTGGGGTCCAGGTCATTCAGTCCTAACTTTTGCGAGCCGATCCGCAAAATTCTTGGTGATTATTGAGACGTCTGCTCCTGTATCTCCTAAAGCAGTCACTGGGTGCTCGTCAACAAGCCCGGGAAGGTCGGCGCTAGCTGTGTCATCGGTATGAGGGAAGCTCGGAGTCACGGAATCACGCTGCGGCGGCATCGCTGTCACGGAATCACGCTGCATTGTCACGGGGGGGGGGGGGGGGGGGGGGGGGGTGTCTTTGGGACGTCGGTTTCGTTTGTCAGCAACCTGCCCTCGTACCAGGTTTTGGCGCCGTCTTCCAGCGCGTAGTATACTTTGCGCAGCTTCATGGCTCCTCTGATTAAAGTTGGCCACGCGTTCAAACTGCTCAAGCCAGTCGTCGACGTCTTCAGCAGCAGCGCCATGAAAACTGGTCGGCACACGGGGCTGCTGGAGGGTTACATGAGGGGAACTCGCCTGCGCCATGGGATGGAGCTCAACGGGGCGGTCAGGAAGGAGACGAACTCTGGGGAGGGGCCGTGAATGCGGCGGCTGCTGCGATGTACGGGCGTAGACACCAGCGGGAGTCGGTCGGGACTCGATGAACCGCTGCGAGGAGAGGTCCGGGACATGGGATCTTGAATCCACCTCCACCAGTGTTACGTAGTGTGGTATTGTATTCTGTAGTTATGTTTGTATAAACTAGGTGGTGCTAGGCACGCGCCCTATCTGGTCAGCTGACTCGTACATCTATATATATATTCATCATGAACTGTGAATAAAGGTCGAAGTACTTGGCGGGTGCTTGACGTGGTGGTGTTCCGGCTGCTCCGGCGCAGTCGGGCCGGGCAGTTCCCCAACGGTAAGGGATACAACAGTTGGCGACGAGTGGTGAAGTAACCGAACGCGGAAGCAATGAGCATGCATCAACCGCCAGAGTTCCTGCCGACGCCCGGGAAGCCCGCCATTCCTTGGACGCAGTGGCACCGCCTTTTCAAGAACTATCTCCTGCGCGAACCAAACAAAGCGATTGTCGTTGACAAATTTCCGTTGCCGCACACGGAAGAACTATTGCACAAACTTCATGGCGCAAATTACTATTCAAAGATTGATTTAGCAGCTGCATATCACCAAGTTCTGCTAAGCCCTGAAAGCAGGGAACTGACTACCTTCATAACCGATAGTGGACTGTACAGATTCAAGCGCGTCTGTTTCGGTCTTGCATCAGCACCGTCTGCGTTTCAGAAAATAATGGTCACTATTTTGCAGAACAGCAAAAACACTTTGTGCTACATAGATGATGTCATTGTGTACGGAAGCGCACGTGAAGAGCACTTCAAGAATTTGAAACAAGTTTTGCACTTGATTGCAAAGGCTGGAATGAAGCTGAATGACAAATGCATTTTCAATGTGCAAGAAGTCGACTTCCTTGGTCACAGGATCAGTCACAAGGAAATACGCCCCTTAGAAAGCAACATTGACGCCATCAAGGCTTTGCTAGCCCCAACAAATGTCGGTACTCTGCGCTCATTCTTGGGCATGGTAGGCTACTACGCCAAATTTATACCTGACTATGCGGTGGTTGTCGAGCCTCTTCGCGAGTTGCTACGTAAGAATGCCACATTCACATGGAACCCTGCAAGACAAGCTTGTTTCGAGCAACTGAACAGTTCCCTGGCCACAAGATGTTTACAGCTATTTGATCCTGCGGGTGACATTATTGTCACTACGGATGCCTCATCCATTGGCTTGGGAGCAGTGTTGCAACAGACAAGGAATGATGAACTGGTGACGATTGCTTTTGCTTCTCGCAGGCTTACTCCACAGGAACAGAAGTATTCTGTAGGGGAACTGGAAGCCCTTGCTTGCTTGTGGGCATGCGAATATTGGAGAGTGTACCTTTGGGGTCGTTCATTCGTACTACGCACCGATCACCAGGCTCTGGTCATACTCCTTAGTACAAAGGGAGTAGGTCGCCGACCGTTCCGGGTTGCGAGGTGGCACGCCAGGCTGCTGGCATACAACTTCACGATTGAATTCCACAAGGATGACAAGAATACTGTTGCTGATGCTCTTTCAAGGATGCCCCTTCCAGGTCGTGTAGAGGAAGAGAAAGAAGAGACTGTTTGCGTTGTCTCAACATGCATTACTCATGAAGAGTTTGTCATTGAAACGATGCAGGACCCGTTTCCGCAGCAGGTTGTAAAGTGGGTGACATCAGCATGGCCCGCAGTGAAGATGTTTCCTGCCGAGGCAGTTCCGTTCTACCGGGTGCAGATGAGCTTTCAGTCGTTGGACACCTCCTGCTTCGTGGTGACAAATTTGTAGTACCTTCGTCCCTCGTAGCACGGCTTCTTGACGCAGCCGACGAGTCGCATCCGGGAATAACGAGGACAAAGCAGCGACTACGTGAGCAATACTGGTGGCCTGCTATGTGCAAGCAAGTAGAACAATTGATTACATCCTGCGCGGTATGCCAATCTGTTCACAAGTCTGCAAAACCTGTGACACCACCTCTGCAGCCAATTGCATTCCCATCTGCACCATGGCAGAAGCTAGGCATCGATATTATGGGCCCTTTTTCCGAAGTGCCGGCAGATTGCCGTTTTGCCATTACAGCCATCGATTACTACAGCAAGTGGCCTGAGGTTTGTTTCTCAGCAAAGGTGACAACTGCAACAGTCATCTCGTTTCTGCGAAGTATCTTCAGAAGGGAAGGATATCCAGACAAGATTGTGAGTGATCATGGTGCTCAGTTTACAGCCTTGAAGTTTGACAGTTTTCTCAAAGAACGTGGCATCGCTCATACGTATTCGGCGGTCTATCATCCGCAAGCTAACGGGCAGATAGAGAGGTTTAATCGAGTACTCAAAGAGTATGTTCAAGTCTGCACACAAGAACATCGGCCTTTGAAGGAAGCTGTCACCGAATACCTTAGAGTCTACCGTTTCACACCTCATGCGACCACAGGAGTGAAGCTTCCGTCCTTCTTCACGGCCGTCATCCCAGAACAAAACTTGATCTTGTAGGAGCGCCATGTAAAGAGTTTTTTCAAGATCCGCAGGCAGCGATGAAGTCCATCCGCAGCAGAGTAGCACAAAAGCAACAAACAAGTAAGACTTACACTGACCGTCGACGAGCTGCGAAGCACTCTCCATTAACAACAGGTCAACCGGTGAGAGTCAAGTTGCCTGGTCACGTGCCTAAGGGCGCTTTGAGCTACTCAAGTCCATTCACCATTGTGGACCAATGTGGTCAGGATACCTACAAGCTCAATGATGGCCGCACATGGAATCGGAGTCGGCTGGTACCTTGCCCCCAACCAGTTACACCACCTACAGTTCCGAAAAGTTGTTCGCCTGAAACAGCAAAACCACTTGGCAAACCACAGCAGGAGAACCACGACCCACCCCAACAGCCATCTGTTCAGACGCCAGTTGGAAGGGACGTTCCAGGACTGAGGCATTCGACGAGACAAAGAAGACCACCAGTGTGGTTTAAAGACTATCAAAGACATTGAGTGTTTATTGCGTTTTTCCAGTGTTAGTTACTCACTCTTTTTGAGGGGGGAATAATGTGGTATTGTATTCTGTAGTTATGTTTTTATAAACTAGGTGGCGCTAGGCACGCGCCCTATCTGGTCAGCTGACTCGTACATCTGTATATATATTCATCATGAACTGTGAATAAAGGGGTTGGTCGAAGTACGTGGCGGGTGCTTGACGTGGTGGTGCTCCGGCGCAGTCGGGCCGGGCAGTTCCCCAACGGTAAGGGATACAACACGTAGCCGTTGGGGATCGTAACCGATAGGCTTTAATGGGGGGTTGACTTGGACGGCACCGGAGAGCAAGCCAGGAGCACCCAGAGGAGGCCGGGACCGAGCTTCTTTTTTCACTCGCCGGTGCACGCGACTTGCGAAGAGCAGCCGCGTGGCAATATTTATTTATATAAATACCCTTAGAGGCCCTCGAGAGGATATTACTACGGGAGGGTACAGGCAATTGATCAAATAAAAGAAAACCGCAAATATAAAACAACAAAACCACAAATAAAACACTTAGCATGACATAAATAAGCGAAAGAATAAAAGTTATGGCAGTGCGGCAGAATGAAAATTACTACAGTATTAAAATTATACAAACAGAACTCGAATGCAAGAATCATTTTCATAACATATCCTGCAAAAAAAGATATCATGAACAAATAAAATGACAATGTACGCAAACAGATATTAAAATATTTATCAGGATCAGTGGTGGTTGCGATATGTGAAGGCAGAGTGCATGCCAAGAATGAATGCGCATAGTTGAATGTTCTGCACTCGAAACGCCTAACTTTAAAGGGATGATCGCGGCGGTCAAAAACCGACGGAGGGAAAGAAAAAAAAGTCGTTATGAAGTGATGGGTGATGATACAGTTTGTGAAAAAGTTATAGTCGTTAACAATGCAAGAGCGGGGGCTAGTTGGTGCTTCATACTGATCAAATCGCGCTACAAGGAACATACATACGGAAACACAAACGGACGAAGCACCGTTTGTGTGTCCGTGTGTGTGTTGCTTGTAGCGCGAATTGATCATTATAGTCGTGCAACTTTGCGGCGGAGACATAAATGATTGAGACCTGCACGTTTCTTCATGGCTGTGCTGCTGGTATTACGTGAGTAATGGGAGTAAATAAAACGAACTGTGCTATTCTGCATTGACTAAATGTTATTTATTAGGTAAGATTGGTAAGGGTCCCAAATACCGAGGCATATTCAAGTGTAGGTCGAACCAGAGTGGTATAGGCATGGACACGGAGGTGAGGAGGAGCATGCTTTAGGTTATGTTTTAGGAGACCTAATGACCGATTAGCAGATGCAATTAATGTAGAGCTTCTTGCTGGGTGAGTTGGTGCATAGCTTTCTTGGGATCTAGCAGAACTTTTTGCTGGGCTAGTTGGTCCATTCTGACATTGGTGAAAACAGCGCGAAAGAAGAAGCCCGAAGGCGAAACGAGGAAGTGACAGGACAGCGCTCTTTCCTGTCACTTCCTCGTTTCGCCTTCGGGCTTCTTCTTTCGCGCTGTTTTCACCAATGTTTCTTGGGATGTTCGTGTGCGCAACGCCATTCCAAGATAGCTGATGCAAGCATAAGGTTAATATGGTGGTTCCATGTTAGGTCTGAATGAAGGTGAAGTCCGACGTACTTATGCATGGTGACTAGCTCGAGCGAGCTATTATTTAACGAGTATGCTGTTTGAAATTGAGACATTCGGTTAGGAAAAGACATCAACTTTATGATTAAGTTGCATAAGCCAGGTTGTGCACCATGCTGTTACCGAATGCAGGTCAGATTGAAGGGATTGGCAATCGACGTCAGGACAAATTTTACTAAAAAAAATTTACACAATCATCAACAAAAAATCTTATATGGGAAGAAATGGAATCTGGTAAATCGTTGATAAATATAAGGAAAAGTAAGGGCCAAGCACACATCCTTTTGGGACGCCAGAGTCTACTTCGCTGAAAGACGAATTACGGTTATTGACAGTTGTAAATTGAGACCTGAAAAAGAGAAAATCTTTAACCCATGCAATAGCAAGAGGGTGAATATTAAGCAGTGCTAGTTTCATTAATAATCGGTGTTATTAAAGCGGTGCTGTCTAAAGGATTCTGGTGTGGGCTAGTTGGTTCATGCTTAATAAACGGATTCACAACAGCGCTACGGAACAAGGACACAAGGAACAGCGCCCGTCCTGTGTTTTTCGTGTTCCTTGTGTCCTTGTTCCGTAGCGCTGTTGTGAATCCGTTTATTAAGCTGTCTAAAGCTTTAGAAAAATCAAGAAATATGGAGTCGACTTGAATGCCAGCATCAACCGATGAATGTATATGTCTTGAATGAATCCGGCAAGTTGCGTTTCGCATGAGTAGCCTTTACGGAACCCATGCCGATATCTAAAAGGTAATATGACGTTCTTCAAGATAGTTAAATACCTACGGGTGAATTTCGTGTTCAAGAAGTTTGCAAACAGTGCTACTTAGTGAAATGGGTCGATAGTTCAGTGGTGAGGAACGATCGCCACACTTGAAGATTGGCCCAACTTTAGCTAGGCGCAAATCCAGCGGAATCACGCCAGATGATAGAGATTGCGAAAAAAATAGCGGACAACATGCGATCAATACCATCAGATGAATTTTTAAGTATTTTGTTATTAAAGCCAAGGGGATCTGATGCTGATGTTGTTTTAAGCTTCCCTTGGAAGGGTAAGATACCGGTCTCAGCGATACATATTTTGGACATTGAGGTATTAGAACTGCTGATTGAAATAGGGGCTAGAGGGATATCTTCACGGGTAAAAACGGATGTGAATGCGTTATTGAAAAGTTCGGCGCATTCGGCCACTGGAATACTACTGCCTTCCGCGTTCATAAGAGTAATGTCGGGGTGATTAGGGGGGTTTATTATCTGCCAGAATTTCCGTGGATTATTGGTTAGCATTGCCGATAGATAGTGCGTGAAGAAAGTGCCTATGTGCAGATATCAACTCCGACTAATATTCCTTATCACATAGTGTGTAACGTTGCCAAACTTGGGAGTGTCTGTTCTTGTCGGCATGTCTGTAAAGGTGCTTTTTCTTATTATTAAGGCGACGTAGACGTCCATTAAACCAAGGCGCTGTGCTAGTGCATGTGATACTAATGACGGGCATGAATCTGCCAATTAGAGTAGCAAGTTCCACGCTGAAGAGGTTCCTATTCATTTCCACAGAGCATGACGAAAAATCGTGAAGAAACTGATCAGCAAAGACTGATAACTGAGCGTTTATTTCATCGATGTTTGCTCGGTTGTAGCACCTTATTTGTTTAGTACGAGTTGCTTTTTTATGGGGCCCAAAATTCAGGTTTCCCGTGCCGCCGCGGTGGCTAAGCGGTTATGGTGCTCGGCTGCTGACCCAAAAGACGCGGGTTCGATCCCGGCCGCGGCGGCTAGAATTTCTTTGGAGGAGAAATTCTAGAGGCCCGTGTACTGTGCGATGTCAGTGCACGTTAAAGAACCCCAGGTGGTCGAAATTTCCGGAGCCCTCCACTACGGCGTCTCTCATAGCCTTAGTCGCTTTGGGACGTTAAACCCCATAAACCAAACCAAACCAGGTTTCCCGTGATTATGTAATGATCAGAAAGGCCTTCTGAGTACGCAATGGTGGAGCAAACGTAAGGATTATTTGTCGGGATAAGATCGAGATGATTGACTGTAGTAGCGGATTGACGTCTAGGTTCAGAAATAAGTTGTTGCAAATAGAAATCGAGAGAGGCGTGGAGGAAAGCCTGAGCTTCAGGATCATTGGCAGGAGCTGTTAATGACGAGCAGCTAATAGCCGGAAAGTTAGAGTCACCAAGTAAAAGAAAGCTTGAATTCGGAACACGAAAATTATGATCGCTTAGTAAAATAGAAAACTGACTTGAGAATGAAGAATTCATGTCTGGAGGGCGGTAAATAACGCCAATGATGACGAACGTGGGACCACATCTCAACCGAACCCATACCGATTTAAGGTACGACGTGACCCCTATAGGCACAGCAGTGGTCACTTTACTGATGGCCAGAAGTACACCACCACCTCTATGGCCCGTGCGGTCACAACGACACATGTTGAACTCGGAGTCACAGGCGAAAACGACACAATCAAGAACAATGTAATTTAACCTCCCGGCCGCTGCGGTTGAATTTCTTTGGAGGAGAAATTCTAGAGGCCCGTGTACTGTGCGATGTCAGTGCACGTTAAAGAACCCCAGGTGGTCGAAATTTCCGGAGCCCTCCATTACGGCGTCTCTCATAGCCTTAGTCGCTTTGGGACGTTAAACCCCATAAACCAAACCAAACCATGTAATTTAACCGAATCTCGGTAAGCGCGATGACCGAGGAGCAGCATGAATCAAGTAAAGAAGAAAGAGCCACGTTTTTACAAAGAACACTCCTCATGTTGGTGTACAGAAAACTGACATTGCAATTAGAGCATTTGGCCGGCAAACCACCCGTGCGTTTGGCCGCACGGGTGGTTTGCCTGGAAGGGATGCGTCTGGCCGATATATTTCCGCAGGACAAGGGAATTTGATACACAACACCTTCATCGCACGATATCGGCCAGACGGGGAGATGTCTGAACGTGCGCCTAATGGGAAACGCTCGCTACGTCAGAAACGGGCAAGGCCGATCGCTGCTTGACCACATTCTCGCATGCAAGTCAAAAACCTGTAAGCCTTTTTTTGATAAAAGTCTGGTAATAGGAAAAAGCAGAGAAAGGGCAACGCGCGAAATCATTGAAGCCGAAAAGATAAATAGGTCCCGATGCTTGTGTATAAGTACACCTTCCGTTCTCCTCTCAGATAAAGAGCTCGTTTTTCTAAGGAATTGACACTGTTCGCACGCGTGAATACTGTTTTCTGGCGTATAAATGTGATGCTTCAGGAGAATGAAATTTGTTGGAAGTTAGCGCTCGTGGTGTTCGTCTCTCGTCTCTTGTGTCCTCGTCTTTTGCTGCGCTACAGTGCATTGGAACTATGTACCAACAAGCCCAAATAGCCACGCTACTGATCAGGCATTGCCCAAGAATCTGACCTAAATAAGTTCAAACCTCTTATTCACTCATGTTTCAACAACTAAAAAGGTTTTTTTTTCAGCCTACTTTCTTCTGCCTTGTTTTTTTTTTTATTTTTGATTTTTGATTTGTACTTCACCGCACTTTTTCCGGTGTCTTTATCTTGCGGTGCTATATGTTACTCAAATTCTGGCAATTTTTCAATAATATTTGTGATTTATATTTTATTCTAGTGCATTATTATAATCTGCAACCAATGCAGTGTACTCCCTCCCCCCCCCTCCCCCCCATGTATTGAATGAGGGCCTTTGGTGGTATTTTGAGTAAACAAATAAATAAATATCCCGTCCGTAGTGAATCAGTTTAAGATCTGGTTGGTAGATAACGTGAGGCTGGGTGATCTGATTGTTTTCGCTTGAAGATTTTTATTTGGTGCATTCATTTTCTGCAAATGTATTTGCACTGGGGGGGGGGGGGGTGGTTATATATAACATATTTGGTTCCTGGAAGTTGTTGAAACTGCTACAAGAGTGATTATTGGCTATTTATCAATATTAGATTCCTGGTCTCTGCCGGGTAAACTAGAGCGCAAAGCAATTCGAAGTTTTCCTCGCCATCTCCGACCACTAAGCTGTTTCAATGCCATCCGATGTCTGTGCCGAGAACAGGAAGAAGTAATCTCTCACAAACTCTTTCTGCGCAAATGGTGCATAGATATTGGAAGCAGTTTCTATCAAGTTTTCATCTTTTTTGAGAGGTAACACAGATATTCGTTAAAGGAGGAAATGCCTTGACCACTCCACTGAGTATTTCGTGCTCTGATAGGAAATGTAAAACCGTAAACTTTCTCGACAGACTACCGACGCTTAAAAGATAACTGATACGTGCAAAAGTAAACTAAGTAGTAGTAAACGATGGGAAAAAAATATTTGAACGAAAAAAAACAGCAGAAAAGGACTTTTTGAAGAGACAGCAACGAGGAGGAAACAACGCGCTCACAAGGAGTAGACCAATACTGCGAAAAAATTGAATTTTAAGGCGGAAGCCTTTAATGTCTCATCGTTGTAAGCAGCAGTTGTCGACAGAAAATGTCACGCTTTTCAATTGGTGGAAACGGTCGTGACGTCACAGTGCGCGAATTTCAAACGGGGCCAATTGCACTTTGTCTAGTAGCCATTGTCTAGTAGAGGGTACTTTGTCTTTACTTTGTCTAGTACTTTGTCTAGTAGAGGGTAGAAGACAAGCAAGAGCCAAAGCCTTACATAACAAATACAGACAGTGCGCTGGAACACTTTATGTAGATGCAGCAGAATACAAAAATACCAATGCCTTTGCAATTGTGGTTGTGAACGAGAATGGTGACCACATCGTCTCGGCGACAATCAAAACGAAATCCTCTGAAACGGCAGAAGAGGCGGCTATAGCCCTCGCCCTAGCGCATACCCAAGGAAGCATCATCTTCAGCGATTCCAAAATGGGTATCAATAATTTCGCTAAAGGGCGAATTACAAACACCTCCCTTAGAATCCTTAACGCAACCAAATTCTCACCAAATTATTCCGAATTGATATGGGTCCCAGCCCATTCGGGGAATCCGGGGAACGAGGCAGCCCACAATAAAGCCCGAGGTTTCGTCGACCGGGCAGTGGATGAGTCTGGCTCCCTGAATTTCACGAAGGACTCCATGATCACATATCATGATCTCACCAATCATTTTAAACTAGAGAGGAGAATTTTCCCCCCTCCAGACAAAAGACTTAGTAAAGAACAAGAGGTTACGTGGCGTCGTCTACAGACGAGATCGATACGCACCCCATCACTCCTCGCGCGCATTTATCCAGATCTTTACAACCCAAACTGCAAACACTGTGGCCAACGTGCTACCTACGATCACATCCTGTGGGACTGCAAAATAGAGCCACCTCCGGGTGATCTAGTTACAGCTCCTTCTCTCGAGCGGTGGGAGACCGTGCTGGCTAGCTCTGACCCCAGAACGCAAGTTTTGGCGGTGGAGTGGGCTGACAAAGTCGTCGAGGGCTATGTACTCTCGACCACTTAACGCGACCTCTTGCCAAGCTCTTCCCGGCGAATAAAATGTTTTACAATCTAGTAGCCATACTACCAATAGAAGGGATCGTATAGTGATGCTCCAAGTAAGTGGGACTGAGCTTAGTTAATTGCTTAATTACCCAATTAGCCTAATTAGTTTTACTAGTCAGGCCATATAAATAAATAAAAGCGATTAAGAAATTGGTCGAGCTCAGGAATCGAACCCCGGTCTTCGTCGCGAGAGACGAGCGCGCTATCCACTCCGCCATGCCAGCTTTTTTTTTTTTCTTTATTGCCTGACTTTGGCTCATGACATTGCCCAACAAAAATACACATAGCGCTATATACATACGACACTGTCGTGGTCAGCCAGCACGAGACTGGCTTCGTCAGCTTAAAATTCCCGCAACATACACAACGGCTCTAGTCTGGAGAGCCACTCGGGAGGCTCCGCAGCTGCTTTTTGGATTGCAAGAAACCAGTCCATGCTTTCCCGAAAATAAATTCGGGCCGGTCGTGCGTCTTTGTCACAATGGTAGCCTGCCGTTCTGGAGCGCCATATACAGTGGAGGCCCAAGAGCATTATGAGATCAAAAGGTGCCCCATCCTCATTATCAGTGCTTAAATAGCGAATTCCGTGCGCGTCAAGTGGTAGCTCTTTCTTTATAGTCCTTTGTAAAACGTCCCAAAAATAAACCCCTTCCCAGCAGTGCAAAAAAACATGGTCTATTGTTTCAGGCTGTTTACAAATTAAGCAGTTCGATCCCCACGGTAAAAAGAAATCCTTTCCCTCTAGAAACTTTTTAACTGGTAACGTCCCGGTATGTAACTTAAAAAAGAAAGTCTTTACTCCTGGTGGCACCTGCATTTTCTTCACCCTTTTTAGAACATCCCCTCCCGGGCCTCCACTGTACAAGGCCCTGTACATGGGCTCTGGGAAAACAATATCACAAAGATCATTGTACAACTTTTTCCTTTTGCTTTTCCACAAATAATCGGTGGAAAAACGTGCCGAAAGAAATCGAACGCTTGCTACAATCTCTTTGTAGTAACCAAAAGTTCCACCTGAGAGCTCTTCTGTGGATACCACAAACTCCGGCAGCAATCGCCGCAGCTTCACTTGGCACACGGTGCGCAAGAACGGGTCTGTGACGTCGCGAAAAAACAAAAACCGGTTCACCAGCTGCCTTAAAAAGAGGTGCCCTAGCCCTAGCCCCCCATCTTTTACCCTCCGGAACAGGTTCGTTCTGCTACAACGTTCCCATTCGGACGCCCATATGAAAACTGCAAAAATCCTGTGTAGCTTCTGAACGTTCACACGCGAGCAATGCAAAACCTGCATCACATACCAGAGTTTGCTAATAAAAAAAAGATTGCAGACTGTAGCTCTGGCGAAAATTGAAAGGCTGGTGCCTTTCCATTTCCCAGCTCGGTCACGTGCGTCTTTAGTTTGCTCTTTCCAATAGTCCTCGCTATCGCGATAAGCATCGAGCGGAACGCCCAAATACTTGCCCGGGGTCGTCGCCCACGGTACGTTGGCGAAATGGTCCGGGTGGGATGGCCACCATCCATGCCAGAGGCCAAGGCACTTGGACCAGTTAACCCCGCTGCCTGTGACTTCGCTGAACGCGCGTACACACCCGACAGCTTCACTTATGCTCCCCTGATCAACCGTAAATACTGCAACGTCATCTGCATAGGCCAGCAGCTTAACTTCAGCTGCTTGTAACCTAAAGCCATTAATACTATTGTTTTCTATGATTTTCATGCACAGCGTTTCGATGTAAATACAAAACAAGAGAGGGCTGAGGGGGCAGCCCTGACGCACCGAACGCTGCACGCTAATGGGGGCCCCCAAACTCTTGTTAACAATCAGTCTCGTCGTGCAGTTTCGATTCGCCAGGGCTACACCCTTACGGATAACTGAACCGACGTTCACATGGTCTAAAACGGTAAACAAAATTTCATGAGAAACACAATCAAATGCCTTTTCAAGGTCAATCTGAAGCATCGCGAAGCAAGGTCAATCTGAAGATGTCGTCACAGCTTTCCAGCACACTGCGCGCTTTGTGAATGTTGGAAAAAATTGAGCGCCCTTTGATTCCACATGTCTGGTGGGGTCCAACAATATCCGATATCACTGTCTGCAGTCTACGCGCCAATACCTTCATAAAAATTTTGTAGTCCACATTAGTGAGTGCTATGGGTCGGTACGCTGTAACCAATTGTAATTTCTCTATATCATCCGTTTTAGGTATGAGCACTGTATGGGAGATCCCAAAAGACGGAGGCAATAAGTTTATTTTATAGGCTTCATTGAAAATTGTACACAGCACTGGGGCAATTTCGTGCTTAAATTCTTTATAAAATGCCGCACTGAATCCATCTGGTCCTGGTGATTTTCCTAGGTTTAACTGATCTATCGCGTGCTCTACCTCGCTGTGAGTTATTGTTAGTTCCATTTTCTTTTTGCTTTCTTCGTCAAGCCGTGGCATTGCACCAAGAAACTGATGTGTAAAGGCTACTGCGTCTACAGGAGTCGATGAAAAAAGCCTCTGGTAGTATTCATTAAAGGCTTCTTTGATGTGGTCAGTGTCTGCCGATAAGATACCCCCCCATTCTATTTTAGCGATGTGATTTCTTTCAGCGCGCGCTTTTTCTAGACCAAGAGCACGTTTCGATGGCGCTTCGCCAGCAGCTGTGTCTTCCGCCCTTGCCCTCACTAGTGCTCCGCGATAACGCCGTTCTTCCATAAGCTCAATCTTTTGTTTTGTTTTCCTGACATCTTCTATCCATTTCACAGGCTCTTTGCATTCCTGCTTCATCAGCGTTTGAAGAAGTGCCCTTAGCTCAGCTGCGTCTTGTTTTTCCTTATAACGGATACATGTCGCCCTTTCTATTGCTTTGATTTTTAAAGATTCTTTACTTAGCTCCCACTGTTGCCAAATCTTCAGGTTCTTGCGCGGGTTTATTTTACCTATTTCATCCTTTACTGCTCTGCGTCTTGAAGAAGCGTGTTGTTTAGCTTCCACATTTCCCACGAAAATGCCTTGCTTCGGTTCACACTTCCCAGGCAGCACTCAACTAAACAGTGGTCTGAGAAGGAGACTCCCACAACTTCATAATGGTTGCAAACAGGGGCAAGGTCGACTGATGCGTAAATGCGGTCCAGCCGTGCATGGCTTGAGCCCTGGAAATGAGTGAACTGCACTGTCCGCGCACCCTCAATAAGTTCAGCCACATCCTCAAGGTTTCCGTTCTCGATCACTCGCATCAACACTTCAGTGCTCCTGTCTCGAAACCCCCGGATGCTTGACCTATCGCGCGCATTAAGAACACAATTGAAGTCACCTAATACAATGAGCCGCCTCTCCGTACAAAGGCGCTCTTGGAGGCTTTGGAAAAAGGCAACCCTTTCCTCAGCCACATTCGGCGCGTACACAGTAACAATGCGCCACTCATTGCCGTTCAGACAAAAATCAAGCACAATACACCGGCCATACACACACGAAAAATAAGCCTGCACCTCTAGTCCCGGCATCTTCTTTACAAAAAGCACGCATCCAGCCGATGTTCCCACTGCTTCACTGACGACAGCATAAAATCTAGTCGTGAAACGTCGCACCATGCTGTCGGTTCCTTCGTTGCCGTCCACTTTCGTCTCCTGCACGGCCAATACATCTATCTCGCGCTCCGTAATAAGTCGGTACACCTGACATTGTTTTTTCCTTGCCGCCAGGCCCCTCACATTCAATGTAGCGACTCTAAAGGCGGAGGCGGGAGCCATTTTTACGCAAGAGGAAGGAACCAACAGCATGGTGCTTACCTTCCACGTCTAGCGCGCCGCTAGACGCCACTGTGGCCGCCGGTATCATCCGGCGCAAGAACATCAGTCTGCTCGAGTAGTACCTTGCCTGCGGAGGAGTACCGTTTGTCAGCCGCATGGTTTGGGCGTGGCCGTAACGACGAACGCCGGGCTTGAGTCGTCTCTGCAGGGGGCTCCTCGACGCCGGGTGCTACCACTTTGTCCCCTTCAGGGCTGTCCTGGTCATGGGAACGCTTCGCCGGGGTGTTAAGGGGGGGCGTGACGCTTGTTGTGCGGGCGCCGGTATTCTCGTGGTGGTCCTCGTTCAGGTCCTTTCCCTCGACGACTACGGGCTCTGATGGGCACGCTCCGTTCTCTGGCGTCTCGTTAGAGACGCCGAGGGAGCCTCCCGTCGGCTGTTGGCTCTCTGGTTCGTCGGCCGCTTTGGTGTCGACACTGGGAGTCCCTGACGTCGCAAGTGAGGAAGCCGACTTGCCCGCCTCGTCCGTACCAGTGGCTGCTTCCTCCGCCTCGGCGATGGCCATGAGTTCCGCAGTGTCGTTCGCCTTTCCGACCCCGGTAGCTGACGCGTAGGTACGGACGCAGTCCGCGTCCACGTGTCCGTAGCGCCTGCACAGGGAACACCTGGGCACCTTGCAGTCTCGGCAAACGTGACCCGTGCCGTGGCAACGCAGGCACTGCATCGGTCGCCCAGGGACAACAACGAGGGCCAGCTCACCGGCTACTCGGACCTGGTGTGGCAAATCATCCACCTTAATTCCCGGCTTCAACTTCAGTAGCACGGTCCTGGTGGTCGAGCCTTTCTCCTTCAAGCCTTGGACACGCCAACGCTCCCGCGTCACCTCCGTCACGTTGCCGAACGCCGCGAAAGCAGACCGGATGTCTTCGTCCGCCACACCATGCAGCATCCAATGCAGGCGCAGCTTTACCTGCTGATCTTCAGGGTCGAAAATAATGCACCGGCGCCCTTTCACTTGTAGCTGTTTGCAGGCAGCAAGTTTCTTCGCAGATTCTGAGGTGCTCATCGTCACCGCCCACACGTGGTTAATCTGATACGCTCCCAACGCCACGACGTCGGGGAGCGCACCAGCGTTGGCCAGGGCGTCCCGAAAATCTTCCACCCTGTAGGGCCTCGCTCTCACGTCTCCGTGAAGAAACACCGTATTAAGAACAACACGTCCTGTAGGCAAGGTAGGCAAAACAATTTCATATTCCTGATCTGCGTCGGCAGCTAACCTGTTTCCGCGGCCAGCAAGTGCCGCTATCGCCGCTCCGCCGGAGCTCATGATCCTGCGTCCGTCACGCTCGGTGGCCGGAAGCTCAGGGTCAGCTCAGGCCTCCTCTCACTCCACGTACTAATCTTTCGCCTTTTCTCCGCCATGCCAGCTCGATGGTTTGGAATGAACAAAGGCGCGCCTAGTGAATACGGTGTCTTCACTCACTCTCATCCTCCTCCATTCCCTTCCGGCGAGGTTTAGGTGTCCACCGACAAATGAGAGACAGATACATTTCCTTTCCTCAAAAACCAATTTACCGACGAGCGAGGCGTAGAACCGAATGGGCGATGGCGTTCTATGGACTCCTTGGCAACGTTGCAAGACGCTGTCGCGTTCCACTCTCAGGGGCGAAGCTTAACATCTTAACCACACATCAGTGACCACACTTTAGGTCAAAAAAGTGCCCCCCCCCTGAATTTTGACTGGTGTCCACCGAGATATGTGAGACAGTTACTGCGTAATTTCCTTTCCTCAAATACAATTTTCATTTTCTTCATTACGGCTCCTCTTTATCTATCTTCTTTCACTCCCACGTCCCTTCCTCTACGGTGGGGTTCAGGTGTCCACCGAGATGACAGAGAATTACTGCGCCATTTTCTTTCCTCAAAAAGCGTTGCGTTCAAAGGGCAAGACATCGCGCCGAACGGGTGGTGGCGTTCCGTGGACTCCCTGGCAGCGCTACAACGCGCTGTCGCGTTCCACTCCTAAAGGCGAAGCTTAAGCGTCATTAATTAGCAGTTAATTAGTATTCAGGCATTGATCAGTAATTAACAATTAATTAGTGATTTGCCATAACTTAGTAATTAGTACTCAAATATATGTGACGCCACCAGTGCCACAGAAACAGCGAATGTGGTGCGGAACACGCTTCCGCCTCTACCCACTTTAGACAGTCAAAGTGCCCCCTGAATTTTTTATTCCCTGAAAATATTCACAACAAAAAAAGAAAACGGCAGCAAAATATTTCACAGTGCAACCGCGAAAATCATGAACGCGACCAACTATGTGTCGTGGGAACGGACGTGCGTGTAGTGCCGAGGGTCCGGGGGGACAGGACGATAATTAATGTGAGCGAAGGACAATGCCCCCGGCACTGCATAGACGTGCTCGAAAACGTCAACAGGCTTCGAGTGCACAAAGGATTCGCCAGGGACGTGAAGAGTAGCACCACGCGTTAGCTCTGCTGCAGAGGTGGAGGAGCCACTGCGGAGGCCAAGCAAGAAAAATGGTAGGCGCTTAACCCATGGTGAAGGGAAAGCCGACGCGGTAAGCGGCGCCTTCAACTGCCAGTGAAAACGTTCGATGAGACCACTGAAATTCGGGTGGCAAAAAGTCGTCTTGATGGGATTGGCGCCGAGAATACGGGTAGGTTGGCGAGAAATGTGGAGTCGAGTTGGCGACCAAAGTAAGTTGTAATGGTGCAAGAGACACCGCTGCGGCTTATTCAGAGAGTGCGATAGACTCCGCTCTTACGTGCACAGGAGGCATCGCTTCGGGCCATCTCGTAAACATCTCAATGCCGCTGAGTACGTAGCAGTGGTTCCCTTATTCAGGAAGGGAATCGGTATCATCGGTGTGCAGATTGCTCAAGTGGGCGTCCGCTTCTCTTCAGCTTTAAGCCGCCTACTGAAAAATTCAGGGGCACTTTGACTGTATAAAGTGGGTAGAGGCGGAAGCGTTTTCCCAATACCTCCTAGAAAGACTTCAGGCCTGCGCGCTCCCAAATGTCACGTGACCAACGTCATTTCCGGTAGGCGATCGCCTCTTCGAGAGTCGGGAGGCGCGCGCGCACGAAACGAACCGACGAACCCCGCAGTCGGCGCGCGCGGACCAGCGGGAGGAAGCCTGCCGTTGCGTGCATCGTTCTGGCGTTGTTCTGTGTTTCTGCACTGGGTGCGCGTTCCTGCGCATGATCGGCGCGCGTGGTGGTTGTCAAGGAGTGAAGTGCGGCTATCAGCATGCCTTACAAGTGCTGTGTGCCGAAATGCCGGGGAAACTACGACGAAGACTTGAAAATTCAAGTCTTCTGATTTCCGAAGGACGATGCCCAACGGAACAACTGGCTGCGTGCAATACCACGCAAGGACTACCAAGTTACAGCTTTTTCAAGGGTAAGAACTGCTTTAATTAGCTTGTTGTGTACCTTCATGCCCGCTTTTACGCTGCGCAAAGTTTATTGTCAGTGCGAGCATATTGAGCGTTAGGCCTAGAATCCGTTGTTCCGCATAGAAGGACGAGGCGACACTCAGAATGCTTCCTACGGCTGACAAGCGAAATTCTTTCGTGTTCATATTAAGGCGAAAGCCTTTATTGCCTCATACTGTCGTTAGCAGACGCGTCGGCAGGAGTGTCGACAGACGCGTCGGCAGGAATTTCGACAGACGCGTCGGCAGGAATTTCGACAGACGCGTCGGCAGGAATTTCGACAGACGCGTCGGCAGGAATGTCGACAGACGCGTCGGCAGCCGTGTCGACAGACGCGTCGGAGGAGTGTCGACAGACGCGTCGGCAGGAGTGTCGACAGACGCGTGCACGTTAAAGAACCCTAGATGGTCGAAATTATCCGGAGTCCTCCACTACGGCGTCTCTCATAGCCTGAGCTGCTTTGGGACGTTAAACACCAAATACCATGTGTTTTCTGCGAAAAGTGTTCGTTCAGCCTGTGCTTGCATCAGGAAAGAATCTGCCAATACCAAAAAAAAAACTACCTTGAGCACGTATACATAATTAATGTCCTTTCGGAGACACTGTGATATCTTTTTGTGGTACAGTCCCCTGTTTTCGTTTTTGCAGGTCTGTGCGCTGCACTTCCATGAGAGCTTTATTAAAAAAAAACAGTCTATCATGACCCAAGGACTGAAAAGGTTATCGAGACCACTTTGCCGGTGCCACGACTGGACCCTAGCGCTGTGCCTTCAATATTCAAGGACTGCCCATCGTACCTGTCCACACCAGTGTTCCAAAACAAGAGAGGAGCATGTGCTTGTTTGTATGTGGAGTGTTTATTGCTTTGATTTGTTCTCGCAGTGCCATATTATGTGAAGTAACCAAGTTCCTCATTCTAGTCCATTGCAATTGTTTTTCATCATATATGTTTCGTGCTTAACCGTATGTTGCTAAAAGTTTTGTGTTATTTTGGCCTGCGAACCATGACTGCCTTCGTTTCCTTGATGTTTGTTGCAGTGACCTGTTCTACTGTATGTGACATGGTCTAAGTCTTAAGTGTGACCATGAGTACAATTTATGTTTTCATATTTAAAGGGTATGTTTGTTTTACAAATCTGTGGTTACTACCTGGCAGTTCAATTTTGTTACCTTGATGCTTCATTAGTTCTGCTTACTGTATGTATATTATATTGTCTTACATTTATTTATAGCGCCTTTGCATGCCCATGACCAATAAACCGAAATTTGTCTTTTGGTTGACGACTAAATTTTGCCTCATTCTTGAATATTCAGCAAACAATAAACTCCCCATGGGAGCAGTAATTGTAGAACGCTGCAATAGGCACCATTACACAGTTTTGCATGAAGGTGACGATCGAGTTGCTCTTGCCTCCATCATCCCGAATTCACGTGACGCACGCCGCTGAAGCCGAAGCCAGCGAAACGAAACAACTGCACTGCAGAATTCTCGCGTTTTGTATCAGTTATTCACTCACCTAGAGTAGTTTGTCAATCTTACTTCTCTAAAAAGTGCACTGCAGCTGACCAGGCCCCTAGTTATTTCACAGCAGGCTCTTCCGTTCTTTATAAATGAGCGCACGGCTATCTTTTTGTACGCTTGCAAAGCGGTCGCACTCGCGCTTAATACAGCGGTCGATAGAGAGGGACTAAACCATCCTAAAAAAGCGACACCAAGCGCGGCGGAGGAAACGAGCGACGCGGCCATCCGCCTACTGGATGTGACGTCACTCGCGCAGCGCGCAGGCCTCAAGTCTTTCTAGGAGGTATTGGTTTTCCGCACCACCTTCCCTGTTTCTGTGGCACTGGTGACGTCACATATATTTGAGTAGTAATTACTAAGTGATGGCAAATCACTAATTAATTGCTAATTACTGATTAGTGCCTGAATACTAATTAACTGCTAATTAATGACGCTTAAGCTTCGCCTTTAGGAGTGGAACGCGACAGCGCGTTGTAGCGCTGCCAGGGAGTCCACGGAACGCCACCACCCGTTCGGCGCGATGCCTTGCCCTTTGAACGCAACGCTTTTTGAGGAAAGGAAATGGCGCAGTAATTCTCTGTCATCTCGGTGGACACCTGAACTGCACCGTAGAGGAAGGGAGGTGGGAGAGAAAGAAGATAGATAAAGAGGAGCCGTAATGAAGAAAATGAACATTGTTTTGAGGAAAGGAAATTACGCAGTAACTGTCTCACATATCTCGGTGGACACCCGTCAAAATTCAGGGGGGCACTTTTTTTACCTAAAGTGTGGTCACTGATGTGTGGTTAAGACGTTAAGCTTCGCCCCTAAGAGTGGAACGCGACAGCGTCTTGCAACGCTGCCAAGGAGTCCATAGAACGCCATCGCCCATTCGGTTCTACGCCTCACTCGTCGGTAAATTGGTTTTTGAGGAAAGGAAATGTATCTGTCTCTCATATCTCGGTGGACACCTAAACCTCGCCGGAAGGGAAGGGAGGAGGATGGCAGTATGTGAAGACACCGTATTCACTAGACGCGCCTTTGTTCATTCCAAACCATCGAGCTGGCATGGCGGAGTGGATAGCGTGCTCGTCTCTCACGCCGAAGACCGGGGTTCGATTCCTGAGCTCGACCAATTTCTTAATCACTTTTATTTATTTGTATGGCCTGACTAGTAAGGCTAATTGGGTAATTAAGCAATTGACTAAGCTCAGCCCCACTTACTTGGAGCATCACTATAACGATCCCTTCAATTGGTTGTATGGTTACTAGCCAAAGTGCAATTGGCCCCGTTTGAAATTCGCGCACTGTGACGTCACGACCGTTTCCACCAATTGAAAAGCGTGACATTTTCTGTCGACAACTGCTGCTTACAACGATGAGACATTAAAGGCTTCCGCCTTAAAAATCCGGTATGAATTTTAAACCGGAACCGCATACCGGGTTATTGTACAGGATTTGCGATACCGGATTACCGGAATACCCTGTATAAAACAGGACAGTCCTGTACAATACAGGACTCTCCTGTTTTGTACAGGATACTCCGGTAATCCGGTATCGCAAATCCTGTACAATAACCCGGTATGCGGTTCCGGTTTAAAATCCATACCGGATTACAGGACAGTCCTGTATTCTACAGGCTAGGCCCGTATTATACAGGAGGGCCCTGTATCACAGGAGAAAGGCAGTAATAAAATGCTATGCTTCAAATATATTCCACTTGGACTAAATCTGCCCAAAAACTGGGGCTATAAGTGTACATGCCAAATGCTGCAATATACAGAGCCTCAGAAACTGGTAATCTGCGATTATCAGAGACTCGTATTGCAGTCGATGTGCAATTGTGTTATTTGCTCCCAGCTTTTACCAAGTATTGGTAGCTTGGTGAGTATTATAATGCATCAAAAACTCCAAAAGATGTTTATTTTTTCGCATGTCTTGAACCAGCTCGCTGAGGTAATAATTTAACTCTTTGCGACGATCTACCGGCGCTGGGGTCTCTACAGGGTGCTGGGCAATGAAGTAGTCAAAAGCACCTGCAGAAAAGAAAATATGATTGGTAGTACATAATGCCTCCACCTTATCATTTAATTGGGCACTGACACACAACATAATGCGTTGAGCACTGTGACATGCAACTTACGGCCAATGGCTTGTAGCTTTTCAGGGGTCATTGGCTTCCTGCCCACTGTCGAGGCTTCTGACTTCAGGTTCCGATGGCAAGCTTGCCCTGTAAAGCTCCTTTCCAGGAGTTGTGGAGTCGTCCAAAGGCTGCGTCCTTGCAGAAACGCGAATCTTTGGGTGCCACCATAACTGCTGCCCACATTGCCGAATGAATAAAAATTCCATTCCCGAGGTGGACCTGTATGCAATAATTACAAATGCATATATGCATTTGTAATTAGCACAAACGGGGCTCTGAATTGCGGGCCCTCGTGGGCCCAGAGAAGCCACAGACAAGCAAGGCGTCTCAAGACGCCAGGCCCTGAGCATTGGCAATGCTCAGTATCGTGAATGCACCTCACGCCTTCTATATTTGAATCAATAATGTATTGAAAATCTGCGTCGTAACATTGTTGGTGTGTAAACAGGTTCCTCGGACGATTCCGATGCTTGCGTGGTCATGCTCCATTATTTACGGCACATACCGCAGCATCGATGCGATGCTTGATGTTTGTTCAAGGGCTTGAGCCGCTCCCCCTCAGGACGCTTATCGATGATTGCTCTCGCACGTGTACACCACATGCCTCTGTAAAGAAAGAATACAAACCATAAAACTAATTTTAGTCGTGTTGTCATGAAGGACAAGCAATTTCGGTATGTAACTGAAAGAAAATTTTGCGCTATTTTGTCCCTCTACGCTGTGCAATCTACAAAGTTTTAGTTAAAAAGACACTGGACAGTTAGAACGTTTCTGTTGACGCCGAGCATATACCCGAGACGGAGGCAGTACTTAAAGAACAGAGTGATTTAAAATGCGTACTTACGTCCTAGCAGCACGACGTCGCCGTCATAAAATCCGCCTTCACCGCCGTGGCCTCCACGGACCACCAGTCAAATGTTCACCACTCACGTATTTCGGAGCGAAGTCATTCATCACTGAGACAAGGATGATACCGTTCCACCATATTTGCACTGGACGTACGCATGAAAGGCGATGTCATCTTTGATCATGGATTGATCGAGGCAACACGAAGAAAGGCGCAAAAAATTGTATAACACAAATTCAACGCTAACGAGCGAGTGCCAGCGTGTTTTCGCAGCTACCTTCACCGCTTGACACTCAGCCCAGCCGCAGGAGAGAAAAACCTGTTACAAACAAACGCAGGAAAGGCGGGGGAGGACTTCTGCATAAAGTCACCGCGCTGCGACCGGGCACAGTGAACAAGCAGAAACGGAACCTCCTCGCCACTTCATGGAAGCCTCGCGGGGAGCGTGGTCGGGAGGGCGGCTTAAAATGCTCGGTCGTGGGTTGTAGAGTGAGCGCCTCCGCGCTGCTTCGGGGAACGGCACTGGAAGGGACAGTACAGACACAGAGGAGCCCAAGGGGAAGGAACAAAGGCCGATAGAAAAGCCAGGAATGCGCAGGTTTTTTGTTGCGACCGGACCCAGGATAAGCAAAGGCGGTGAGGAGAGAAAAGAAAAAAGCTTTAAAAAAATTGCGCAAAGACGGGTTACTCGTGTAAGGTTTCTACAGGTGTTTTTCGTTTTTATTTTGTTCTCTCGAGCGCTGTATCTTTTAGCTGGCACGAAGCGTCGCCCTTAAGGGAACACCCCAAGCTGCCGGCTCCGTTGAATTAACCTTTTCTTGTTCGTCGATAGAAATGTTCTGGGCGATTTGTGATTAGTATGTGTTCCTGATAGAGTGAAGGGTGGGGCCGCTCGCGATGACGCTTGGACAAGTTGCGTTATCAATGGGCTATCACTTGAAGAAGTGCAAAGAATTCCTGCACGAAAACCAAGAATTTTCTTTCTTCATAGATGCGTCGCTAGAGGCTGCCGTTAGCGAACATTAAGAAAGCTGCTGCAATGAACGCGACAGTAACAAACCTTTTTGAGCCTCTGGCGCAGTCACCGGAGGCTCGCCATGTTTATCAGCTAGTCTTGAAGTTCTGCACTGTGAAATCCAGAGTAATCTGCGAAGGACTTACGAAGGCTGCTGGCGGATATATACTAGCCGTTTGCCCGCACACAGCCGCCCTGGCTTTGTCAGGGTGCTGCACGGGAAGCCAATATGGCGGTTGCCCGCAATTCACCTTCATGCAGCCCCCGCCTTTCATGCGCAAACTGCATGTTTTGCCACTGCGAATCTCACGCTTAGCCCTTTTCTTTTCCTAGCCCTTTCAACAAAACCGTGTATGTGTTGATTATCGCACTTATGCGCACGCTGCCCCCCCCCCCTCCTTCCCCTAAAAAATATCTGCTGGCGTACAACAGTCAATCTGCAGACCAAGCACCAAAACCGCAGCACATATCGCTCTGAATACAGGCTGGTATGTCCGGTTTGAGCTCCGTACCGAACTAGTCTGCCCGGTTTGAGCTCCGTACCGGACTGGTCTGTCCGATTTGATCTTCGAACCGGGAATGGACTGCCCGGTATGAGCTCCGTACCGGAGCGGTCTGTTCGGTTTGGGATCAATACAGGACCGGTATGAACCGGTATAGCCATCAAACCGGACGGGTCTCGCCGGTATGAGAGTGATACCGGACCGGTATGAAACCGATATGTTCCGGTAAAATCCGGTTTGCCGCGATACCGGATTTTTCAATAGGGGGCTTACACGTAAATTGTCTTAGCATGAAACTTTCGCCATAATATCGCGATGTCGCTCGTTGCTTCCTATAACACAAAGCTTCAAATATATTAATAATGCAAGAGCGGGGTCTAGTTAGCGCTTAATACCGATCAAATACCGAGGGACTTCGTCCTTCTGTGTTTTCGTCTTTCTGTGCCTTTTAGCGTGATTTGATCAGTTCAAATGTATAATGCATCATTTACTCTCTCTTAATGTACTGCTCTTTATCTTAGGGCACAACCACTAAATCCAACTTAAACAATCTTGTAGATATTCAGAAGGTCATCTGTTTCATCGCAGCTATTGAATACATGTTTCCCTGCAAAGAATCATTTCATTTCCTTTCCTAAACATTATACGCGCAGATAATCTATATGAATATCGTTTGTTCCAGGCAGCCTACTACTCTTCTCCATAGGCGGAAAACACTATAAAATCACTTGCGCCCGTGAAATGGTGCAATCCAAAAGCTAATATAAACACAGGATAAATGGGTGATTCTGTGTCGAATGTCAATTTTAAAGCAATGTTCACAAAACGGAGTGATGCTCTATCAAGCATTGTTTTATCGTATTCTAAATTTCAAGGAAGTCTTGTGAGCAAATAAAGCTGGCTCCATTTATACCACTCTTAGGCTGAAGAAATCTTCTGGAATATTTCACATTTTCAATGCATTTTTTTAAAACATTACAAATTCTCTTTTCGGGTCTCAACTTATTTGTAGGTTTTGTTTTTTCATTTCCTTATTGTCGTTCTGATTCTGAATTGTCCCCAAAATTGGCAATGGAGACTGCATTATCCATCGTATTCCTCTTTCATTAACTTTAACGCAACGCAAGTCAATCAATAGCGTTATAAACAAACACATTTCTTGGTTTCACAACTGGTTAATTTCGTATTTTCTTGTCTGTACAAAGGGATGTAAAAAAATGTGGTTAGAGAGCGAAAGCTGTGGTGTATCGTACCATTAGACGAGGCCTGGCGTCTGTCACGTTGAGCGTGTTCCCAGCACTGGATAAGCAGCACACCCACTCTGCCACCCTGGCAGCTGTGAGTTAAATGAGTGGTTCATCGCTCACTCTTTGAACGATAGTTTTTCTGAGCAAGCGAATAGATTAAGAGTGGCTGGTTTTCGAGATAATTTTGTGAGCCTTGTCTGCAGTAAGGTGTTAAAAAGAATTAAGGATGCCAACAGGCCATCACCTCGGAGTGCAGATGAAGGAAAGAAAAAGAAGGTAGCGGTTCTTCCATACGTTCACCACTTTTCACATCAACTAAAAAATGTGGGCAAGAGATATAATGTGGACGTAATTTTTTCAGCCCCGAAAATGCTAGGAGTATTTGTGCCAGGGTTGACAAGCGCTCTGGTTGTGCTGTTCGTGACAAGCGGAAGGTGTGCAATGTGAACCATGTAAACCGGTGTATCAAATGCAAACAAGGTGTAGTGTACCAGATTCCGCTGTCTTGTGGGCGCATGTATGTTGGTCAAACTGGCCGTTTCATGAATGTTCGCTTACAAGAGCACAACTTGTCGTTGGTAAAACCGCCTTCTTCGAATCTTGCAGTGTATGGAATGCAGGGGCTGCAAGCCTCTGCTCGATAAAGCAAGTGTTTTGTTTAGGAATCGTAATCAATTGACTAGAGAGGTATCAGAAACATATCATATATATAAAAAGCAGCCTAGATGTGTTAGTGACCCATCTGTTGTTCTGCATGCACGATAATATTCATATCTGGACGCGCCAGCGTGATTGCATAAGTTTTGATCTTTTTTTTTTTCTTGTGAGCATTTATTTTCTGTTTTTGCGAATAAACGCTTAGTTGGGAGTCAGCGCTTGGGGTGTTCTCTTCTTTGTCCCTGTCCTGTGCGCGGTGGAAATTTTCCAACATGCTGTACCAACTCGCTCGAATGTCAGTTCTACTTGATCGGTAGAGGCTTCTCACCCAATGAACACTGTGGCCAACTGCAGTGCCGCGTGTCTGCCACAACGTTGTCAGCGCTAACGCATGCAGCCCACATCACTCTCTCACACCCCACGTACCTCAAAGTGCTATTCAGGCATGCACTAACCCAGGGAGCCAGTTAAGCGATGTTTCTTTTCTCAAAATCATCGCAGTCTAGAACGTTGTCGACGACAACGCGAAGCAACACGATGAACGCCAACGGCCTACAGCTTCAGTGCCTCATTTCAGCCACAACGTTGTCAGTGCCAACGCTTGCAAGCGCACATCTCTCACAACCGCTTGGAGCGAGACGAAGGTGTCCACGTACTGTCCCAGGGGGCCAGTTATGCGCCTTTCGAAGCTCCCGCTCTCCACTGGTTTCGGCGCAGCGCCGGAGTGGCTGCTGCGAGTTGCCGAAGGTCAAAGCGACGGAGTCGGCGAAACTCCCCGAAAACGGCGCAGTAAAGCTTTCGCTCTATAACTTTCCTCGAAAATCTAGTAACTTGTTTTCGAGGCCCCTAGAAATTTCCGTAGTGCAGATGCCATCTTCATGGACTTTAATTAAAGTATTAGACAGTTTAACGTTAAAATTTACACCTTTTGAATGGCCGATTATGATAACAAATACGCTGCCCTTTATTAATCCGAAAGCATTTCTAGGTTTGTCGGCGGGGTGGTGTCACCAAAACGTGTCCGCAAAACGTGTCTGCAGCAGCGGTGACGTTCTCAGACGTCGTAGCATCAAACCAGTGGTTGTAAGGGGAGGAGGATGGTGTGAGGATATTACACAAAAAAAAAGTAGATGGATGATTAGTAAATATTTAGCGCCAAAATGTGAAAAAGCGCAGAAATAGCACGGACGTCAATATAGCCAGTGGACGGGAAAACAGCCGTGGGTGTTTTCAGTGCAGAAATAGGCTAAAGAGTGAAAATGCGGTTTGAAATTAATTGAAAGGTATATAATGAATGATAAATAATCGAAGAAAAAGTTGCATTGACAAAGATTAAGTTAATTATCAGAAAAACGATTGGATGGTCGAATATCAGCAAAAACCTTTGAACGGTTCAATAGGCTGGACGGGGATATAGTTAGTAGACGAGAAGAGTACCACACCGCGAGATATTAAAAGCCAAAAAGGTTGATCGAGGTAAAAGAAAGTATAATCAGAGTAACTAAATTGGTCTTTGATTAAAGCATACGACAATTACGCTAACTCAGTTGTTAAATCAACAAACAAAGTAAATGGTAAAGAGCGGCAAACACAGGCGATGAGTGCCGAGGAGGCGTCAGTGCTTTTGCATGCTCCAATGCGGGTCAGGGCAGTATCTCTAATTTTTCTAATTTCAGCTCGGCGGAGTTTTAATAGGGGGTATAACTACGTTCTCCTCGCTTAACCGCGGCTGACACAGTTCAACACCGCCGGCCGCCACCCCGTGGTCACGTATGCTACCGAGCGCACAACGACCGCGGCGGGCCTTGCTCTGAGGGAACAAAGGAACGACACACTGGAAGAAACGAAAAATTTATTGCTACAACAACAAGTCAGCTGGTAACAAAATACGCCGAGGATGCGAGGACGTACGAGCGAGCGTTCGGCGACGCCAGGGCAAGGAGGAAACTCCGAGGCCGGATGGGGTGAGCTGGCGGAGGGATGTTCTCAACCACGAGCCCTCGCACCGCTGGCGTAGAGCGGATACCGCGTTGAGGCGTTGGTACGCGGCGGCGCAATCCCGAGCCGAAGAGGGCCGTCTCCCCCGCGCGTGCACGCACCAATAAGGCCATACAAGGCGCTCGTGTCGCTGCGACGCCGGCGCCCTCTTTTGTCAGTTAAGTTAACTAACCAAGCTATGGATGGTGCACCGCGGGGAAGCCAAGCAAAGGGGAAGACAAGGGGCAAAGTCCCCTCAGCTCATGCTTTAAATATTGAAGATATCATGAAACATGCATGCATTGCGGAATCAGGATTTAAAAGAGTCATAGTGATGGTTCAACAGCGCAAACGCACACAGACCAAGAAGGAGCCAAGACACACACAGCGCTGAACTTCCAACTGATTTTTTATTTGGAAGAAGCATTTATGACATGCTTCTTCCTAATAAAAAATCAGTTTTAAGTTCAGCGCTTTGTGTGTCTTGTCTCCTTCTTGGCCTGTGTGTGTTTGCGCTGTTGAACCATCACTATGAATCTACACCAACTAGCCCAATCTGCAGTTCTTCTGCAGTTTAAAAGAGTGTTATGTGCACATAATTAAAGATATCTATGGGGTCTGCACAGCTACCATAGTTCTCGAGAAAGTCAGTAATAAAATTTCAATAAGGAAGGGTGTGAGGCAGGGAGACACGATCACGCCAGTGCTATTCACCGCCTATTTACAGGAGGTACTCCGAGGCCTAAATTTTGAAAAGTTGAGAATAATACATAATGAATAATTCCTAAGTAATCTGCGATGCGCTGATGACATTGCCTTGCTAAGTCACTGAGGACATCAGCCGCAACGTATGATCAACGAGTAAGACAAGCACAGCAGAACGGTGGGTATAAAAATTTACAGAAAACCAAAGTAATGTACGACAGTCTAGCAAGGGAACAGCAGTTCGCAATTGGGAGTGTGGGGTTGGATGTAATAAGGGAATATGTCTGCGTAGGGCAGGTAGCGACCGCTGATGCGGACAATGAGAGCGAAATAACTAGAACAATAAGAATGGGGTAGAGCGCATATGGCAGGTTCTCTGAGATCATGAATGCCAGTTTACTAATATCCGTCAAGAGAAAAGTATACAACAGCTGTATCTAACCGGTACTCACCTATGCGGTAGAAATTAGATGCTAACGAAGATGGTTCAGCTTAAGTTAAGGCGACGCAGCGAGCTATCGTAAGAAAAATGATAGGTGTAATGTTAAGAGATCGAAGCGGGCGGAGTGGGTGAGAGAGGAAACAAGAGTTAGTGACGTCATAGTCGAAATCAAGAGAAATAAATAGGCTTGGGCAGGGCATGCAATGCGAAGGCAAGATAACCACTGGTCCTTAAGGGTAACGGAGTGGATTCCAAGAGAAGGCAAGCGTAGGAGGGGACGGCAGAAAGTTAGGTGGGCGGATCAGAATAAGAAGTTTGCGGGGATACGATAGGCGCGACCGGCAAAGCATAGGGTTAATTGGAGGGACATAGGAGAGGTCTTTGCCCTGCAGTGGGCGTATTCAGGCTGATGATGACGATTATCACGATTACGATCATGAAACATTGCGCACGGCAATGTTTCAGCCCTGTGTCGTCTTGTCTTTCTTCGTCCTTGTCTTAGGAGTGCGCTGTGTTTTTTCCCAAGGCAAAGCACAGAGAAGGAAAAAAGCGGGACGTAAACAATCGTGACCACTGAATAAGGGGAAATGTCGTGCGTTTCCTTCTTTTTGTGCTCCAGTATAGGCAGTGCATGTCGGCTAATGATTGTGTGTTATTAGAAAGTCAGGAATCTTGAACGAACCTCGCAACAGAGCTCGCTATAAGACAATGCTTTCGCATTAAAAGTACGTAAGCTGTCTTACATGCCCTCCATAATTTTCTGATTTCCTTATGCGTCAAAAGAGAGCGCAACCCTCTTCCACGGTGAAACTGTGCCGAAATGCCCAGCGGAAAGTGCGATCCGTCTGGAAACGATTTTGCCCGCATAAATCCAGGTTGTTCGCTGGCACGCAATTGCAACGTGCGGAGGACGAGTTTGGGAGGCTACGAATTGCGCTCGCTCCTGATGTCACATGCTCACTTCTGAGCGTAGCATTAGGCGCATAGAAAAACCGCTTCTGCCTACGAGCTAGCTTAACTGCTAGGCACCGTTGAAATACGTTATATGGTTCTCACATTCTGATAATTTGTCAAACATTCATGAAGTAGACGACAATAGCGCTGCTCGCATGAGCAATGGGGGAACTTACCATTGTTCGGACGCACAACCAGAGCTGTCGTTTCATTTGTGTGGGACACAAGGATGTCGAGATGTTGCCTTTGCTGGAAAAGAAAACACACTTGTAAGGTTCGCGCATCGTCGTAAGCGGTTTAATGAGCTTGCTTTAGCAGGTTTTTGTCTTGTGGTCAGGAAAAAGTACAGGATGCGTGTGCGCGGAAAAATGATTTTTTCGTGTGTTAACACTACAGTACTACTGCGACAGAATGCCGTTGTCGGTGCTGGTCTGTGTGCGTGCGAAGGCGCCATTCACTGCAGGCACACTCCGCTGGGTGTATCGTATGCCACACCACGGGAACAACACATCTGCCGCCGGCCATCATCCACCCACCTCCATTATCCAGAAGGGGCACTACCATACAATGTGTACCTACGCGCTACTAGCAGGTATTGTATTCTTAGGTATCTTTCAGAAAAAAAATGAAGATGTTTGTGCCTCTGCCCCCACGACTTCTGTTTAACGACCTTAAATTAAAGATGGGGGCTAATGAGTGTATACATGCGAAGGCAAGTGGCAGGTTAAAAATACTTTATTATGGAAGAAACTGCAAAGAAACCCCTTGCCTGAAACGTGTCCAGCGTATTTTTTTGGTCTCCCGTGGGAAGAGACGGTTGGGTTGGGATGTAGGGAAAGAGAAGTGGCACGCTTGCTGTGTGCTATGTTAGCTGGGAAAAGGGGGCCGACCGATTTCGGAAACTGATGCTCGCGAGTTCCCTTTGAGGCCCCGCCCAGAAGAAGCACCCACTCTAAGCCCAAGTGCGGCTCTCAGCTCCTGGCGCAATTTTCTCGCCACAGAAAGTTTGAAAAGGTGTTGAACTCATCTCGACAGGCAAAAAACAGGCGCTACGATCTGTGTCCCCTTTTTTTTAAGGCAGGTTCTTTCATTCCGACCAGCCGAGCAGGGTTACAGACTAGGCTTCCACACGCTCACAGAGGGATTCCACGCCAAGGTGCCCAAGATATGCTAAGCGAATGGAAAAAGCCTGATCTGATTGTAGTTGGAAATAACGTGGCACGGAGGTTGGAAAAGTTGCAATGTAATTAATGATAGAGGCAGAATCTTCCGATATCCCGTAGTTGCGCAGGCTAAGCGTTGGTTTATCTATGTTGGTACTGGGTTTCTATGGGTTTTATGGCGCATAAGCAACTATGGCTATCATGCGCCAAACACAATGGTACTGGGTTTCTGACATAATTTGAGGTTATGAAACAGGCTAGCGCTTCCAACGCGTCTATAGGGAACGTGCGCTGCCCAGATGGCGCTGCAGTTATTCCACTAGGTGCCTAAAAACTGCTGCCGTCAGTCGCTTGGGCCACTACAAACGCGAGAGCACATTCTGAACGATTAGAAGCCCGCGTTTGATTGATAGCACTATTTGCCTCGCTTCTGTAGACATAACCCAGATAACTGACACGCACCACGCGTGGCTTCGACGGAGCGCAGAAGCTCATGCCAATAAGCCCAGGAAGGTGGCGTGGAATAGCACCAAGAGCGCCCCCAGAACTGCTTGCTCCTCTCGCTATGCTGTGTGTTAAGGCGCTGCAGTCGACACGGCAAACTTGAGCTGCGGTTCCCTATGGTGCTAAGTAAGTTTGATGAGGCCTGCATATACCAGATGCATGCCACGTATCATTGTAGTGTCCGTTCGTTCGCGCTCACGGCCACAGTAACGGAGCGTTATCATTTTTGTTCGTGACGCGAGAAGCGACCGGAGTAATCTAGATTGATCACAGCCATGAGTAACTGCATCTACGTTTTTCCAGATTACTGTAGTTTATCTTGACATGTTATCGCAAAGTTTCCTTGCCGGCTTTAAATTGAGCTATGCAGCGAGCGGCGGGCATACGTAGTTCGACGACTGACGAGCACATTCGTTGCTTACGCCGCTGCCGTTTTAACCCGCCGCTGCATGTTTTTAACCCGCCTCGAAGCGCGCACTAGTTCATGCGAACTGTTCACAAATATGCTCTTGTGTGTCGGCATGTTTGTTTTGTGGCGGCAGCGTGGAGTGGCATCCTTAAATGGGCGTCCGCAAAGAACAATGTTCCCAATGTTGCAGCGCCTGCGCACGCGCCTCTTTGAACAAGCATGCATGGACGCTCTGTCAATGAGCGAGGCTGAGTTCTTGCGCAAATGGTCGACATACTTTATCGTCCTGCGCGGCGGTCGAGTATCGGCATTTTTACTGCATTACTGACGTGCTCAGTGCTGCGTCACTGCGCATGTGCTTGACTGATCAGAGAATTAAGTTCATCTGTTTTGTTTTGTATTTTCTATGTTAAAACAGAAAAAATAAACTTCTCTTTTTACGCCGCTGCCGTGTTGTTTAGTTCTTTTGAGGGCGCAAGTAAGCCCAAATAAAGAGCTTCGTTTGCAAGACCTGTTGCTGTCTTCCTGACCGCTGGACTACCATCACTACAACTTGAAAATATGCTGATTTTCGAACAGGAGAGGAGGCCATGTCTAGCGATCCTCTTATCAGGCTGAGCGACTTCGATTTTCTGGGTGGTAGTTTGGAAAACATTGTTACGGGGATGTTACGGTATTATCGTTACGGTAAATCTATATTGGCGGCTGCTCTCAGATGGCCAGCACTCAGCTCAGACTCCAAGGGCCCAGCTACCCACTGTCAACGTCGTCGTCGTCCAGCGCACCGCCAGTTCTTCGTTCACGATTCGTTCACTTATTCAGTAACCAGTTCACCGGTAACACAATCCCCCTCGGCTGAAGGCAACGTCCCGGTGCGTGTTAGGCGTGTGATATCGAGGGTTGGTGATAGGGTGGGTGGGTGTGGCGAGCCACATGAACGACTTCGGATGCCAGGGGAGCGGACGGGGTCTTTGGGTGGAGGTGTGATCTCGTACGTTACGTCGGTCGCTGCCCGTAATACAACCCGCGATACATCAGTGGTGCGGGAGAGACCCAATCTAGGGTCTCAAACTACTCTGTCCCGTAATAAACGATAATGACCTGTGTAGCGCGGCAGAAGTTTTTCACATAACCCCACACGACGGGATGCGAGCCACAGCAAGACGAGAGATCAGGCAGGGTAGCGCACATCACGGTGCAGGCCATCGTAGCGGTGTTTTTGAGCCTCTTGAGAGGCGGAGAGCTTGTGACGAGCAACCTGGCGGGCGGCGTCTGCTCGGGCGATAGCGTCTCACGCATATGTAGTGACAGGGCCGGCTGTGGGCAGCAGAGTGTCGAAGGGCAGTAAGGGGTCTCGTCCAAAGAGAAGATAGAAGGGCGAGTAACCAGCGGTATCATGGCGCGAAGAGTTGTACGCGAAGGTGACAAAAGGCAAGCTGATGTTCCAGTCCCGGTGGTCGTCGGATACATACATGGCGAGCATGTCTGTCAGTGTGCGGTTGAGACGCTCCGTAAGGCCATTCGTCTGAGGATGATAAGCCGTCGTGAACTTGTGACGAAAGGAGCACGAACGAAGGATTTCGTCAACAACTCGGGAGAGGAAGCAACGGCCACGGTCGGTAAAGATTTGACGGGAAGCGCCATGATGTAATATGACGTCGTGCAGAAGGAAGTCAGCGACGTCAGTGGCGCAGCTGGTTGGAATGGCGCGAGTGATCACGTACTGCGTGGCATAATTGGTGGCGACGCAATCCACTTGTTCCCTGAGGAGGACTCCGGGAAGGGCCCAAGTAAATCAAGCCAAACACGAGAAAACGGGTCGGTCGGGATGGGAATCGGCTGCAGGTCTCCAGACGGCAGAACAGCGGGCTTCTTTCGGCGCTGACACAGGTCTCAAGCGGCCACGTAGCGTTGGACGGAGCGGTACAGACCAGGCGAGAAGAAACGCCGGCGCACGCGGCACGGGAGACACCAAGATGACCAGCCGTAGGTGCGTCGTGCAGTTTTTCCAGGATAGTGGAGCGGAGGTGTCGGGGAACAACTAGTAAGTGCTCAGCACCATCAGGTCGCATGTTGCGGCGGTACAGCATGTTCCCGTCTAGCAAAAACCGGACCAGAGAAGTGTCGCGCCGGTCTGTGCTGAGGCGGTTGATGAGAGAGGTGAGTGTGGGATCCAAGCGCTGTTCGTCGGCAATGTGGGAGAGGTCTGATATGGAGAGGACACAGGCATCCGACTCACAGTCTGTAGATGAAGGAGGATCCACGGGATAGCGTGACAGGCAGTCTGCATCTTGATGGAGGCGACCGGACTTGTGAACCACGGAAAAGGTGTATTCTTGCAATCGCACTGCCCACCGGCCAAGACGGCCAGTAGGGTCCTTGAGAGAGGAGAGCCAACACAGGGTGGGGTGGTCGGTTATAACAGTGAATGGTCGACCGAACAACGATGTCTGGAATTTTTCAATGGCCCAAACAAGAGCCAGGCACTCGCGTTCTGTGATGGAGTAATTCTCGGCGAAAGAAAGAAGTCGGCTTGCGTACGCAATCACGGAGTGCTGGCCGCGTTGTCGCTGAGCAAGAATGGCGCCAATTCCGTGACCACTTGCATCGGTGCGAAGTTCAGTCGGGGCAGACGGGTTGAAATGGGACAATACAAGAGGGTGGGTGAGGATGGCGATAAGGCTGGAGAATGCAGTAGCCTGCTCTGGACCCCAGGAAAAAAGAACGCCTTTCTGCAACAGATTCGTGGGAGGGCGAGCGACGGCTGCGAAGTTCGGGAAGAACCGGCGAAAGTAGGAACAGAGACCGATGAAACTGCGGACATCGCTGGGCGAGCGGGGACAGGGAAAAGCTCTGACGGTACGACCTTTCTCAGGGTCAGGTTGTGTGCCACTCGCATTCACCAAATGGCCGAGGACTTTAAGTTCGCGGCGGACGAAAGTGCATTTTTTTGAGTTGAGATGAAGACCTGCGCGGCGGAAAAGTGCCAAGGTGGACGAAAGAAGAAGCAGGTGGATTTCAAAGCAGGGCGAAAAAACAATTGCAACATCTAAGTAACAAAGACAGGTCGTCCACTTGAAGCCGCGGAGTAACGATTCCTTCATCCGTTCAAATGTGGCAGGGGCGTTACAAAGGTCGAAGGGCATGACCTTAAATTGGTAAAGGCCATCAGGGGTGACGAAAGCTGTTTTCTCGCGGTCTCTTGCGTCCACAGAGATTTGCCAATACCCGCAGTGGCGAGAGATGTGGCCTACGCGCGAGCAGGTGAAGCAGATCGGCCGGTCATCAGGGGTACGCCACTCATCTGGATTGCGATATCTTGGGTAACTTGGGACGAAGGTGTTGCGGGCCGTAGCGGTAGCGACCACGGGAGAGATAGGGCTCGCACTCCGAGGTTCGACGGGATGGCTAGAAGGCATGCCCAAGTTGGCGACCTCCTGGCGGAGGACAGCTTGAATAAGGGATATTGTGGCGAGGGTATTGTCCGACAAGGGCGCGTTGGTCGTAAAAGGAGCCAGGGCCTCCAGTTCACGGCGCACGATGCGAGTCACGTTGTCGGGGTTTGAAGGCTGCCTCAGTGTCGGCAGATCCTCACACGTGGAACTGGCACCTGTGTTAGGCAGGCGGTCAAAGCGGTGTGGGATGCGCCGGTGCTTGGCCTGCTCGAAGCGTCGACACACCTGCAGAACGGAGTCAACCGCAGAGCAGTCCCGGCATAGAAGAAGATGGAAGGCACCGTCGGCAACGCCTTTAAGAATGTGGCCTACCTTATCGTCTTCGGTCATGTTGTGATCGACCTTCCAGCACAGTGCGAAGACGTCTTTGATGTATGTAATATACGATTCAGTGGCCGTTTGGGCGCGAGCTGCAAGTTCTTTTTGGCAGCAAGCTGGCGGCCAACTGGTTTCCGAAACAGGTCGTGGAGCTTATCTTTGCAGACATCCCATGTGGCAATTTCTTCTCCGAGGGTTTCGAAACAGACGCGTGCGGTGCCGGCAAGATAAAATATCATATTGGCCAGCATCAGCGTGGCGTCCCACCTGTTGTGCTGGCTAACACGCTCATAAAGCGAGAAAAAGTCCTCGACGTCCACGCCATCTGTACCGCAGAATGTGCCCGGATCGCGAGGGTGGGCTACGACGACAGTTGGCGTGGCAGGCGCAGATGGGGGGGCCGGGTCGGTGTCAGCTCGACCGTTCGGCCCGTCGGCTCGTCGGGTCGTCTGCACGTCGGCTCGAACCCGCGACCTCCACCAAAAGATGTTACGGGGATGTTACGGTATTACCGTTACGGTAAGTCTATATTAGCGGCTGCTCTGAGATGGCCGCACTCAGCTCAGACTCCAAGGGCCCAGCTACCCATTGTCATCGTCGTCGTCGTGCAGCGTACCACCACTTCTTTGTTCACGATTCGTTCACTTATTCAGTAACCAGTTCACCGGTAACACTATGTTCTAACCGCGTTAATTTTCTCCAGTTAGTGACTCCGACAAACCCGCACAATTTAATTTCCGTTAGTGTATTTACTGCAATGTATAATCGCATGCCAGTTTGGCTTTTTACAGACACACTTGCATACAAGAAAACTCTCAGATGACTAGCTGCAAAAGCCAAGCTGCGTAACTCCGTTCAAGTCTTTGTAGCCGTATGGCTGCGCTTGGGTGGACGTCTATGAGTAATTACTGCCTTACTACAAGTCTAACTAAGAAGTGCTGCAGCTACAACCGATCCCCGTTAGGAACAATCGGGCGATAAAGGATGCAGTCAACTGCGAAGACGCTAACAATGGATCAAATACTGCAGGCAAGATCATTAATGAAATTGGGGGAAAGAAACGGGCAAGAATCGAACTTAGGGGTACATCACAGATTCCTTCGGCAGCAACTGAAGAATGACTGTTCACTGGGAACAATCTTTTAAAAACAATCGGAAGAACTTGAACCGGTGTGCAGCAATGCTACGGCGTCGAGTGTTTGCGGCAAAACCAGTGGTAGCAATGTGATGCGTGACTTGGTACTTGACGGCGAGTAAGAAGTTGGAGGGAAAGAGTACGGAAGAGTGTTCATCCTGGAGAGAGTCGATCATAGACCGTCTTAGATGTGCTGGGCGGAGTGGGAAGCTGTTCTTAGGAGGGAGAGAGACATTCAACATTTAGATTCGTCTTGGAGTCCGCGAGACGCTGGTAATGCAGGTTAACCATTAGATTGTAGCGGCGCAAGAAATAAGCTCCCTGGACCAGACAACGCAAGAATGCGGCAAGAAAAATTAATCGGAAGACACGTCGGAGTCCCAGTTGGAGTGTGAGAGTACCGTAGGCGGTGAGACTGGCTGCTCGTAGCAGAAGACCGGAGTGGCGAGGGCTGTCATGATGCAGTGCTGCGAGGGAGGCAGCTCAGCTTTATGCCAGTGTGAATAAGTGGAAACCAGCGATCCGGTAACGAATGACGAATACGTGGCTGGTCTTTCTGCCTATACCACTGGTGGCTTCTAATGGTAAACGTGCATGTTTCTACGGAGGCGACAGCGTGGGTCAAGGCGATCGCGCCTCTCCACCGAAGGTGCGGTGTTAACAGCACTCACCGGGCTGAGGGAGTGGCGTTGGAGTGCGCGGACTCGACGACGGCCGTCGACGGGAAGAGCGAGCGAGCGTAGGGAGTTGGCAGTGTGGAAAACTGGACGGGGACACGGGTAATCGAGGGACATCCTAACGTGGTCCGCAAGCTCGGTGAGCTTCTTCAAACGTACGGTTGCAGGCGGTGGGGCTGTGAAGCTGCTGTTCGCTTGGTGAGCTCAGCAACCAACATGTCGAAGGAGACCAAGGTGGGCGCCGTTAAGGGGAGATGGCGAACCTCGGCGGCCATCTCGAGTAACAGCGACGCAGCGACGTGATCAAACTTCTCAAAATAGAAAGACGGGCTAGTTGGTTTTGGTACGGAGAATGCATTTTTTCAGCAGAAAAAGAAAAACAGACAGGACGAAGAGAGGAGATACCGCCTTCCTTGGTTCTTTTTTTTTCTTTGCGCTGAAAAAATGCACTCTATGAAGCTTCTGTGTCTGGGACGTGATGCGGGCTTTAGTGAACTGGCTCATCAATGCAGATTACTGAGCAAGCTGGTAAACACTCACTGTGAATAACACAAGCGCTACAAACACAGACACAGAGGGGAATAGAAGCGCTTACTCGGAACTGCAGCTGCAATAACATAGACGGTGTCCAGGCTAAGTTAAGACAAGTGCTAAAAGAAAAAAATATTTGAGGAAGGCCAGGGAAACCACTTACATATATATACTCACCAACCGGCTTGCGCACCATAGGTAATTTTTTGTGCAGCAATTAATTAATTAGTAATTAAGGTATTTTTCTAAACGCGTAATTATTGACTTTAGACAACAAATGTGAATAGAGCAGTTAACAAGCACGTTCAGAAACCACCGTTCTATTTATTTTCGATAAAGAAAACCTCACGTGTATCTTTTTCCTCATCTCTAAAAGCCCGCGAAATACAAAAAAAAAATCACGTGACTAGCGCATTTGCGCGCCGCGATATTGCTGCTCTCAATCCCGACTTGAGTGAACGAAATCAGCTGCTGGCAAGGCGCGACGACATCGTTGCCCCGGCAGGCCGATACGTCGGCAGTGGTTGCAGCGCAACTTGCGCCGTAACGCTTGCAGATTGGCTCGTGCGAGCGTCACAACTACCGTCGACATATCGGTCTGCCGAAGCAGTGGGGTCATCGCGCCATATCGGCAGCTGATTTCGTTCTCTCAAGCCAGAATTGAGAGCTGCACAATCGTTGCGCGCGAATGCGCTAATCACGTGATTTTTTTGTATTTAGCCTTTGCAGCTCGGAAAAAAAATAGACGTGAGGCTTTCTTTATTTCAAATAAATAGAATGGGGGTTTCTGAACGTGCTCTCTAACTTTCCTATTCACATTTGCTCAATATTTACCAACCGGCTTGCGCATCATAGGTAATTTTTTGTTTTGGAACTAATTAATTAGTAATTAGGATAACTTTTCTAAACGCGGAAATATTGACTTTGCACATCACGAGCATGTTGCTGTAAGCGCTTCTTATAACTTCCAGTTTCGCCGATGTCGACAGCGTGGCAATCTGCGCAAGGGATGGCGTAGACAACTCCTGGAAATTTTTCTTTTGGTAACTCGTCTTTGACGTTCATCAGTTATTGTGGCATTCTCATGGCGGAAACATGGGCAACTTGCACGTCATTCACTTGTTTTCGGCACATATGGAATAGCCGCAGGTTTTTTGGGGGGAAGAGGTGCGTCAGGTTGACGAGGTCGTGATAGCCATCGTTCTGTTGACCTGATGAAATGGCTTGGGTAACCACAGCTAGCGATATCTTTTCGTACCCTTGAAGCGTCCGCAGCGGTTTCAGTGGTGCTTGTGCTTATCTTTTGGCCCGCTGCATTAAACTGCTCACAACGGCTCTTTTTTGGGCGGCAGGATGGACGGAACCGAAATGCAGGTAGCGGCCTATGTGTGTAGACTTTCTATATACGCTAAACGACAAATTCTCGCCTTTCCTTGAGACGAGGACGTCCAGAAAAGGTAGACTGCCGTCCACCTCTTCGTCCAATGTGAACTGAATGGCGTCTCCCTGGCTGTTCAGGTGTGTCAGAAACTGGCTCACCGCGTCCTTGTGCACAATGCAAAAGCAGTCGTCGATGTAACGTAGGAAGATCTTGGGGGGAAGGTTAATGGAGGTTAACGCCCGTCGCTCCCATGACTCCATAGGGAGGTTAGCGGCCGTTACCGAAACAGAAGCACCCATGGGGGTCCCATGAACTTGCTTGTAGTAGTTTCGCCTAAAAACAAAGTAGGTATTACTCAGGCAGAAAGCAAGGAGCCGGCGCAGGTCCCGTGCTTCTATTTGCGATCTTTCCGGTAGACAGGCATCGCTATCGAGCGCAGCGGTGCATGCGTCGACAGCCAAGTCAGTAGGCACACTCGTGAACAGGGACTTCACGTCGAAAGACACCATCACGTCACTGTTTTCGATGAGAGTGTTGCGCGCCTTCTCAACTAAGTCGTATCAGTTGCGAACGTGACATGGCCAACAAGCGGGGAAAGATCACGGCGCAAGAATTCGTAGAGGCTGTGCAGAGGGGAGCGGGTAAAATCCATGATAGGTCGCATTGGAACTCCTGGTTAATATATCTTTGGCAAGCCGTAAAATGTTGGGCGGAACCATTATGGCGTAGTAGCTTGTAGTAGAGCGGTTTTTAGCTCGGCGGGACGACCTGAAATACATCGGCAAGAAGCTTCTGTAGTTCCCACTCCGACTTGAGTGTAGGGTCCTTCTTGAGGCGGACGTACGTGTCACCGTCTCACAGTAGAGACAGCATCTTGCGGTCATAGTCAGACTTGTCCAAAAGAACTGTCGCGTTACCTTTGTTTGCTGGCAGAATTACAATGTCTTTGTTGTCACGGAGGCTCTTCATAGCGGAATGCTCCTCACGAGACAAAGCAGAACGGGAAGGCCCGCGATGAATAGCGTTGAGAACGCCCACCACCTGTGTGCGGGCGTCTTCGTGGTGAGTGTTTTCAACTTGGCTGATCGCATTCTCCACAGCGCATACCAACTTCTTCCTATTCGGTCCAGCTCCTAGGTTGAAATTAAACCCCAAATTCAGAACAGCCTCTTCAGCTCGGTTGGGCTTATACGATGAAAGGTTATGCAAAGCGGGTTTTAAAACCATCGTCTGCCCTGTCTGGTGGTCGGATAGGAGCCTGCTTAACTTATTGTCATGAACACGCTCACCTCTCTAGCGTTGACGTTCCATCTTCTGATTTGCGTGCAACTGAATGCTGGTGAACGCATTAGGACATTGGTGTTCTAGACGACGACGAGCTAAAAACGCTTCGTTCTCCAGTGCGCGGACTTTTCCCTTGCAGTCCAAGATTCTTGCTTGCAGGAGCAGACGTTCCGCCTTGCCAACCACACTGAGCCCAAAAGGCGTCGACACAGATCTGTTGAGGCGCAAGGAGCGGGGAACGAAGGAGCGGGCTTTGCATGTTAGAGTAAATTCATGTGCGCATTGAATGAGGCAACACGGCAGTTGAGGCCGACATACTGATGAATATTCGTGATGATTCCATAGTCATGGGCCTGGCGAAGGTTGAGGAAGTCGAGAGTGTGACGGAATCCCGTCTGGTTGGGGGGATACATTTCAAAACACAGAGATGCTGACCAGCAAAATGAAAAATTATAATTGAAGTTTCGGCGCCCAGAACGGGGGCCTTCTTCACAATGGAATCACACCAAGGGGGTTCGTCTTTAAAAGCTATAGTAATGGCCGTAAGGATCGCGTGTAAATCGGGTTAAGATTGCCCTCGTTACGATTAAGCGTGTGAGCCGTCGTCTGTATCATAGGGGCTGAGATGAAGCCGTGATGCTGTAAGTTTTTGTTTCTAGATTATTCTTGCCTTTTCCCAATCGATTTTGTGATTTTGCGTCACCGCGTGCTCCGCGAAGGCGTTATTGCGGGTGTTTTCTTTCTGCACATCACGAGCATGTTGCTCTAAGCGCTTCTTATAGCTTCCAGTTTTGCCGATGTAGACACCGTTGCAATCTGCGCAAGGGGTGGCGTAGACAACTCCTGGAATTTTCTCTTTTCGTAACTGGTCTTTGACATTCATCAGTTGTTGTCGCATTCTCTTGGCGGCAACATGGACAACTTGCACGTCATACTCTCGTAATACACGGGCGAGGCATTCACTTGTTTTCGGCACATATGGAATAGCCGCACGTTTTTTGGGGGGGAAGAGGAGCGTCAGGTTGACGAGGTCGAGATAGCCATCGTTCTGTTGACCTGATGAAATCGCTTGGGTAACCACAGCTAGCGAGATCTTTTCGTACCCTTGACGCGTCCGTAGCCGCGTTAGTGGTGCTTGTGCATATCGTCTTGGCCTGCTGCATTAAACTGCTTACAGCGGCTCTTTTTGGGGCGGCAGGATGGACGGAACCGAAATGTAGGTAGCGGCCTGAGTGTGCAGCCTTTCTATATACGGTAATCGACAACTTCTGGCCTTTCCTTGAGACGGGGACGTCCAGAAAATGTAGACTCCCGTCCACCTCTTCTTCCAACGTGAACTGATGGCGTCTTCCTGGCTGTTCAGGTGTGTCAGAAACTGGCTCACCGCGTCCTTGCGCAGAATGCAAAAGCAGTCGTTGATGTAGCGGAGGAAGATCTTGGGGGGATGGTTAAAGGAGGTTACCGCCCGTCGCTCCATTGACTCCATGGTGAGGTTAGCGGCCGTTACCGAAACAGAAGCACCCATGGGGGTCCCATGGACTTGCTTGTAGTAGTTTCGTCTAAAAACAAAGTAGGTATTGCTCAGGCAGAAAGCAAGGAGCCGGCGCAGGTCCCTTGCTTCTATTGGCGATCTTTCCGGTAGAGAGGCATCGCTATCGAGCGCAGCGATGCATGCGTCGACAGCCAAGTCAGTCGGCACGCTCGTGAACAGGAACTTCACGTCGAAAGACACCATCACGTCACTGTCTTCGATCAGGGTGTTGCGCGTCTTCTCAACCAAGTCGTATGAGTTGCGAACGTGACATGGCCAACAAGCGGGGAAAGAACACGGTGCAAGAATTTGTAGAGGCTGTGCAGAGGGGAGCGGCTAAAATCAGCGACAGGTCGCATTGGAACTCCTGGTTTGTGTATCTTTGGCAAGCCATAAATGTTGGGTGGAACCATTATGGCGTAGTAGCTTGTAGTAGAGCGGGTTTTGGCTCTGCAGGACGAACTGAAATACATCGGCGAGAAGCTTCTGTAGTTCCCTCTCCAACTTGAGTGTAGGAGTTGGAGAGGGAACTACAGAAGCTTCTCGCCGATATATTTCCGTTCGTCCCGCCGAGGAAAAAACCGCTCTACTACAAGCTACTATGCCATAATGGTTCCGCGGCCGCATTTTACGGCTTGCCAAAGATACACAAACCAGGAGTTCCAATGCGACCTATCGTCGATTTTACCCGCTCCCGCCTGCACAGTCTCTCTAAATGCTTGCACAGTGTTCTTTCTCGGCTTGTCCGTCATGGGACTTGTCACGTTCGCAACTCATACGACTTTGTTGAGACGACTGCCAACAGCCTGTTCGAAGACAGTGACGTGATGGTGTCTTTCGACGTGAAGTCCCTGTTCACGAGTGTGCCGACTGACTTGGCTGTCGACGTATGCACCACTGCGCTTGATAGCGATGCCTCTCTACCGGAAATATCGCCAAGTAAAGCAGGGGACCTGCGGCGGCTCCTTGCTTTCTGCGTGAGCAATACCTAGTTTGTTTTTAGGGGAAACTACTACAAGCAAGTCCATGGGACCTCCATGAGTGCTTCTGTTTCGGTGACAGCCGCTAACCTCTCCATGGAGTCATTGGAGCGACGGGCGTTAACCTCCTTTAACCTTCCCCCCAAAATCTTCCTCCGTTACATCGCCGACTGCTTTTTCATTCCGCCCAAGGACGCGGTGAGCCAGTTTCTGACACACCTGAACAGCCAGGAAGACGAAATTCAGTTCACGTTGGAAGAAGAAGTGGACGGGAGTCTACCTTTTCTGGACGTCCTCGTCTCAATGAAAGGCCAGAAGCTGTCGTTTAGCGTATATAGAAAGGCTACACACATAGGCCGCTACCTACATTTCGGTTCCGTCCATCCTGCCGCCCAAAAAAGAGCCGTTGTGAGCAGTTTAATGCAGCGGGCCAAGAAGATATGCACAAGCACCACTGACGCCGCTGCGGACGCGTCAAGGCTACGAAAAGATCTCTTAAGTTTGGATACCCAAGCCTTCTCATCAGGTCAACAGATCGATGGCTATCACGACCTCGTCAACCTCACGCCCCTTTTCCCCCCAAAAAACGTGCGGCTGTTCCTTATTTGCCTAAAACAAGTGAATGCCTCGGCCGTGTATTACGAGAGTATGACGTGCAAGTTGCCCATGTTCCCGCAATGAGAATGCCACAACAACTGATGAACGCCAAACACCATTTACCAAAAGAGAAATTTCGAGGAGTTGTCTGCGTCATCCCTTGCGCAGATTGCAACGGTGTCTACATCGGCGAAACTGGACGTTATAAGCAGCGCTTACATTAACATGGTCGTGATGTGCAGAAAGAAAATACCCGCAATAACGCCTTGGCAGAGCACGCGGTGACGCAAAATCACAAAATTGATTGGGAAAAGCCAAGAATCATCGAGAAAGAAAAACTGACAGCACCACGGCTTCATCTCGAGTCTCTGGTGATGAAGACGACGGCTCGCACGCTTAATAGCAACGAGGGCCATATTAACCCGATTTACGCGCGATCCTTACGGCGATTAGTGTAGCTTTTAAAGACGAACCCTCTTGTTTGGATTCCATTGTGAACAAGGCCCCCGTTCTGGGCGCCGAAACGTCAATTATAATTTTTGTTTTTACTGGTCGGCGTCTCAGTGTTTTGAAATGTATCCCCCCGGCAAGACGGGATTCCGTCACACTCTCGACTTCATCAAGATTGATTATAGTTTCTCCAATCAGGTTAACAGGCTAAGAGATGCAAATTACGCGCTCCATAATCTGGCGTCAGTAGCAGAAGGGATTTTGAAAAAGCTGAAGGGCGGCAACGCCATCCTTTATGCCAATGAAAGAAATCTGGGAGTAATACCTCATGTCTATGTTGTGTCTCGCAATTTGGAGAGTATAGGTAAGAAGGCTGGAGCTGATGTTGTTTTTTCGGCATCTGTGAGGCTGAGTGGCTTGTGTGCGAGGGTAAATGGCCCGGATAAAAGATCAGAATTTGGTCACGAATGCAGGAAAAACCACAAGATGAAGTATTTGCCATGCTAGGAGAACGTGGTGTATTTAGTCCCGTTGACGTGTGGTGGTTCATACATCGGCCAAACTGGCCGGTGTCAAAATGAAAGATTTAGGGAGCATGGAAACTATGTTAAGAATGCGGCCCGCCACATAGGCATTCACTGTCGTGAGTGTTCATGTTACCCAATGCTTAAAAACAGCCAAGTAATTACCAAAGACAAGAATAAACGTACACGAGAGATTATCGAAGCATCTGAAATCATGATGCTTTGTGCGAATTGTATCAGCACCCCTTCCGTAGCCATGTCGTTGAAAGAACACAACTATCTGATATCATATGAACGATGTACAGGCGATACAGCTGCATGCGCATAGTGATTGGGTTTAAAACGTCCGCTCCTCTCTGTTACGTTTGTTTTTTCTAAGGTGCTCAAGTATATTTGTGCTGATAGCATCCGGAATAAACATTTGTTCTCAGTTCAGCGCTGCGTTTGTCCCTTTCTTCCCTTGGCCTTGTGCCGTTGTGCTGCTTCACTAGATAACGAGAGGGTGGCAGTTATAGATATTATGCATAAAAGGTACAAGCTGAAAGTGGTGCTGGCATACGCGCCTACATGCAGCCACGATTACCAATGAGTAAATAAATCTAATAAATAAATAAAATATCACAGTACACCAGTGATGGGCAACTTCAGTGCGAAAGTAGGCAAGAAGCAGGCCGAAGACCAGGCGGTTGGCGACTATGGCATATTCGCACCTAGCATTGCCAGGTAGCGCATAGCTGACGACGAAGAAGTAGGGCTCGTCCCGTCTGGACGAGAGGACCGAGAGGACGTTTTAATCTCGTTTTAAAACCGAGGGGACGTTTTAATCTCGTGTAATAAGTTCCGCCGTCGGGTGCTGGAGGCCTACACAAGCGTGGATCGTCGCGAACGAGCTGAGCGTGCACTACAATCTCGCATCCAGCTGCCGAACGGAAGTGTTCAGATGTACGTCGAGGACATAACGCGCCTCTTCAGAACAGCTGACCCGGCCATGCCGGAAGAAAAGAAACTCCAGCATTTGATGCGTGCCGTCAAAGAGCAGCTTTTCGCAGGCCTCGAGCGCAGCCCACCATCGACCGTTGCTTCATTCCTTACAGAGGACACAACGATGGAAAAGGTGCTGCAACAATGTTCCGCGACCTACAACCGGCCCGTGCATGCTACTGCTGTCACCGCATCGTTTGCTACCTCCGGGAGCCACTCTGACGATCTGCGCGAACTGATTCGCACCATCATGCGTGAAGAGGTCCTGAAATTTTGCAGCCCTTCGCAGCCAGCGCTAGGTTCGATTTCTGCTCTTGTTCGCGAGGAGGTGCAACAGGCGTTCAGGGCTCCTGCTGTCGAAACACCTCGGAGACTGCCACTGCCCCACCTATGCTGAATTTGCTATGCTATGCTCTAGAAACAGCAGCGCGGAGTTATGATAGAGTTTGCAGAGAGCAATAATTTACGGATCAGGAATCCCTTCTTCCGGAATCGAGAGAACCGTAAGTGATCGTGGAACAGCCCCAGTGGTGAAAGAAAAACGAAATAGACTTCACACCATGCGCTCACACTGGCATCGTAGAGGATGTGCAGGTCGTCATAAAGGTGAATTTTACAGACAACATAATGGTATCTCGAATAAGCTTACCTTTGAAGTGGAAACTGCAAAAACTAGTGAAGCTGACGCCGATTAATGAGTAGAGGAATCCATGGAAAGTAGAGGAATTCAGGTCCTCGCTGCAGAACAGGTATGCGGCTTTAAATGAGGAAGGATATTCTAATGTTCAAAGAATTGACGATAACCTCAAAACTATCATTACGGTGGGCGCAGAAGTAGGCAGTAGGATGATTCGAATGGATACCTGCAAGCTACCTCAGGGTAGGAGAGATCTTATTAAGAAACGCCAAAGCATGAAAGCGTCTATCCGTACAGCCAGAATACAAGCGGTAGAGCTCTCAAATTTAATAAAGGCAAGGTAGGCGACATAAGGTAGTTTAATATGGAGTGAAACGAGCTTCCTAAAGCACAGAGTAAACCTAAAAACTGGGAAGAGGAAACTAGGCATAGGTAAAACCAGATGGTATCGCCACAATATCATGCACCAACCAGCCCAACTTTTCACTTTGTCAGAGTATCTTTCTAGTTCAACGGGCTCTTTCCTATCCCCTTCAGTGTTTCACCCTTCTGCGCTATGTGAGAACCTTATCGCCTGAGCAGCTTGCAGAGCCCGGCTCTACAGTTTTTCCATACGGACTTCCTTTATGCCACCCGACGTAGGCCAGCTCTTCGCAGGCCTGATACCTTCGCAAGGCCACACCAAGTGAGTGTGCCGAATTCTCCGTTCAGAGGCATGGAGGCAAGCTCGCTTTTACTCTGACTGCCTTCCAGCTGTGAACCTGACAACACCCAACACGAACGTGAGACCAACCGTTCTCGCCCAAATCGCCGCGTAGCCAACCAAACGGCGGATATCATTTGGTTCCAAATCCTAATGCAGTTCCAGAAAACACAGCTTTTCAAAACCTGAAGGGCAGTAGCAGGTGGTCGTGGGCGAAGGCTCAGTTTCTGAGATAACGATCAAGCTGTTGAACATGTGACCCAAATGCAGCCACGTCCCAGCAAGAGTGAGTTTCTCGGCTTTGTAAGGGGGGTCGTATCAAAGGCCAAGAAGGACGGCGCAGACAGGTGCTTTGACAGTGCTATGAAATGCTCCCCCCCCCCCCTGGACGATCACCACGAGCAGGCGCCGAACTTTTGAAGACAACAGTGGCGACCCTACGTGGAGCCGACTTGCGGCTACTGAAATTGGATAAGGAAAGAGGATTCGTCCTAGCGTCGCTTCAAGTCTACAACGAAAAAGATGACAAGGCAACAGCTCACAACTTCAGAGCTGTTAGGTGTAGAACTCCCAAGATTGAAGAAGGAAGTAATGGCGATATGCAAAGACATGCGCTTGACGAAGATGACCTCCGCCAGAGACAAGTGCAAAGAGACAAGCCTGTCGATCTTCACAGCCAGAACCCACAAAGAAGAGTGTCCGTTCAGAGCTTGAGCAAGGTGTGTTGCTGGGCGAGCTATTGTGTCAGAAAGAGGAACCTGGCGGCGGATTATGGGCGGTTTTCTGCAAAGGGCCCTATCCGACCTCTTGGTAAACGACCCGCTCCTAATAAGAAAACAGCAAAGTGTGGACGACTTTCTTCAAGGAAACTATCCGCCCAACGTGAGTGGCTTTTCGAAAGATGTGAAGGACGTATGTTACTCGCTTCAGCAGAACTTAGTGTGCCGACAAGTCCAGGAATGCATTGACCGACACGGCTCTGTGAAATTTTAAAACTCCAGTGGCCTGTCGAAAGGAAAGTGTATGCAATTGCTTACCAGGTATCTGCATTCTACTATCATCATCCACAGGGGGAGTCTGTGCATTCAACGGAAGGGGATATGCCTAGGGTCTTCGCTCGACCCCATTTTAAGTGATTTCTTTTTCGCGCGTATTGACAGACGTCTAAGGAATGCCCTTGAAATGACAAACACCGTAAAATTGTTCCGTTAAGTGGACAATTACTTGATACTCGACTAATTGAGTTGAGTTGAGAGTTTAATGGTCCATAAGCGACTAAGGCTATCATGCGCCAAGCTCAGGGTATGAAAATTGTTTGATATAGATGTTATACAAAAGTATAAATGAACGGCGGTGTAAAGGGCCTAAAAAGTTAATTTGTGCAACCTAGTAAAAATATAAGACAAAATTTTATAAGTTACTTATAGTAAAAGCTTTAAAGAGGGTCGGGAACCTGAGGAGCCATCCTTGGCTGTGCAAGGATATCGAGGTCCCCAACTGATGGAATAGTGACCTCAGGCATCTTCTCACGACGGAGAAGGTGGATGACGTGTGTCAATAAATTTTAAAGCACTGGGTAGGAATTCAGAGTTTTTCTAGTACATTGGCTTCTTTTAAAAAGGTTTAAACGGTTGACTTATCAATAAGGGCTTCTTCACCTAAAATCAATGACGGATGAAAAGGGATGTGTTGGTTGTAAAACGGGGGAAAAAACTTGTTTCTGAATGTTTCAAGTTCTCTGCATGAGATTAAGATATGAGTTACTGTGAATTCACCTCCGCATTTTTCACAGGTAGGTATGTCTTGTTTTGTTAGTAGAAAGTTGTGGGTAAGGTGTGTGCGTCCAACACGTAAACGACATAAAATAACTTCAAAAAAGCGTTCCTGATGTGTGCATGATTTCCATTCTCCCAATATTGGTTTTATTAAGTGTTGCTTGTTATTTATCTGACTATTCTGTGTGCTCTTTCATTTGTTCCTCAGTCTGCTCTGAACTAGCTTCATACAATCATTTAGTGGCATGCTTATTTTCTGTATTTCCTTGTTGTGGGCTTGAGCAGCGCATGCGTCGGCTCTCTCGTTGCCGTCAATTCCAACATGCCTTGGAAGCCAACATAATTTTATGTTACGCCCTTGGGCTACGATCCTTGTTATGTTATGTATGAGCTTACCTAGTGATGGCATGACTGCATTTCTGGAGTGTAGTGCTTTCAGTACACTGAGGGAGTCTGTGTAGATAATACTGTTTTCGATGTTCTTGCTTATTATTTTCTCCGTAGCAAGAAACACAGCATAACACTCGGCTGTAAAATCTGATGCACACTGAGGAAGCCTTACTATTTTGTCCCAGTTCCCTTGCACTACTGCACTTCCAACATAACCTGTAGTTTTCGATCCGTCTCTGTAGAACTCGGTGTAGCTATCATATTTTTCCTTAAGTTTAAGGAACTCTTGTATGATGTGTTCTACTGGAGTTTGTCTCTTGTTGAACTGTGTAAGACATGTCACAGGCCGACGGAAAGCTGTACCAAGGGGCAAATGCGTCGCAACGTTCTGCAACATTTGGTAACGTTTCTGATAAGTCAAGTTCTCGAATGATCTCCTCAAACCGAATTAGAAAAGGCCTGGTTGCTTGGGGCTTATTTATAAATATTATTCGAGACGGGCATGTTGCGACGATTGAATAACACGTGTTCTGTTCGGGATCTAATTCTAAGAATGTATGCACATGTAAGTCTTTTTCTTCTATCTTCTAGTGATGGCTCATTTGCTTCAACATGAAGGCTCATTACCGGAGATGTTCTATATGCTTCGCAAGAAAGGCGGACACCTAGATTATGAACTGGATCTAATCTTTTTAGATATGAAGGCCTTGCCGAGCCGTACACTATACTCCCATAATCTAGACATGAGCGCACTAGAGAACTGTAGATATGAAGGAGGCATGCTCTGTCGCATCCCCAGCATTTCTTTGAGAGTACTTTAAAGATATTCATTGCACGGGAGGCCTTTACTTTCAAGTTGTTTATGTGCGGCAGAAAGGTAAGTTTTTTATCAAATGTTATTCCTAAAAATTTATGTTCTTCTTTTACCGGTAGTGTAGCTCCAGTTAGGTGTTAGTTCGGATTGATCTTCAAGCCTTATTTAAGCGAGAAAGCAACAACCACTGTTTTCTGTGGAGATAAATTGAACCCATTTTTGTCTGCCCAGATTGCTAGCTTGTTTAATGTGAGTTGTAGCTGCCTCTCACACGTTGACAGGCTGGAGGACGTGCAAAATCTGAAGGTCGTCGACATACACGGAATACATAACGGAGTTGGGAATTATTTTCGCTATGGAATTCATTTTCACGACAAAAAGAGTAGTACTTAGGATACAGCCCTCCGGTATCCCATTCTCCTCGACAAAGCTCTTCGAAAGGGTTGCACCCAGGCGCACCTGAAAAGCCCGGTCTAACAGGAAATCCTTCAGGCAGTTCAACCTCCTACCCCAGATGCCAAGATCTGCCAAGTCGCGTAGAATTCCATATCTCCATGTGGTATCGTACGCCTTCTCCATGTCAAAGAAGACTGCCAGACAGTGTTATTGGTGTATGAACGCCTCTCGGACTGTGTTTTCTAAGCGGACGAGATGGTCAGTTGTCGAACATCCTTTTTTAAATCCGCACTGAAGGATGTCAAGGAGTTCACGTGATTCAAAAATCAACATTAGCCTAACGTTCAGCACACTTTCAAATGATTTTTCTATACAACTTGTAAGAACTATCGGCCTGTTAACTATTTGGGGAGGTGGGCGGCTTTCCAGGTTTTAAGAACGGTACGATAACTGCTTTTTTCCAAGCCTCCGGTATCTTTCCGGACACCCATATTTTGTTAAAAAATTGTGAAAGTGCCCCTACAGCAGCTTCGGACAGGTGGGCAAGAATTTCATAATGTACAGGGTCGTCCACTCTAAGTACGAACACGGCGCAGCGTGGCCGCGCTCCGCGGGGCGCGAGCGCATCCGGCGCGGCCGCGCATCGAAGCTCTGCGGCGCAGGCGCACACGGGCCTGGCGGCGGTGCTTCGCGTCGTCTGCTACAGCGTGGGTGCGCTCAGTGCTTGCTCTGCGGTGAAGCGCACCTAACTTTCTGCATGATTACAGCGCTCGTGGGCGCCGAGACAGCACTGCGGGAAAGCGCACCAACTACAGCGCGTTATGGCTGGTTGCGCGTACGACAACCCAGCGGCCTCTCGTCTCAGTGCCACGATCTCGGTGATATGCAGGTATTGCTGTAAACTTGTCATTTCAGGTTTGAATTGATTTGGCTTATGGGGTTTAACGTCCGAATGCGACATAGAGGGCCCCCGATTATCGTCGACCCCATTGGGGTTGTTAACGTGCGCAGACATCCCACAGTAAACGGATGCCTTGCGTTTCGCCTCCATTGGAACAGGGCCGCTGCAGTAAGGGTAAGACATATATCTAACAGAAGCCAGTGTTCGGAATGGAAGTCGCTCGTCTGACCCTGACTACGGCCGCCCCGTTCCAACGGATGCGAAACGCAAGGCATCCGTTTACTGTGGGATATCTGCGCACGTTAAAAATCCCCACATGGTCGACAAAAATCTGCGGTCCTCGGCTATAACCTCCATTGTAGTCTATGTCGCGTTCGGAAGTTAAACCGCATAAACCAAATCAATTCAAACCTGAAATGACAAGTTTTCAGCAATACCTGCATATCACCGAGATCGTGGCACTGAGACGAGAGGCCGCTGGGTTGTCGTACGCGCAACCAGCCATAACGCGCTGTAGTTGGTGCGCTTTCCCGCAGTGCTGTCTCGGCGCACGCGAGCGCTGTAATCATGCAGAAAGTTAGGTGCGCTTCACCGCAGAGCAAGCACTGAGCGCACCCACGCTGTAGCAGACGACGCGAAGCACCGCCGCCAGGCCCGTGTGCGCCTGCGCCGCAGAGCTTCGATGCGCGGCCGCGCCGGATGCGCTCGCGCTCCGCGGAGCGCGGCCACGCTGCGCCGTGTTCGTACTTAGAGTGGACGACCCTGTACATCATCCGGGCCAGGTGCTGTCTGTTTACCGGAGGACAGTTCATTTTGGATCTCCTGAACTGTAAATAATGTATAGTATATTTCGTTTCTACTGCCAGTCGTTGGATGTTTCTGCTTTTTAGTTGTGTTTTTGTGTTTTAAGAATGACTGTGTGTAGTGTGAAGGGCAATTTCCTCGCTGGCGTCCCAGAACCCTCCTCGCAGCGCCGCCCATCCTCCTCCTGTTTTTCTCCGTTCTCCTCTTTTTTTCTTTCACGGCTGTTGCGCTCTTCGGTCTATTCCTGCGGCGAGTCTGCCTCCGCCACGGAGATCCCCGTGCCTCCGCGCACCGCCGCCGCGAATCTGCACGTCTTCTGGACCGCGGCCTGGTCAGCGCGCCTCTCAATGTGCTGACGCATGAACACGTAGGTGGTGGCGGAAACGTTTATTGCCAATGATGTAAATCGTAGGGGCGCCTGGTTTGCCGCAAAAGTTTGCATGATGACGAGAATTGGTCTGGGTATCGGGCATGCAGCAGTATTGGGTATTGAGCAGTCCGGGTTTGTAGTTGTCGCCAATGTGCAGCCTGCGCTATGGTGAGGGACGGAGCGGGGGGTGCGTATTCCCTTCGTTTGTCTCGGTAATAAGAGAGAATATCACGGAAGAAGACCAGGTAGTGCGCGAGCCGGCCGCCCTAGAAGCTCGCCAGGAGCAGAACAGTTGTGAAAGAAAATACGAGCAGAATCGCTCTATTAAGGCGAAATCCTTTAATGCCTCATACTGTCGTGAGCAGGGAATGCTAGCAAGTGCGTTCGAGTTCCGGCGAAGAAAAAAAAAACACTTTATTGAGACTGGGAATCGAACCAGGGCGTTTGGCACTTCAAAGGTAGTCGCTGCCATTGCGCAATGAACACGGTTTGAGCAAGAGTAAAGGCAGATCTAGTGAGCGCGCGGGTTTCGTGAGTGAAATAAAACGAATGAAAAAATTGCGAGTATGAAAAGAAACAAAAATATAAGAAATTAGATCATAAAACACGAAAAATATTAGAGAAAAGGCACATCTAGTGAACGCACGGGTTTCGTGAGTGAAAGAAAACAAATAAAAAAATGCAAATATGAAAAGAAACAAAATAATAAAGAAATTAAACTATAAAACATGAAAAATATTAAAGAACACAGACCGCGTGGTCCAGAAAACGCGCAGATTCGCGGCGGCGGTGCGCGGAGGCAGACTCGCCGGAGGAATAGACCGAAGAGCGCAACAGCCGTGAAAGAAAAAAAAGAGGAGAAGGGAGAAAAACAGGAGGAGGAGGGGCGGCGCTGCGAGGAGGGTTCTGGGACGCCAGTGAGGTAATTGCCGTGTGAAGAGCTTGAAACGTCAGAGAAGTGTTGTCCTAGTATGCCAGCCTGTTCGTCTATACTTGTTTGTGTTCCAGGGGCTATTAGAAATGGTACTGTAAAGAGTGAGAATTTGCCGTCTAATTTATGCCCCTGTTCGCACATCTTTTTTGACGTAATTGAACTAATTATAGATGATTCATAGTTTTTCCAGGAGGTCTTCTCGGCATTGCGACGGATACGATGTGCATTTGCTATCGCCTTTTTAAAGTTTATAAGGTTCTCGTGTGTGGGGTATCTTCTAAAAATTCCCCAGGCTTTATTTTGCACCTTCTTCGCTTTTCTACATTCTCTGCCATACCACACCTTGTGGTTGTGTCTAACCACCCCAGAGGACTGAGGGATAGCCAGGTGTGCTGCAGAAATTATGCAGGATGTGTTCATTTCATTTAGTTCATTTACATTAAGGTGATCCGCAAATATTTTTTCTACAGAGGCTTTTTCCCGAAGCAGCTCCCAATCCGCTATGTGAAGTTTCCAACGACGTGGTTTGCTTGGGATGATTGATGGTGATGACGACAAGCTGATTACTACTGGCAGATGATCGCTTCCGTAGGGGTTGTCAAGGACATCCCATTTACAATCCATAAAAATAGATGGTGAGCTAAAAGACAGTCTACGCAGCTCATTTTTCCGGAGCTTGGAGAACAGTAAGTGTTTTTGCCTGTATTGAGCAGGCAGATATTATTTGACAGAATAAAATCTTCTAAAATACGGCCCCTAGTATCTGTTTCTGTGCTTCCCCAAAAACCAGAGTTAGCATTAAAATCACTGACTACCAGATATGGCAGAACTTTTTGCTGGGCTAGTTGGTCCATTCTGACATTGGTGAAAACAGCGCGAAAGAAGAAGCCCGAAGGCGAAACGAGGAAGCGCTCTTTCCTGTCACTTCCTCGTTTCGCCTTCGGGCTTCTTCTTTCGCGCTGTTTTCACCAATGTCAGAGCAGCGCTCTTTCCTGTCACTTCCTCGTTTCGCCTTCGGGCTTCTTCTTTCGCGCTGTTTTCACCAATGTCAGAACAGCGCTCTTTCCTGTCACTTCCTCGTTTCGCCTTCGGGCTTCTTCTTTCGCGCTGTTTTCACCAATACCAGATATGGCTCTAGTAGCTGTTGTAAAAGTGTTTCTAAGTCATGAAGTGTTACTGATAGATGTGGCTGTAGATATACCGCGCATATGGTGATGGTTTTAAAATGGAGGATGGCGACTGCAACAGCTTCATATTTGGTTTTAATCTTAATTTCACGCGTTGCAACTCCACTCTGCACAACAATAGTAACACCTCCTGAGAGCCTGTTAGCCGGCTCTCGGTCGCACCGATATACTTTATACTTCTTCAGGATACTCTGCTCTTTGGGACCTAAGTTTGTCTCCTATAGGCATAAAGCCAAAGAGGAAAGTGTGTTCAGAAGTTCTTTTATGTCCGAATAATTATTTAATACTCCTCGGCAGTTCCATTGTACAAGGAACGAAATGTTGGACAATTTTCTGGGGGTATTGAAGAAGTTGCGATACTGGTTTTGGGGGTGCCATTACTGGGCTCTTATCTTTTCTTTTTATTTCAAGAGAGCTGCGCCGCCGCTGCAGCGGAGGCGAGCTCTCCGTTGTGTCCATCGGCTCGCTAGAGGCTCTGGAGGCCTGCGGAGATCCCACGGGTGTGCGGTTAGCAGGCCTCTCCCGACTGGGGGAAGCCTTGCGGGCAGCCGACTGAGGGGCCGGCGGGCCCTTTTTGAGAGGTGGCAGGGCAGCCTTGACTGCGCCTGCCGGGGACTGGGAAGGCCCTGCCTCAGGCTTTGCCTGGGCATTGGCCGGAGACCGGTGTGGTGTGCCGCCCCTGCGCACCACATCAGCAAAATTTGTTCCTGCAGTGAAAGAGAATGTGTTGATATTATGTGAAAGTCGATCACGAGCTTCTTTTGAATGAAATGTTTTCTTTTGTTTTCAGAGAGATTATTTCTTTTTCAGTTTTCCATCTTGAGCAGGATCTTCAGTAGGCAGGATGATCTCCTTCACAGTTTGCGCAGCACAGCGCTGCGGCTTCACAGTTTTCATAAACATGTTCATGTGATGCGCATATTGCGCAAGTTTTTCGACCACGGCAACACAGCGACCCATGGCCATATCGCTGGCAGTTGAAACATCTCCTTTGGTTTGGAAGGTAGTGTCGGACTTTGATTTTCAAGTAGCCTACTTCGATATATTCGGTCAGGGTGCTGGAGTTGAAAGTGAGGAGGAGATGTTTGGTTTGTATTTCTTTGTTTTCTTTCCTGATTTTGATACGAATTACATTTGTGACATTTTGGTCTTTGAGAACCTCAAGCATTTCGTCTTCGGTCAGGTCAAGGAAGTCAAACTCTGATATAGCACCCCGAACGGTGTTCAAGGATCGGTGTGCAGTGTTAACAGGGGTGCCCCTATTGAAACTACGCTGGACAGTTTGGAGTGCTGGTTGCTGTCTTTCATTTCCAGAAGCAGGTCACCGCTAAGCATTTTTGACAACTTGTAGCCCGTGCCCAAGGCATCGGTCAGACATTTGGAAGCCATGAATCGGTACAATTTTCTGGCAGTTTTTTCAGTTTCACTGTGGATAACGCGGTATTTTGGAGAGGTTTGTTTAGTTTTTTTGGAAGCACTGGGCTGTAAGGTCTTCGGTCCGCACACTTTTCGGGGTGCTATCATTACTTGATGTAAGAGAAGCCATTAAAAAATAATGTTCTTTGCCCATGGTGCCAGCCGCCCACCATGGAGCCCAACAAGGGGACGGCACAGGAACTTGAAAACGAAGCCCTGCCCACGCCAGCTGTACACCACTGCTATAACCAAATATGGGCAACTCAGGGTAGTGACACCACACAAGGTTAACTCTAGCCGCCTATACAAAGTGAAAAACACCGAGAAGAGAGGAGGAAACAGGAGAGATGTAAGAAAGAGATAGGAAAGTTAAAGATAGAGGCGAGGATAGGAAAAGGCGACTGCCGATTTCCCCCGGTCGGGTCAGGCCGGAGGTGCCGTCTTCAGGAAGCTGGGGCCAAAGCGGTGTGTTGCCTCCGCCGAGGGGCCTTTAAGATCCAAACGCTCGGCATTGGCTCAACCACCAGGATCCCTTTTTAAGGCGAAAGCCTTTAATGTCTCATCGTTGTAAGCAGCAGTTGTCGACAGAGAATGTCACGCTTTTCAGTTGTTCGAAACGGTCGTGACGTCACAGTGCGCCAATTTCAAACTGGGCCAATTGTACTTTGGCTAGTAACCATGCAACCAATTGAAGGGACCATATAGTGATGCTCCAAGTAAGTGGGACTGAGCTTAGTTAATTGCTTAATTACCCAATTAGCCTAATTAACTTCTCTAGTCAGGCCATATAAATAAATAAAACCTAGTAAGAAATTGGTCGAGCTCGGGAATCGAACCCCGGTCTTCGGAGTGCGAGACGAGCATGCTATCCACTTCGCCATGCCAGCTCGATGGTTTGGAATGAAAAAAGGCACGTCTAGTGAATGCGGTGTCTTCGCTCACTGCCATCCTCCTCCCTTCCCTTCCGGCGAGGTTTAGGTGTCCACCGAGATATGAGAGAGAAATACATTTCCTTTCCTCAAAAACCAATTTACCGACGAGCGAGGCGTAGAACCGAATGGGCGATGGCGTTCTATGGACTCCCTGGCAGCGTGGCAAGACGCTCTCGCGTTCCACTCTTAGAGGCGAAGCTTAGCATCTTAACCACACATCAGTGACCACACTTTAGGTCAAAAAAGTGCACCCCCCCCCCCCCTGAATTTCGACGGGTGTCCACCGAGATATGTGAGACAGTTACTGCGTAATTTTCTTTCCTCAAATACAATTTTCATTTTCTTCATTACGGGCCATCTTCGTCTTTCTTCATTCACTCCCACTTCCTCCGTTCCTCTACGGTGCGGTTCAGGTGTCCACCGAGATGACAGAGATTTACTGCGCCATTTCCTTTCCTCAAAAACCGTTGCGTTGAAACGGCAACGCATCGCGCCGAGCGGGTGGTGGCGTTCCGTGGACTCCCTGGCAGCGCTACAACACGCTGTCGCGTTCCACTCCTAAAAGCGAAGCTTAAGCTTAATTAGCAGTTAATTAGGATTCAGGCATTAATCAGTAATTAACCATTAATTAGTGATTGGTCATCACTTAGTAATTAGTACTCAATTACATGTGACGCCACCAGTGCCACAGAAGCACTGAAAGTGGTGCGGAAAACGCTTTCGCCTCTACGCACTTTAGACAGTCAAAGTGCCCCCTTAATTTTTATCCGGACACGGTGACGCCACGGACGGCTAAGCGCGGGTGCTCGGGTCCGTGGTGACGCACTGCTCACCACCATCCCCCTGCGGGGATGTCCCTGCGAATGTTCAGGTACCCGTGGTGTCGCAACTCACCAACGTCTGAATATTCAGACGCCCCTGCGAGGGATACTCGACTAATTGGACAAGTCACATCGACAACCACAGCCCCTTGACCAGATCATTGAGATTTTCAAAAACTAAAAGGACTATAAACAACGAGCGAGCTCCCAGAAAACAACGCTCTGCGATTTCTTGACATGACGCTAAGTTTTCTAGGCCCTCACATACGCTTGCAGTACGGACCACGAAGCAAGAAGAGACTGCTCCCCTAGACATCTGCGCATTCCAAGGTCATCAAGCGGGGAACAGCAGAAGCAGCAATGAGAGCCGCTTTGACGATATCCTGTCGTCATAAAGTTCAAGGCAGTCTTGACGGCCAGAACCGTCGGCTGAAAGCAGCAGGTTACCCGACGAGACTGCTAACCAGTGTCGCAGAAGGGATTCTGCAAGCACTTAAAAGCAGAAGGCATATCACGACCACATCACGTACATATCACGCTCAGATCACGGTTTTGCATCGGAAGGAAGCAAGCCGTACGCGGTCATTCCTTACATTCACGGCCTTTCCCACAGCTTCATAAAGGTGGACGCAAGAGCTGGGGTAAAAGTTTTCATGTCAGCACCCAACAAAATAAGAAACCTGCACGCCAAAGTCAGCAGGGACCAAGGAAAAAAAATCAATGCAAGAAAAAGCAGCTGACAAAACATGTAAATTGTGTGAAAAACGTGGTTTATCAAATTCCTCTGTCATGCGGGCGCGCCTACGTTGGTCAAACAGGATGCTGTTCGAATGAACGGCTGCAAGGGCACAAAAGATTCCTAAAGGGCGCCATCAGCAATGAATCAGCAAAACATTGCAGAGAGCATGAATGTGCTCCGAAGCTTAGCAACATAATAGTCATGACGTCAGACTTTGATCAACGGACCAGGGAAATTGAAGAAGCCTTGAACATCCGACAAAAGAGCGAAGTATGCGTGAGCACACCTTCGATAGCGCTTCGTGACAGCGAAATTGATTTTCTCCATGTGTTGTAAATATTTTACCACGTGTACTTCTTATGTGTTTTTCATGCTTCTGTCATTTCTTTCTTGTACGAGCGAGATATCTGTATTCAACGAACGTGCATTAAAAATCTGATTGCTAGTCAGCGTCGTGTCCTGCTTCTCTCTTCTTCGTCTCGTGCTGCGCTGCTCCCGCCTCAAGAGAAAACCATATGTATGCGTTCAGAGACAAAGAGGGCAATGGCATGCGCAGTATGCATCAGATAATTAAAAAAGCCTATGCATTCCACACAAACCTACATAGTAGCCAATGTAACGATGGCGTTAATGAGAGAGGCTGTAGCGCACAGCAATCGGACATCCCATGTGTAACGAAAGAGGAAGTAAAGAAAGCCTTAGGAGCAGTGAAAAGGAGGAAAGTAGCTAGTGAGTATCAGGTAGCGGCATATCTGTTGAAAGACGGAGGGTAGATTGTTCAAGCAAAACTAGCCACAATGCATATGCAACGCATTATGACATAGACCATTCGGGAAGCTTAGCAGAACGCTAATATTATCTTGATTGATAACAAAGGGGACGTCATGCGCTGGGAAAATTCCAGCTTACTGTCCGTTGCGTACGAAATATTTTCTAACGGAATTGCTAGCAGGATCAAGACAATCTTTGACTTGAATCAACCAAATGATCAGGCATGCCGTCGTAAAGGATACTCGACAATAGACCATAATAAGGCAGTAATTACTCATTGACATCCACCCGCTTACTATTAGTGGCGCTTGGGTAAAGCTAAGGTATATTAACGGTCTACGTCGAATAAAGCCTGTTGATAGTAAGCGCTCGTCCCTGTCTACTTCTCTGTCCGTGTCTTTTATTGGACCCTATACATTTGACCAATACTGTTCCCATTTTGAGTTATTGATCAATTCGCTCTCGCCCTACCATAAGCTTGCCGTCTTGGTTAGCTCAATTGGTAGAGCGACTGCTCCGGTGAAGCGGTGGTCCCGGGTTCGATCCCCGGACCAGGACGAATTTTTCTTTAACTACGAAGTTTCTGAGAAAGCTGTATAGCTTTCCTTTGTAGCCGTATGGCTGCGCTCGGGTGGATGTCAGTGAGTAATTACTCCCTTATTACAAATCTACTCCATCTTGTGGGATTCCCCTAAATATTTGACCAACACTGTTCCCACTCCGAGTTATTGATCAATTCGCTCTCGCCCTACCATAAGCTTGCCATCCCGGTTAGCTCAATTGGTAGAGCGACTGCTCCGGTGAAGCGGTGGTCCAGGGTTCGATCCCCGGACCAGGACGAATTTTTCTTTAACTACGAAGTTTCTGAGAAAGCTGTATAGCTTTCCTTTGTAGCCGTAAGGCTGCGCTCGGGGGGATGTCAATGAGTAATTACTCCCTTATTACAAATCTACTCCACCTTGGGGGATTCCTCTAAACATTTGATCGACAATACACCATGTTCACACTATCAATCAGGTGATAGAGAAATGCGCGCAATATAACCAACCACTATACATTCAATTCAATTTAATTCAACATATTGAGGATGTTGGGTGCTCCGACAAAAAGCCAATAAAAAGGCTTGACAGAGGTCGACGCACACTACAATTACTTCACAGCAACACCAGAATGGCATACAGCCTGCGGCATGCATTCACAACAGATCACTGAGATATGTGAATAAGGAACTAAAACGGTATTTAAGCACACAGGAAAAAATACAAGTCATAAGCAAAAATCTCAGTAACACGAAGTGCCGACAGTACCTGAAGTGTATATCAATTTAGATTCCTATTTAATGAGCACGGAAGAGTGTTGAAAGCATTTGGCGACCATAATTCCTTTGAGTATTTGGCACGAAACATGTGAAACCAGTACGGGTGGCATACTTCAGTTATTTACATTTTAAGTTCGACAGGTGCACCGTAAATAGAATATTTCGTCTAATACTTGTTTTATACCACCGCAATAGTATCTGCTCAAAGACTTGGGGAAGGAGGGTGATGCCAAGTGATGCAAAAATCGGTTCCGTATGTTTAAATCGTGAAGCAATAACAATATTTAGAACAGTTATATTCTGAAGCAAATGCGACCGTTTAATATTAATAAATGATATTGTGGCCCAGACTAAACTTCAATAATTAGCATCAGAAGGAAACAGTGCACCGTACAGCATCTGTTTAATATGCTTTGGAGACCGGTACCGCAGTCGGGACACGATCCCAACCGCCTTGGACAACTTGTCCCTGGCTCTTTCAACGTGTCCATCCCATGACAAATTTTCGTTAAAAACACTTGCAGGCTATGGACCATAGGAGCTGTCTGAATAAATGAGTAACCCATTTTTAGAAAAATTTGTAAGACAGCAGGATCCTTATTGTGAGGCCTAAAAAGTACAGCTTTGTTTTTTTTTGTGTTTATGGTCAGTGGATTCGACTCAGATCATTCCTGAAGTTGGTACGAATAATCTGTAGCTTGCTGCTCAAAATCTAGCGCATGTGCCGCTCGGAAGAATAGTGCGGTGTCATCTGCATATATGGCATAAGTTGGAAGTTTACTTGTGCAGACTAAGCCGTTGACATAAAGTAGGAAAAGTAGAGGTCCGAATATAGTGCCTTGCGACACACCAGGAGGCAGTTGCATAAAATTTGTTGACTCGTTGTCTACTGTTACTTGTTGGACACTACAACTAAGGCATGATGTAAATACTTGATGAAATCTTCCGCGAAAAGTTTCGAGTTTCACGAACATTGTGTTGTGATCGATGCTGTGAAACGCCTTCGAAAAGTCGATAAAAATACCAAGAGTGAAAAGTTTTTGTTCAAAGGACACTAGAAATAGTTTTTTTGGGTTAGAAGCGCAGTTTCTGTAGAAACGTTTTTTTCTGAAGCCATGCTGGCTAAGCGTAAGTATGTTACGCTTCTCACACAAACTGGGCGTTCGCTTGTATATTTTTTCAAAACGCTTCGAGAAAATCGGGAGATTAGGAATTGAGCTATAATTTGCAGGTCAATTTTGTCTCCACCCTTACGAACAATGATTACTTTGGCAATCTGCAATCGTCGGGGAAATACTGCTCGTTCGGGGCAGCAACTAAAAGTATGCTCTAAAACTGGGCTAATTGCATCAGCTACGTGCTATATTGCTTGGCGTTTATTTATTTATTTATTTATTTATTTATTTATTTATTTCCTCAAAGGTCTCGGTTGAGACATTACATGAGGGAGTGGACGGTATCTGGCAAACAATGGTAAAAAATGTTAAGATGAAAGGTTGGCGATGCTCCGCTTGAATTCTAGTGGGTTGATGATAATGGCAACTTCGGTGGGCAGGTCATTCCAGTCTCGTGCAGTACGCTGAAAAAATGACTGCTGAAATGTCACAGTATGGGCTTGTAGGGGATACACTGCGTTACTGTGGCTGAACCGGGCGATGCGGTGGGCTCTTTGTATGTAGGGGTTATCAAGAGGCAAAGAATGGAAAAATTTATGAAAAAGGTAAAGACGTGCTATATTACGGCGCGAGGCTAGGGGGGCAAGTTGATTCGAGCTTTTAGTGCTGAGATGCTTGAGTGGTAGGAATAATTAGATAGAATGAATCGTGTTGCGCGGTTCTGAACCAATTCGAGGGCGTTAGTAAGATTATTGTGGTGCGGATCAAAAATAGCATTAGCACACTCAAGCTTGGGTCGCACAAAGGTTTGAAAAGCAAGCTGTTTAATAGGGGGAGGAGCGAGTGAAATGTTACGGCGTAAATAACCTAGAGCACAATTAGCAGAATTTATTATGTGGTTAATATGACAGGTCCGAGTTAGGTCACGCGAGATATGCACACCAAGATATTTGAATGATTCGGATGTTCCAATCTGCAGATTATTAATTTTATAATTAGGCACTACGTATTTACAACGACGGTGAATCGACATTAACACGGTTTTAGAAATATTTAATGACATGAGCCATGTTTTACACCAGTCCTGTATGAGAATAAGGTCAGTTTGTAGTGCGAAATGGTCGGCGGAGTTAGTAATGCTTCGGTAAACGACACAGTCATCGGCAAAGAGTCGGATATGAGAAGAAATGTTACACGGTAGGTCATTAATATATATCAAGAAAAGGAGGGGCCCGAGTACCGTTCCTTGCGGTACCCCTGAGAACACAGGGGTACCGCATCGTCTGGGTCTCGTGTGTGTAAGATTGTCTGGGTCTCGTGACCTGCTGTTACGGAAAGTCAAAAGGCAAGTTTTGATTTCATTGGCGTCTGTTCGCATCAATAATGCCGTGGAAAAAAGCGCGTGTCGAGGAATTTGACATTGTGCGGGGCCGTGGTTGCCACCTACCCATGACGCGAAGAAATTATTAAATTTTTCTCTGAAAACTTTCCCGCTGACTGGTATGATATCAACCAAGACATCAAGCCTGCCGCTGTCATGTCCACCTATGTTGAGAACCTCATTTATTGTTTTCCATATAAGGTCACTCCTTTTAATTGCGTCTGGAGTAAATAGTTTTAAAGCGAAAGCTTTACTACTTGCACTTTGAAGCCTTTGCCGTGCGACGGCGGTGCACATGAAATGACCTTTCGCATGACCTCTGTGTGACGTCACGCCGAAGAGCTGGGCGACTATCTCGCGCCGTCTGCGAGTAGTGGCGGTGCCACCACCGGCGGCCTTAGATTAGATTGGATTAGATTGGATTAGATTGGATTAGATTACATTACATTACATTAGTTTGGATTCGATTGGATCGGATTGGATTGCATTGGATTACATTGGATTTCATTGGATTGGATTGGGTTAGATTGTATAACCGATGCATCACTACAAGTCTACCCACAAGCACCACCACCAGCTACACCACCAGCTGAACTATGGCGTAGGTACGGATATTGCTTTCGCAATTACCGGGCTTAACCAAGCTAAGCCACAGCGATTTTTTCCATAGACTCTTGCTTTGCAAACGGAAAAAAACCAGTCACACAAGACGACGGGCAAGAAGAGTGTACACACCACGGTTTGTTAGGCTCTGATTGTATAAGCACAACCTCGGTGCGCTTACATGAAAAAGAATTTGTTTTTTCAGGTCGTCCACAATAGATGAGATCTCTTGTCTTTGTCTCTTATGCTCAGTGATTAGTGATGATGCTGTTGCGCATGCTCTGCTGGCCTTGCTTGGACCATGTATTTTCCAATAAACTTCAGTTGTTAGTCCAGTCGTTGTGGTGTGTACACTCTTCTTGTCCGTCGTCTTGTGTGACTGGTTTTTCGTGAAAGATATGAGAGCGCAAAACGGGGGCACGGACGAGGAAGGGAACAGGACGAGCGCTGCACTTTCAACAGGATTTATTCAGGGAAGAACGTTTAAATAGCCTTTGCTCTTATCCATGCTCTTGATCGCAGACAATCGCCTCTCACAGATACGCATCAAGAAACAGCATTTCACTGTGGCGAAGAACAACTGACGTGTCACTAATACAACCATCACCTCGCTTCTTGATATAGAAGGCTTCCACAAGCTCACGTTCAGTCCTATCTCGGCTTTTCAATAGCACTTTACAATCATATAGTCGAGGCTTGCAGGCTACATGCTTCTCTTTCGAGCAGGCTTGGCAGTGGTCTGGAAGGTGTCCTCTCGCTCTCATGTCTTTCACGAATATGCACCAACAAGCCCAGCTTCAAGTACTTCTTGACTGTTTTTTTTTTCGTTTACAATGTACCAACTGGCCCGCATTTCAACCCTTCTTGCTTTGCTTTCCGAAAAAAAGACGCGACTTGATTTCGATCTGCCTTAAAACGCGCTAGGTTATCGAGGGCTATTGTGAGACATTCCAGCGGCTAAAAAGACAAACGCCGGACTTCAACTGAGGTTTATTTCACATGCGGAGGTCACCTAGCTGACCACATTCGCCGTTGCTCACATACGCCAGCATGCAAGGCGTTTTAAGAAAGGACAAGTGTGATGCGCAGGTTTAAGACTCAAAAGAGCCGAGAAATTTTTGAAGCGTTCAGTATTTTCAATGATAAAGAAAACTGCGTCAGCAGCCCTTCTGTGGCGCTACGCAAAAAAGAAATAGATTACATAAATGCAAACGGGTGGATTCAGCCAGGTAGCCGATATATAGTAGGTGCGCCGATGTGGCAACATGAGTGGCATGGCAAAGGAGCCTTCTGCATTTTTTTTTTATTATGGGTTAATCTTGTCACGGATTACTTTTCCTTGCGCCCCCTTTTGTATTTTATCGCTGTTTGTGAAATAAACCTCAGCTGAAGTCCGGCGTTCGTCCTGTCTTGTCTACCTTCGTACCTGTCTTTTTAGCAGCTGGAATGTCTCACAATAGTACTACCAACCAACTAGCCCAACTTTCTATGCTTATCAAGGGACCGGCTTTTGATAAAGAAGTTCTAATGATTCCTTTTTTGTTCGATCATTGGAAGACATTGTTTTGTTATCCAGGGCTTGCGGGCCATACAGTTTCTTTTTATAAGTCTCAAGTGGAAAACTTTGGCCATAGATGGACTTCAATTTAGTAATGAAGGCACCATATGCGTCTTCTGGATCATTTTTGCTGAGCACGAGATGTCAGTCCACGCCTGCAAGTGCTGCCTGACAGGAATTTAATGTGGCCTGGTTTATGCGCCGATATTGTACTACAGGAAGCTTGCTTTGTATTAGGGGAGTAAAGGAATCTGCGGAAATGATTATGGGTAGATGGTCACTTATCTGGGCATTAATTACTCGTGAATGAAGACAGTCCACTGGATAGTTACTAATGAAGACGTCAAATGCCGTCGCTATCTGCGGTCGTGTGGATTTATATATAACATTAGTAAATTCATTGCTGTACAATATGTAGTCGACTTCCCGTTCATTTTCAGATTGGGATATAAAGTGTATGTTAATGTCACCGCTAAAAACTAGATTAAGCTTCTTGTCTGTGATCCATTGCAGATATTCATCTAGAAAGCTGATGAAATTAGAAATACTGCCTTTATGAGACCGGTATATAGCGGAGAAGACCGTACTTCCACTTTGCAACGACAGTATTTCGTAGATCTCGTCGGTTATCCCTTATAAAAATGGTCTATAGACTTTCTATAGACTTTTTATAGACTCTATAGACATCCTATAGACTTTTACTTTTGTCTATAGACAGTCTATAGAAAATCTATAGACTAAAGTCTATAGCTGTCTCAATTTCCTTTTGTCCATAGACTATCTATAGACTCTCTATAGACTAAAGTCTATAGCAGCCTCAATTTCCTTTAGTCTATAGACGGTCTATAGATTCTCTATAGACTTAAGTCTATAACTACCTCAATTTCCTTTTGTATATAGACGGTCTATAGACTATCTATAGACTAAGGTCTATAGCTGTCTCAATTTCCTTTCGTCTATAGACGGTCTATAGACTCCCTATAGACTTAGGTCTATAGCTGTCTCAATTTCCTTTCGTCTATAGACGGTCTATAGACTCCCTATAGACTTAGGTCTATAACTACCTCAATTTCCTTTCGTCTATAGACAGTCTATAGACTCGCTATAGCCTAAGGTCTATAGCTGCCTCAATTTCCTTTTGTCTATAGACTCTCTATAGACTAAAGTCTATAATTGCTTCAATTTCCCTTTGTCTATAGACGGTCTATAGACTCGATATAGACTAAGGTCTATAGCTGTCACAATCTCCTTTTGCCGCCGCGGTGGCTCAGTGGCTATGGTGCTCGGCTGCTGACCCAAAAGACGCGGGTTCGATCCCGGCCGCGGCGGCTAGAATTTCTTTGGAGGAGAAATTCTAGAGGCCCGTGTACTGTGCGATGTCAGTGCACGTTAAAGAACCCCAGGTGGTCGAAATTTCCGGAGCCCTCCACTACGGCGTCTCTCATAGCCTTAGTCGCTTTGGGACGTTAAACCCCATAAACCAAACCAAACCACAATCTCCTTTTGTCTATAGACGGTCTATAGACTCTCTATAGACCAAGGTCTGTAGTTGCCTCAATTTCTTTTTGTCTATAGACGTTCTATAGACTAAAGTCTATAGCTGGCTCAATTTTCTTTCGTCTATAGATGGTCTATAGACTGTCTATTGACTAAGGTCTATAGCCTCAATTTGCTTTCGTCTGTAGACGGTCTATAGACTCTCTATAGACTACGGTCTATAGCTGCTTCAATTTCCTTTCGTCTATAGTCGGTCTATAGACTCTCTATAGACTACAGTCTATAAATACCTCAATTTCCTTTCGTCTATGCACTGTACACTAGAGATAGTCTGCTGTCTATAGACCAGTCTATAACAATCCTAATTTTATCTAACAATGTTCGATACACTGACTTTCGACTAAGTATAGAACAATGCCAATTTATTTTTGCACTGCATGCTGCGGGGACCTGCATCTGGTGACCGCAACTATGTCGGGAGTCCTCCACCTCCTTCGCTATTACGGAAATTAAAAAAGTATTGCGTGAGGACATTACAACACCCACCTGTATATTTTCAGGAGCCTTGACAAGCTCCTTTTCGTTATATCGTGACGTATATTGTCAATACAGTTAAATATTTAATGCTAACAAGTAAGCCGCGGAAAGGTAGCCGTTCTTGAAGTAAAGGCGCCGCAAACTGTACTACATCGAATGAATACGCTGTCCCTTAAAGGAATCGCTCGACACAGTTCCATTCCATCTTTCGATCGTTACTGTACAACGCGCTGAAATCAGACACATTTCATCAACGCTTCTACATTTCTCTTTAAAACGTCCTGAAAATAAAGGGGGAAAGACGGGTGTGAGAATTCAAGGAAGCGCCCATCGCTTAGAAACACCTCAGAATAGTCTCAAAGAGCCTGGTCCTCTGTGCGATTAACATCTCCCATTTATACCTTTGCAGTTTGTATTCACGTGAATAAGTTCACCGACGCAACAATTAGAAAGCCAGTATTTTTTCGTTCCTACCCTTGCACCTGTTGCTTCGGAGCCGATGACACGCTGATGTCGAGCATATCAGTTTTCTAAACACGAACACACGCAAAAAAGACGTTATGCTATGCAACATTATAATTATTATTTGAGAATTGTACCACATACTATTCGGTGGGAGATGCGGCGCGTATACAGTCAAGCAGTTAGATTTCGGTTCTCTTTTCACGAAAACAATAAGGTTTTTAGAGGGTATGCGAAGAATTCACGCTTATAAACCAGTTACCTTCTGTGGTCTTGGATATCAGATCAAGCTCCACACGGAAAGAGTGCGAGCGATAAAGATACGACCGTGAAATGGGTTTCTGTTTCACGTTTTACCGTTTTACCACGAGACGGCGGAAAATCATTCGGGCTGCAAACAACCCTGTGCGTGGCTGCATCGGTGGAGTCGGCGTTTTTTTCGCGGATTACGTTTTCTTCAAAATCCAGCTGCATCGTCCGCTTACGGTAAGTCTATACGTTTATATTTTATTCATTTGGTCTCCTAAACCACTCTAAGCAGAGCTGTGTGTGCAGAACAGATTATGTGCGCAGTGACAAACGTCCTATCTTCGTTTCTAAGGCGGAAGCCATCGGGTTCTCGACTAATGCCGCTTATCTCTGTGCCGCTGTCTTTACTAACGCGCGGAAAGGCAGTCTGTGCGATGCCCTTGATGATAAGCCGCTCCTCGCGAGCTGTCTACTAGAGTTTTCGTGTTTCAAGGTAGACGCGCGGCCAGAAATGTCGTTTAGCCTGTGAATGACGGCCGAAATGGAACTGTGCGGTAGTTAGCGCCGTGTGAGCTCAATTTACTTTGCACCTCCGAAAACGTACTTACATACACTCTCGTTCTGTGGTGGATTACATTTATTTTCTAATCTTTGTGTTATCGCTTGTCTGGACCTTGGAGTGCTGTTCTTTTTGAGGTGTGCATTTCCTTCCTACGTATATGGACGCTCGCTCGGTGCGCGTCGTGGGCGCCGACGTTTCAGCAAAGGTGTCTTGTAACGCTACAGACTGGAGCGCGAGACGTTTGTCAAAGTTGTAGTTAAGCAGCGCTGAAGGAATTCTTTTAGTGTGATGGTATAAAATTCATTGCCCGCGCGATTGGCCGGCGTGCTCAAACACCGCGAAGAACCCACGAGCTCCATCCCGTCTCCCCGTCGTTGCACACGTACGGATTCCTCCATGTCTGTCATCAGAGCCGTTGGCCGCCCCCGCTCGCCTGCGGGCACTTCATTTTGAAAGCTGGGTAAAGGTCGGCTCGACAAGAGGTGGCTTACATTTCTTTCCGAGTGGTTCGTTCATGAATCCCGCTCACGCGTGCACAGATTTCTCTAATACCATTTGCGCGAGAGACAAAGTATGTGTTTCTGGTTTCAGACTGCTAACTTACGAAAGCGCCGATGTAATTGGCCGCTTATTTGCGCCTAAAATTAAATTAAGCTCGCGTGTTACTATAGCTGCACCTCTTGAAAGCGTTAATTGCTTCATTTAAATACTTCGTACTTTGAGCGCGTTCAATGCTTTCGTTGATTTTTCTAGCAGCGTTGGGTTAGGCTACCTCCATGCAAGAAACACACCTCTTTACGGCGCTGTTGGGGCTGCACTTGAAGGAAAGACTAATTGAATTTCAGACGCTATTTTATCGTGACAGTAATTTGTTGTCTTAAACTCGCGACTGCTTTTGAAACGGCGCAGCTGCAGCCTCTGTGTGCTGTATGAGTTTTGTGAATAATGATCGCGGCATGGAAGCGCTGCAACCCGCTTGTTTCTAAGAGCGCGCGCAGATGTATGAGTATGCTGTTCCATCTTTGTGCTTCAAGTTATAGGCGCAAATCTGTGGTGAACTGGTCGCTTCTGCCTGCCGGTTTTGTATAGCTTGTGCCCGTTTGAGTATCGACTTACGTACACCCGGCCAAATCTAACTGGCTCTGGTGTTGCATCGATAAATGAACCTTGTAAAAAAGGTGCCTTTTGGCTACACTGCTGGCATATCCATGTTGTAATTTGACACGTGAGATGGCATTTCATAGTTTCTTTTTGTTAATATAACGTTTGAGTGGAGTACTTGCGTGTTTCGATCAAAGTTATCAGAAATATTCATCGTCTGCTGCTACGAACAGCCGAAACAAGCGGAATACGCACCAATGGTTCTGGTGGCGCATTTGCACTTACTCTAGGTAAACGACTTGTCCACCATGAAAGGAGTGGTAGTTTACCCAGAGGATGAGGCCATATGGACCAGATTCATTGCTGCGTCTGCCGCTTGTTTCAGCTGTTGTAGTGGCAGACGAATATTTCTGATAACGTTGATCTAAACACGAAAGTGCTGCACTCAAACAATATATGAACAAAAAGGAACCACGAAATGACATTTCACTGGTCAAATTACAGCATGAATATGCCAGCAGTGTAGCTAAAAGGCACCTTTTTTACAAGGTGCATTTAGCGATGCAACACCAGAGCCAGTTAAAAATTTGGCCGGGTATACCAGGCTTCACGCAGGGTATTTTGAAGCGCTTCTTCTATAGCGGTTATAAGAATAAATGCTGCAATATTCTTCTTTTTGGATCCCTGTGTAAGGTGCGCTGAATCTGTATTTTATGGAGGTGGCATTCTTAACACCTCCTTGCGAGTCAGTGCAGATATGTGGCACAATTGTTCAATGTCTTCTGTTAAAAATAATGTAAAAGGATTGCCATACAGAAATCAGTATCAGTACTGGATTCAGAGTAGAGTGCTCCAGGGATTACGGGTCTTTGTTACAATGTTTTATGAAGACACTTATAATCTGTCGTGTATTTACTGAAATGATTGCGCCGGCGTGATAGCTCAGTGGCTATCATGTTCGTCTGGCGACCTGAAAGATGCAGGTTCGATTCCGGCCTATGCGGTCGCATTTTAATAGAGGCAAAATGCTAAAGGCTTGTGTACTCTGCAGAGTTGGCCGAAATTATTCCGCAGCCTTTCACTTCAGCGTCTTGTAGCATGTGTCGCCTTGGGTCTTTGAACCCCATAAAACCAAACCAAAAGATCAAGATTGCCTTTCTAGAATGGCATAGCCGGGATATGCCTTTCATTGTAAAGCACATGTGTAGAGATGGTATGGGAATTTTTTTTTCAGTTCCTCTGTTATTTTTTTCCTTTGTGCTGTACAGGTGAACATGCCCGGATGATTGACTGCAGACAACAGGCCGCAAGAATGCTTCTGAGGAAACTAGCGGGACTGTTACTTTCAACATTTATGTTATTGTGCATTCTTATGGTCCATGTATTGCATATTCCCGGCCTGGATAGCTTGGAAATAAAACTAAATTTGTAAGTATATTGATCGTGTCATTTGTGAACTCTGGTGACTTTTTTCAGTGGTTGTAGACTGTCTATAGGCAGTTTATAGATAATGGTCTACTAATAGTTTAGTAGACAGAGGTCTATAGACTGTCTATAGACAAAGGTCTATAGCACTGCCAGGCCACACACCTATGGAATGTCTATAGACAGTCTATAGACATATGTCTACTGGACCAGTAGACTTTTGTCTGTAGACTGTCTATAGACAGTAATCTACAGGAAGTCCACGGCCATAAGTCTATAGGTCGTCTATAGTCCGTCTATAGACAAGTGTCTATAGACAGTCTATAGACAACTCTATAGGAAATGTATGACCATAAGTCTATAGATCGTCTATAGACTGTCTATAGACATGTGTCTATAGACTTCATATAGACCTATAGACTTTCAGTAGACATTTGTCTATAGACTGTCTATAGACAAAAGTCTACTAAAAGTGTATGGCCATAAATCTATAGACTGTCTATAGACCAGTCTAAAGGATTTGTCTATAGACAGTCTATAGACTTCATAGACTAAAGTCTATAGACAGTCTATGGACTTTCTATAGAAATTTTTATAAGGGATAGAAAAGTCGGTAAGATTGATGAATTTAAAAGTTTTTTTTCTGTTGCTATCAGGACACTGTATCCGAGCCGCAGAGGACGTGAAGATAGCCAGAACAAGAAGAACGCAGGTTTATTAGGAAGTGTTGCTTTGATAGCCGAACAAGTTATAACGGGCCGACCGCAGCGCGCATGTTAGGAACAGGCGCCCTGTCATGTACGTACCTGATAGCGCACGGTCATGCACGCGCCTGATACATCCTTTCGCGTGAACAAACAACATAGTCTGTCTTGACAGATTAGTTAAGCAATTTGATTAAATGCCGCGTCGTAGTGAAGGCGTTGCGGGGCCTAGTGTTCCGGGACAATCTTCTTGGAGTTGGGTTCTGCAAAGAATACCGCGTTGACCTTCCTTCCGTGATGGCTGCCCACTGTTGAGCCAGTCATTCGCGACGACTGCGAGGCCTGCGGTGTGGACCCAACCGAAGAATGCATTGCAGGTGCCTGAGGGTTGTCGACAGGCGTGCTCCCTTGGGTTGTGTCGTCCCCGTCTTCGCTGCTCGTCTCAGCATACGACTCATCCATTTGTATGAGGTGTTTGCGGTTGCGCCGCAGAACTTGCCCATCTTCCGTTGCCAGCTGGTAGGACCTTGGAGCTTGCGTGCCTCTTGCCCTTGCTTTCCGGGACCACGTTCTCTTTCCTCGCAGCCGTGCTACGTCCCCTCGAGAAAGCCTCGGCAAAGGTTTGCCTTGTGCGTGCTGGCAGTGCTTCTTCACCTCGGTGCAGGGTGCTTCATGGAAGTCGGGAAGGTTGGCTCGCAGGCGCCTCCCTTGCCACCGTTCCCCAGCTGATCGCCCGTCCTCGAGGGAAGCTGAGCGATAAGCCAGCAGTCCCTGCCAGAAGTCGTCTCCGGACTCCTGAGTTTTTTTTTCAATATGCGTTTGACGATCTGTTCACCTTTTTCCGCCAACCCATTTCACTGCGGGTAATGAGTACTAGAAAGTTACATGAAAAATTATGGTTTCGTGCAAACAAGGCGAAGTCATAACTCGAAAACTGAGCTCCATTGCCAGTGAAAACGCCATATCTTGCGAAGGTAGCGCTGAGTGCAGCTATTGTTTTCCTTGAAGTAGTGTCCTAGAGTTGCTGGACCTCCGGAAAGTTCGAGAAGGAATCATAAGCGACAAGGTAGGAGTATCCAGCAAAGAAAAATATGGCCACTCCAACAATGTACCACGGGCACCTAGGGCCTGACCGCATCAGTAGAGGTTCTGTTGCTTGCGCATAAGCAGATTTCTTACAGGTTGAACAGCTTGCATGTAGCGCTACAATTGCACTGTTAAGACCTGGCCAAAAAACAAGGCGGCGTGCCCTCTTTTTGCACTTTTTAACACCAAGGTATCCCACATGAATTCTGGACAAAATCTTCTTGTGCATGTTCTGGGGTACAATTACTTTGGAGCCTTTAAAAAGTATCGTATTCACAACAGACAGTTCTTGCGCAAAAGGCTTGAGTTCACCCTCAATGGGTTGGCGCCTTGACAAACGTTCTAACCCTACCTGCAGGTGGTTGTCGCGCGCAGTTTCTGTCCGTAATTCGCGCTCTGTCGTTTGCGTCACCATGTAACCTAGGGACTGCACTGTATGAATTTCAACGTCGTTCATGGTTGTGTCTTGTCTGCTGCAGTTATCAGCCATGGATCCTGATAACATATCAGCGAGAACCAGGTTCTTTCCCGGAATGTAGTGCAAAACATAGTTATACTTAAACCGACGATGAAAAAACCTTTGTATTCGGGGCGGCATGTCATCAACTGGCTTTTCCGCTATCGGCAAGAATGGCTTGTGGTCAGTTTCTATGAGTAGCTTTCACCCGTAGATGAAGTGATGAAATTTTTCGCATCCGAAGCAAAAGCCAAGGGCCTCCTTTTCTATCTCAGCGCATCTCTGCTCTGCCTGTGTTAGAACGCGTGATGCGTATGCAACGGGTCGCCATTCATTGCCGTGATGTTTTAGCAGAGCTGCTCCTACACCGTCCCGTGAAGCGTCGCACGAAATCTTGGTTTCCTTTTGAGCATCAACGATAGAAAGCACGGGAGTTGTGGCCAAATGTTGCGTTATGCTCTTCCACTCCCTAGGATGGTGTTCAGTCCACTGAAGAGCTGAGCGACACTTGATAAGATCCCTCAACAACACTGTTCGTTCAGACAGACGCGGCACAAGTTTTCCGAAGTAGTTTAGCGCTCCATGCATGCGTTGAACATTGTGCTTTCTTGTTGGTTCAGTAAATTCAATCATGCTGTTAACGAGCTGTGGATTCGGAAATATACCATTTGAGGTTATTATGTCACTAAGCAACTTGATTCCTGTCACGCCGAACAATTTTGTACATTAAAAGTTAAACCAGCTTTTTCGGTGGCTTTCAGGACAGCTACTAGGCGGTCGTCGTGCTCTTGCCGCGTTGAACCTGACACCAAAATGTGATCCATGTACACTAGTACGCCCGGTAGCATATCTAGAACTTGAGTCATTGTTAAAACAATTCTGGTGCTGACGATATTCCAAACCGTAGACGAAAAAACCGGTATCTGCCAAAAGGCGATGAGGAAGTACATATCTTCGAGGTTTGCTCATCCAAAGCTATCTGGGGCAAGCCAGATCTAGCATCCAGGCAGCTGAAGTACGTGGCACCCGCTGACATCGCTTCCAAGATTTCACGCTGATTGATCCAAACAGACTCGTAGACTACAATCTTGCTTCTTCACAAGTACCAGTCTGCGACCGGGTCAGTAAGTTCCTGTTCTCTCACGATGATTCCAGCCTTCATCATTCTTTCGAGCTCATTTTTAGAGGCTCGCTTAGTACCAAAGGAACACGACGAGCTGGTTGGACAACTGGTACTGCTCCAGGTTTCAGAACCATGTTTATAGGGCTGCTTCAAGCAACAAAGCCCTCGAAGACATGTCTAAAATCCTTCAGAAGACCATAAACAGAAGCCGCGTTCACAGCATCCGCAGTACGGTGAATCAGTCCCAAGGACTCACTGGCTTCTAGCCTAGTCTTCCTACAACATACAGCAAAGTGATGGGCACCTTGACACACACATGGATGCAAAATGAGTAATTACTCCCTTATTACATAGCATATTTTTCCAAATGCTGGACACTGCTTCGGTCTGGGCTGTCTGGTCTGAGAAACCGCTAGAAAAACAAAGGCCTCATGCCCTGATTTGGTCGTTACCTGGGCAAGACACGGCACGTTGCAGACCACGTGCATTTATTAGGATCTGTTTCGAGAGGGATAAGGAGAAAATCGTCACGGACTTGCCTTTCTGGTTTCATGGAGTGCAAGTGCGATGGAAACGACGGAAACAGCAATGATGCAACCGGCGTAGACGTAATACAGGTCAAGGATCCATACAATAATGCTGGCAATTTGGAACATGTAGAAGGGATGTAGAACCTGCAACAGAATGTAAAAAAAAATGTTTTCGGGATTTTGATCACTGGAGCTGCTTTAGAAAGAAAAAATTTGAGCGCACCTGGCGGAACAGAAGTGTCGTGTAGGGTTCCACTTCGAGCTCCAGGGTATTTCTTCCGTAGAGTAGCGACCTAAAGTGGGTTTTAGCCCAGTAGAAAATAGTCTTAGTGTTGCATTTTTTGTGCCCAAATAAAAATGGCAAAAAATGGGCTAAAATAACTGCGAGCACCGAAGCGATGGCCTTGTGGTAAAGCATCGGCCTCGCATTCGGGAGGTGCTGGGTTCGATCCCCAGTGCCACCGGGCACCCACCGGTTTCTTTAATGGTGAAAGATTTCCCCTTGCCTGGTGCTCGGCTCTTCTAGGGTGAGATGCTTGTGTCGATGCTGGGGTCTTAGACCCCAGTTGGCTTGACGGATGAGAGATAAGTTCCGCCGCCAAGCAACCCTATACCCACCTTGTGCGGTGGAAGCCCAAATTGTGATCCTCGTTTATTTGCAGCCGTGGCCTCGTGGTAGAGCACCCGCCTCGGCTTCGGGAGGTGGTGCGTTTGACTCTGGGTACCGACCGGTGTTCTCAAAATGGGTTCAAGCTTTCTAGGGTTGTATTGCTTAGGAAAGGAGCCTGCGCCTTCAAATCCCGTCACTGTGGGCAACGCGTCATAGGGACAAAGCGAACGGCATGCATACCGCACGAGGTGGATTTAGGGTTGCTTGATGGCGGAACGTATCTCTGATTCGTCAAGGCAACTCTGGTCTAAGAACCTCTTCCCACGCATCTCACCCTAGATGAGCCGAGCACAAGGGCTGGGGAAACCTTGTGCCCATTAAAGAAACCGGTGAGCATCCGGCGGCACTGGGGACCAAACTGAGTACCTCTCGAAAGCGAGGCGGATGTTCTACCACAAGGCCACCGCTTCTGTTTTTTTTTTTTTGCGCGCAATTCAGACAGCCGGAAGAACCGGACTGTGTGGTTAGCTGTCATACCCTGAAGTTTTTTCTCGGGAAGGAAGGATCGCTTACAGTAGCGTTTGAACCTAGAAGTCTTGAGACACGCTGGCTAGAGCGTACGAGCTTTCAGGTGAACACTCCACTTCGCAATGAAACAGTGCACCTCTGTAGGCTGAGTGTTCGTAACTGGGATTGCCCCCGAAAGGGCGCAGCGGGGTTTGCGGAGCCTCCCCCAAGCGCACACCCCTGCGGAAGCCGGTCGCCGGGCCGGGAGTGGCTTGTACCCATTTTTACCGGTGGGTGTCCGGCGTTGGGTTTCAACCTAACCACCTCCCGCAGCCGAAGCGGGCACCGAAACCACTAAGCCACGAGTAAACAATGGCGAACAGCGTGTACAAAGCGCGCAGAAGTGCTGCTGCGGCAAGCAACAGCCCGAAGACAGGATGAAGAACACGTGTCGCCTGTCTTGAGGCTGTTCCATCGACTCCAAAGGAGAGGCGCTGAATCGCTACGAAATACTCGATAATGGCGGAGAACCTGCGTCGGTGCTCATTGAGCAAGGTCAGTGACCATAATAATCACTGCGCCCAGCGAAGAGCAAAGGCCTTTCCACACATCACTGGTCCTGTGCCAGCTGCGGCCAACCTGTGCCTGAAAAGTTCTTTACCTTATCCGCCCACCTCACGTTCCATCGTTTCTACCGATCCCTGCTACGCTTTCCTTCTTTTCGAATCCATTCCGATATCCTTAGGGACCATCGGTTATATTGCCTTCGCATTACATCCCTTACCCGCGCCCAATTCTCCCTTTGGAGTATTCGTCTTGATTTCCCTGTTTCCTCGTCTTTTCGATTTTTTAAACTGTGCATAACTTCCGGAGGATTTTCGCTTAAAATGCGCGTCGCATGTGTCATCCCTGCTTTTCAGAAAGGTGACAGTCTCAACATTACCGAGTACAGGCCTATATCTATCGCACCAGTACTTGCTAAGGGTTTGAAACAGATTCTGTTCAAGCGATTATCTTCTTTTAGCGGCAAACACTATGTTATAACAAAAGCACAGTATGGTTTCAGAAAACATAAGAAGAGAACTTGCCCTCTCAGATAAAATGAAAAGAGTACATATTACTATTACTTGAAGATAAACCGTTGGTTGCTGGCATTTTCGTCGGTTTTACTCAGGCGTTCGATTACATTAGACATTCAATTTTGCTTAAAAAGTTATACCATTACGGCACCCCCGGGGTCTTCCCTTGAACTGAATAAAAAGTTACCTTTCGAATAGAACAGTCTGTTTCAGTAAATGACTTCACATCCAGCAAAACGAAAATATTGCGGATGTGCCACAAGGAAGCATCCTTGGCCCATTCCTTTTTAATACGTATATAAATGACGTCACCCATATTAGCTCCGGTCTTAAACTAGTCATATACGCGGATGATACGAGTATCTTTGTCTCGTCACCTTGTGAAGCTGACTGAATAGCGGAAGCAAATAAGGTGCTACAAAAACCTCATACCTGGACTAGCGCCAACCACCTACAAATAAACTCTAAAAACAAACGCGGTAATTCTTCATTCCAAGGGCAGACGCATTACTAATGACCATGTCATCATCTTAAAAAATAGATATTGTTTCATTTCTTAAAGTGCTCAGCGTTGGTTTTTCACCGAACCTGCAATGAGACTATCATGAGAATAACTTAATGCAGAAGTTAAGCTCTGTTACCGGAAAGCTTAATCACCAACGTTATTCACTTCCACAGTCAAACTAATGATTCACAATGCTTTATTTGTGTCCTCCCTATATGACTGCTATTTAGTCTGGGGCACCGCTACGGCGACCAGTTTATACAGGGGGTTAGATCTCCAAAAAAGAGTTTTACGTGTTATTGCAAATGTATTATACACAGAATCTTATGCCCTCGTCTCTAAACAATTTAACGTAACCAGATAACATGATTTATACCATTACATATTGTCGCGCCAGTACTATTTGAGCGAAAACCGCCTATCTCTCTTCTTTCAAACATATTAGGCTTGTCACAAAATAATCTAGCGTATCCCACAAAAGCACAGAACATTGGTAAGTTCCAAAATGTCGCACCAGCTGCAGTAGACAAATGCCACAAAATACGTTACCAAAGTTGCTTAATGAACACAATAGGTTAGGCATTGATATTCTGAAATTAACCCTCTCTGAGTTTAATTCAAAATCTGATTGTACAATCATGGGCGATTTTCTTCTTTGTATGCATATGTGTGTGTTTAGAATCTTCTGTTTTTTTCTGATACTTGTGCATGCTTGCGCGCTAATAATTTGATCTTCTTTGTTATCATTGGGCTGAAGTAAATTTTTTTCACCGTCTCTTCGTGTCCTAAGCCGGCACTGCATTGTTGGGGGCCAGGGGCGGCTCAAGCTGTCGTAGATTGGCTTTTTCCTTGGACTTCCATACATTCTGGCGTATGAATAAAAAAGAAAGCGTGAATGAATGACTAGGATGTCTTTCACTCGCGTGTCTCCACTTACACACTCTGTCCTGTTCTAGTCTCGTAACGATACACCAATCATTTTCCTTTCCATAGTTCGCGGCGTTGCCCTTAACGTAAGCAAAGCTCTTTCGTTATTCTCCACGTTTCCGTCTCATATGTGAGAAACGGTAAGATACGGCTTCTATGTATTTTTTTCTTGAGGGATATTGGCAAACAACCATTCATGATCTCAGAAAACCTACCGAATGCGCTCCGCTTTGTTCTTATTCGTCCCTTAGGTGGTTGTGCAGGCTAGTTGGTGTTATTTTGCTTCCGTTATTCCGAATGCGCTCACTACCTGCCCTAACTAGACGTATTCCCTTACCACTTCCAGAACTTCGCTACCAAATGTAAACTCCGGTAACCGTCCGAGACCGTTGAACATTACATTATTTTTCCGGATATTAATTTAGAGCAACTGTAGTGCTTGGCCTGTCTAAGTGATTGATCATGCTTTGCTGTCCATCTCCTGAGTGACAAAGAACGCGAATGCCATCACCATCTTATCGCAAATGAATAATGTATTCTCTAACCAAAAAGTGTTCCTATTCCGGGCCTTTAAATAGCTCCAGTACATAGGCGATGAATAGCGCTGTCCAGACGATGCCATCCTGTCACCCTTCTTTATTTATTTTTATTTATTTATGAATACTCTCAACCCTCATTTAAGGGTCATTACAGGAAGGGAAAATGAAGAAATAAAAAGCATATATACAGAACCATGAACAAGCCTGTTCGAGCATACAATACAAGAGAGCATAGAAACGCAACACAGTTCACACCACTGTAGAGCCACCTGCTATACAAAAACAAATCAGTCATTTGACAATCAGTTACGCGCACATCTACAGGAATCTCATGCCTAGACGGAATCCCCAAGTGCATTCAGAAATGCCGCTACACCTGTAGTCTCAGGAACGTGAGCGGGAGTTTATTCCAGTGCTCAATAGCATCGGGAAAGAATGAGCAGCGAAAGACGTTAGGTCGGTCAAGTGTGGCCGAATCGCTTTGTGGTGATGAAGGCTGGAGCTCAGTCTACCTGGGGGCTGCAGATAGTTTTCTCTATTTATGTTAATTTCACCATGAATGATTTGGTAAAGCATTTTCAATCTCTGCTTTTTGCGTCTTTTACGCCGCACGTCTATGAATCTTTTCTACTTCCGTTGAGAGAATCTTCTGGTGAGGAGACCATACTACAGATGCATATTCTAGGGATGGGCTTATGAGAGATTTGTATGTTTAATTTGCTTAATTGTAAGCTGTGTTTAATGGTAAGTAATGGTAATGGTAACTTTTTTCTGAATATATTGGGGATTGTGGTAGCTTTGCGGCTTTATAGAAACCTTAAAGTATATTTAATGTAAAGCTCTTCTACACTCTCATTCCGCAATGCGTACATGGTCGCTAAGATTTCGACTGGGTGAAATGCTCTCTCGTGTTCTATAAAGGCTACATATTGTCACCTAGTGGTGACTGCAGGCCGGAGAAGAAAGCAGTGAAAGTGGCTTCTAAACAAAACTGCTTATTTGGGTAGACTTGTGCCCACAATGGATTGAATCGCTCGACGGCGGCGTAGCAACAAGCGAGCACGGCGGCAGCCGAGCAGAATGCCTGCCGCTGTCAGGTGTGCTGAATTTAACGGTGGTAGCTAACTTTCGAGATACTTTAAGCGTAGAAAGCTGGGCTAATTGGTTCCTAGCGCTATTGTGAGGCATTCCAGCGGCTAAAAAGGCACGGACGAAGGTAGACGAGACAGGACGAACGCCGGACTTCAATTGAGGTTTATTCCACAAACAGGTATTATATACAAAGGAGGACGCAAAGAGAAGTAATCCGTGACAAGATAAAAACTCATTATCCATCAAATGCAAAAGGCACCAGTACCATGCCACTCATGTTTGCCACATCGGCGCACCTTCTATTTGTCGGCTACCTGGCTGAATCAACACGTTTGCTTTCAGGTAATCAATTTGTTTTTTGCGTAGTGCCACAGAAGGGCTGCTAACGCAGTTTTCTTTATCATTGATAATGCTGAACGCTTCAAAAATTTCTCGGTTCTTTTGAGTCTGAAACTTACGCATGACGCTTGTCCATTCTAAAAGCGCCTTGCATGCTGGTTTGTGTGAGCAACGGCGAATGTGGTCAGCTAGGTGAGCTCCGCCAGATAACGAATGAGCTGTCCGGCGATGCTCTAGCAAGCGTTCGTTGAGGCAGCGTCCCGTCTGTCAGATCTACCGTCTGCCACAGGTGAGGGTGATGCTGTATACCACCCCAACTTGACATTCAACAAGAGGTTTGGTGTGCTTAATTTTGCACGTAGGTCTCTGTTTGGCATAATTCACCAGCCGACCCAAGCTTTTACGGGGCCGAAAATACAACACGCACGCCACACTTGTTACCAACACTTTTTTTTTAGCCGCTGGAATGTCTCACAATAGTTTCGAGATACGGCATGCAAATGGGCTACAACATTCTGGAACAGCATAGAATCGGCTCCGCCTAGAAGCGATGAATAGAGACACATATGGTCGCGTTTTGCATCACAAACATTGCAATAAATTGGCGTGCCGGTAGCTTTCAAGAATGGACAAACATTGCAAAGATTCGCTGCAATGCTCCCCTCTCAAAGAAGCATTGACCCGATGCTTTAAAACAACTAAGGTGACTAGAAACAAATAAAACAGATTTGCAAAAATAAACACCGAGTGCGGAAACACAGCGTCCTTTAGCGCGCATAATAAGGCTTTAGAACGACGACATTGACAACCTCTGGTCGCATCGGCGTCGCTGGAATGGAGTCATTTTGTTAGGGCCGACTTCATAGTCCAATTCACTTAGGCAACGAAGAACCTTGTACGGGCCGAAATAGCGGCGCAAAAGCCTTTCGCTTAATCTGCGGCGGCGGCGGCGGCGGCGGCGGCGGCGGCGGCGGCGGCGGCGTCAGGACTGGTCCCGCTGCTGGTCTTTGATCCGTAATCGGGTAAATCTTTAGGCGTCTTCAGCGCATTGAAACTAGGCGGCGACGTCGACGTTATCTGCTTCGGTAACACTGTGCAGCATGGTGTCTAGCGTGATCATAGCCTCGCTGTCATGGAGAAGACTAAAAGTCTTCATCTTTGTGATCTCCTGCCCTGCGGTGCTGTATTCGAAGACTATGTAAGTCAGGATTACACCTCACGTCTTGTGTTTGACATTGACATACATAGCGAGGATGTCGGCGAAGGTTTTTTTCAGGCGCTTGGTGAGCCCGTTGGTCTCCGGATAGTATACAGTTGTCGTCCAGTGACTGTTTTGGCTTTAGTGCTGGGTGGTTTGCTCCAGTTACGGCAAGAATGCCGTTCCTCTGTCCTTGATGAGGGGGTATCGCAGAAGCATGAACTTGACAAAAAAAAGTGACTTCTGCTGTTGTTCCTGCCTTTTGGCGCAGTGCAGAAGGTCAGGTAGTCGGTGGCTATAAGGATTCACTTATTTCCAGACGTTGACTTCGGGAATGGGCCGAGTGAGTCCATGCCGATCTGCTCAAAAGGCCTCGAGAGGTGTACACTAGGGTTCAAAAATCTTGATGGTTCAGTGGGAAGTGTCTTTCGTCGCTGACCATTTCGGCAGGTTTGCACGTAATGTGCGACATCGGCCGACAGTAGGGGCCAGTAATACTTGTCCTGAATGCGGCAGGGGGTACGAGAAAACCCGAGATGTCCAGCTGTCGGCTCCTCGTGTGAAGCCAGAAGTACTTCTTCGCGCTGTCTTGCAGGTACAACAAGGAGGTATTCCATTTCGTTCGGTGCGCCGCTTTTCATCACGACGACCTGATTCTGTACACAGAACGAAGACCACCCTCGATTGAACAAGGCGGGTGGTAAAATACCTTTCCTTCCAAGAACTCGACGAGGCGTTTTAGGTCGGGGTCCGAACGTTGCTTCTGTGCAAAAGAGTTGGTGCCAGGAAGGCGTCTTGATCATCGTCCTGATGCTGGGTATCTACAGGGGGATATAGAGTTTTCTGAACGGGGACGTCGCCTAAGCCCACGATGCTTGAGTCGCTATGAACATCAGTCTTGGCGTTTTTATCAAAGTGCGCGAGGATCAGGGAAGACTGTAAAAGACGCAGAAGTTCGTTGAAGGCTTCCGCTTGCGGCGCTTCGCGTTTAAATGGCATGTCTGGCATTCTAAGTGGCGTCAGAGGCTCGCTGATGCGCGAAGAGTTCTTGAAAAATCGTTGGTAATACGCGCACAGTCCAATAAATCTGTGCACAGCTTTCTTATCGGCCGACGGCGAAAACAGTACGAGAGCAGCTGTTTTCTTCGGGTATGGGCGTGGTCGCACCTTGCTAACGATGTGGCCTCGAAACAGCAGCTTTTCATAGACAAACTGGCACTTCTCTGCTTTCTAAATTATGCTGTACGACTTCATTCCTTCTAGTACTGCTCTGAGCCGGTTCAGGTGTTCTTCAAAGTCCGAGGCGCAGACAACGACGTGATCGAAATATACCAGAAAAATTTTCCATTCACTTCAGGCCCGCCAGCACTGTATCCATTACGGGCTAAAACGTCGCCGGTGCAGAACAGAGACTAAATGGCATCAACTTTAACTCGAAGAGGCCGTCCGGAGTGATGAATGCCGTCTCTCACGATCTCTTTAATCGACCTCAGTTCACCAGTAGCCGCTCTTGAGGTCCATGGATGAGAAATACTTGCAGAGCCGGTCCAGTGTGTCGCCGATGCGGGGGAGCTGTAGGCGTCCTTCTTTGCGATGTTTTTCAAGCGGCGGTAATCAGCGCAGAATCGAAGTGCGCTGACTTTCTCACTAGAAGAAACGGTGCCGGCCAGCCGCTCTTTGAAGGCTCGTTGGCGTTGTCACGAAGCATTTCTTCTACATACTCCGGGATGGCTTGTCGTTCTTACGGCGACACAGGCTTTGGCGGAGAGGTCGGATGTGCTGGTCAGTTATAATGCAATGCTTGGCAATGAGCGTTTGTCGGACCTATGGAGTTGAGAACCACTCGCTGTAGCTTTGAAGGAGATTGCGGATCTGGTCTTGTCTGTTCCAGGCTGGGCTCGGTTTACTTGAAAATTGGGCGAGTTTTCTTGGTCAGGCGAATCTTCTGCGGAAGGGTCGCAGCGAGGAAAGAAGTCTCTCACGTCGAATATTTCGTCGAGGAAAGCAATCGTCGTTCCTCTGTTAACGTACCGGTATTCTTCGCAGAAGTTAGTCAGCAGTACATAGGCTTGTCCTTTGCGGGAATGTGCGATGCCTCTTGCGATGCCGATTCCTCGGTCGAGACGCAACTGCATGTTCCCCTCGAAAATTGATAGAGTGTTATTCGCTTACGTGGCGCCTTTGGTGACGGTGATACTTGAGCGGGGTGGGACGCACTTGTTCCTCCAGGACACTTATGTTGAATTCCAATGGCAGATCGGGACCAAGTTTTTCTGCTCGGTTTGGATCATGCAGTCGTATTCCAATGGTAAAATGGGAGCGCGAGTTGTATGTTCCAATGGCAGATCGGGATCGGGCGTAAATCCCGGATCGCTCCGTGGAGCAGCGATACTTGATCCGCCGAAATCGGCAGATTTGACCGGAACCTCGCGTGACGTTTTCTTTTCCTCCGCGTCTGCTTCCGGTCGCGACCGGCAGCAGCCGCTTCGTTCCTGTCGTCGCTACGTGGTGAGCCGGGCGAGCCGGGACAGCCGGGCACTTTCCAGTCAACAGTGGACGGCAATGATCTTGCTTCGAGCCGTGCGGCACTAATTTTGCTTCATGGAAGTGACAGTTCCGACTCGGGCACTGAAAGCTCAAAGTCCAGCAGTGAAGATTCGTCTGAAACGGACAGCGAGTGTGAAGCTGCCGCCGGCGTCAGAAAAATGCGCTAATATTCTTTGTTCGCGCTCATAACAAGCCCTGGAGTAGAGGAATGTAACAAATGAATCTTTTTTGAGGATCGTTGGCCAATACCGAGTTGCTGGTAGTAGTGATAACTGCGATACAAGCAAATTTTTTCCTGATGCCCAGTGCGGCTGGCCTGCTGTCTGCTAGCTCCGCTGCTGGAGGCGTCGCAGAAATCGATCATGTCTTTATTTTATTATGAGACGAGGAACACAGTAAAACGGTGGCGCGAGTAGCACCTTTACTACAGCGCTGGCCAGTTTCGAAGCGCCCTCAGCTGCGGCATCGATGAAAAACAGTTAGGTTTAGCGACGACTACGGCAGCCAGGGAGAAACGTTGTCCGGGGTGCAGCGCAGTTCGTCGCTCGGTGTGTCCGCGGGCAGCGACGTTGTCGAAAGCTCGACTGTCTCGCTGATTGGTTCAGCGGCTTGCGTCTCGCAGTCGCAAGGCTGGAAAATCGAGCAGCGAGCGACTTGCCTGCGCGTCGTCCACCACTTCTTTCGTGAACGGTAGGGACAGGCTCACTGGCTCTCCGAAGACCGCGGCCGCATACTCGCGTGTTCACGGGGAGTGGACCATCCTGTACATACGCTTTGGTTTTGGCTTTACATTCCGGCCTCCGTACTGCCTCCTTTTTGTTTCGCCGAGACGGCGTCTGTCAACGCAGAGACCGCGCCTCGCGCAACTCCTGTCGCACTCGAACACGAACGATGTGACTGCAGCTGCTATTGAGTGATGTGTTTGGGAAGGGGGGAAGGGGGCCGACACTGAGTCAGGCATTAATTCGCCTTTATATCTGCCTCCTAGGCACCTATTACTGCTGCCTGAATAAAATGACTTTTACTTTGAAAAAAAGCTAGCAGTAGGGACCCTACTAGCAGGGCGTCCGCTCCGACGGCGCGCCTAGTTTCCGCGGCTCGCCGCTGCGACGCTGGCGTCGCGCTCCCGAGGGAGCACTGGCATTCCAATCGCAAAATGGGAGGTGGCGAAGCTGCGCGCTCCGACGCGCTCCGTACGCGATCCTACGGAGCGGTCTCGATCTGCCATTGGAATTCAGCATAAGTGCAACGTGATGTTCCGGAGTTCTCATCGACGGGATGGCCTCGTCCGTGAAAAGTGTGATCAGCTTGGATCGCAGGTCGATGACAGCCTGATGCGCATTAAGAAAATCCATGCCCGAGATCACCTCGCGGGAACACTGCCGTAGCACAACGAAGGCCGCATAATTGGCGGTTACTCGCGCATTGGCGGTTACTCGCGCTGCGCATTGTCCAGATGGCGTAATGAGGTGGCCTCCTGCAATGCGAATTTATGGACCATCCCAAGCGGTCGTTTATTTTCTCAGTTGCGCTGCGAATGCTTCATTCATCACCGGCTAATTGACTCCTCTCTCGACTGGTAACGTAACCTTCCGGCCATCAATAGGAACTTCTATGCCCGATGTCCTTTCTCTCATTGCTCATCGTCCACGGCGTTGAGTCACGGATTCTTCTGGTATGTGAATCGTGGGTGGTTCTTGTTGTCGGGGCTTTGCTGGTTGGCGGAGTTATTCTGAAGGTCATCCGATCGCGTTGTGGCCGAACTCGTGTTTGCATTGTCGTAGCTAGCGGGGCCATTCCAGAGTCTTCGGCGTGTCAGTCGTGAGCAGCCTCTCCTCCAGACTGACGTTTGTGTTGTTTCTTCCTTTTGTTCTTTCGTGTGTTTTGCGCTGTACCACCCACAGTAACATCCAGAGTTTGCTGTATTTAGTTTCCCCTACGCGGGCTTGTAGACCTTCTTCGTACCGCGGCTGCGTAACTGCGGCGCGGTGACGCAAAGCGCGAGGCTGACGGCGATGGTGAGTGCGAAATGTGGTTCGCCGCATACTCCTATCGACGCAGATACTTGTCGATTTCTTGAGGACGTTGGCCGAAGCGTGGTCGTGGTGCTTCAACGGCAAAGCCACGAAGACTCATGAGTTGGCACGGGCAATGACAAAGAATACGATCTGCTTCACCGCAATGGAAGCAGAGCGTGCGGTTGTCTTAAGTCCTCCAAGCGTCGCATTTCCTGGGTCCTGAGCGCCGTTTGTTGATTGGGGGTGGGGGCAGGGGGCGGCGTTCGCGAACAGCTGGTTCATGTCGAAGAGGCGGGATTAGGCTGTTTCATTGAGGCTGAGGACAGCGAACTGCAGCGGCGTAGGTCAAGGCTGGAGCTTCAGCTGGAAGTGCCGATGACGGGAAGCTAAGCGCACGGTGCACTTCTTCGCGGACTATTTCCTTAAGGGTCGCTACTTGATTAACACCGTTTTTTGGGCTAGTTACTGCATACTTTGGTGCTTACTGGTGCCTCTCTTAATTGGAAAATTAAAAGAGGAATTCCGTAAGGAGTTCGTGAAGCTTAAGGAGGAGTTTTAAATAGAGGTAAAGATGTTACTTGAATCTTCCGAACGCGGCCTGCGGAATGAAGTCCGCGAGGTCAAAAAGGAGCAGATGGAACTGACTCATAGCACTGAGTATATGCGGAAGGACATAGAAGAACTAGAGAAAAAATTGCAGCTAGAAGTGGAGAAAAACTCGAAACTAATGATCGAAAATCGGGAGCTCAACTCTCGATGTGCTTCCATGGAAAGAAAGTCTCGAGATCTTGAGATACGGCTTGTTCAATGTGAACATACTCCAGAAACCACAACATCGAAAGTCAAGGTGTCCCAGAGAATGAGGAAGAAAATGTCACTCTGATTCTGTCAACACTTAGTGATGCAGTCATAGAACCAATTACAGACTTGGATGTTGAGGCCTGCCACCGCGTTACCACTCGCAACTCCGGCAAATCTAACATTGTTGTTAGGTTCAAATCGAAAGCCAAGCGTGATGATATGCTGCAGAAATAAAAAAAAGATTCGGCTGACTGTCGAGGATGTTGGACTAGAAGGCACGGCTTCAAGCTCTATCAACGAACACCTAACGCCCGAAAACAAAAACCTTCTTCGAGCTGCAATAGCAAAGAAAAAAAAGGAGACTGGAAGTACGTGTGGACAAGAAATGGGGCTATTTACGCATGCAAAACTGATGGATCCAATGTCATTCGCCTGTATCTGCACTATGATTTGTCAAAAATGGAATAGTAACTGGTCGCTCAGCAGATTTTTTTTTTATTTATTTATTTCAACATACTGCAGGCCAGCGTTGGCCCAAGCAGGAGGGGCATAAGAAAACACAAATTACAACACCACGTGAAAACATTTCATGTCACACACAGCAAAAATGGAACTTAAAAGATGAACATAGCAACGACAAAGAGAAATACATGCTTAAAATTTAATACACGAGAGTCACTTCCTTTTTACTGAAGCAGAAATGTTTTTAGCGCCTGTTCTACGTCAGGAGAGTTAAAAATCGATTCAGGGAGTGCGTTCAAATCTGTTATTGTTTGAGGGAAGAAACTGTGCTTAAATGAGTTTGTTTTAGCGAAAAGAGGCCGTAAGGAGTGCTCCCTAGTATGGCGGGTCCTTCGAGCAGTGGAATGCTTGATGAATGAAGGGGGAGAAATGTTAAGCTTGCCTGAGATAATTTTATGAAGGAAAGAAATACGGTTAAGTTTTCTGCGTGTACGAAGCAACGGAATGCTATTGTCTTTCATGAGCTGTGTTGGTGTGTCAGATCTTCTATATTTATTAAAAATGAAACGTACTGCCTTCCTTTGGATGACCTCTAGTTGATAAATATGTTTCTTGGTGTGCGGGTCCCAAATTTCAGAAGAGTATTCAAGTTTGGACCTGACAAAAGTTTTGTAAGCCAGAAGCTCTGGGAGTGTGTTTTAATTTCCGTCTCAAGAAACACAGCTGAGAAAAAGCGGCTGAACAGATCTCAGAAATATGAGTGCCCCAGGTTAATCGGTTGTTAAGAGTAATTCCTAGATATTTGTACTGTGAGACCTCTCGGATGTGACTGTGGTGAAGGCAATATTGGTAATTACTAACATTTTTTTCTCGTCACTCGCAGAAGCGCACTCTTATCAATGTTTAAATCCATGTCCCATTCTTCACACCAGTGACATATTTTGAGCAAAGAATCTTGAAGCAATTGATGATCTGCAATTGAGGTTATTTTTTTATATACAGCGCTGTCATCCGCAAACAACCTTATTGGCACAGACGGAGGAATGATGTCTATTAAATCATTTATATATATTAAAAACAGCAAAGGTCCTAACACACTGCCCTGAGGAACACCGGAAGTAACAGGAAGCGATTCAGAAAGAGTACCATTCACATCAACACACTGAGTTCTACCGCTTAAGTAAGCTCTGACCCATTCAACCAGATACAACGGAATAAGATGCAATAAGATGCATCTTTTTTTTTCCGTTCCTTAGACTATTATGGAAGAGACGCCCCTTTTCACACCATGGGAGTTCAACTGCTCTCTAAGAAACAATAAGCGCGGTAAATCTTTGCAAATACTACACTTGAACATGCAGTGTGCTTTAAATAAGACGGATCATTTGAACAGTTTTTTGTCAAGGCGTAAGTGTAGTGTACCTTTGATGTAATCATGCTATCTGAAACATGGTATCGCTTCGATAGTGACGTTATTCGATTTGCAGGCTATAACACATTCTTTCGTAACCGAAGCTCAAAACGTGGTGGGGGCGTCGCCCTTTTAGTAAAAGAAAGCTATTCGTGCCATATCTTATCGGAACACAGTCTGAGTGACGAGAATATTGAAATGCTTACAGTCCAATCTAGCCGTCAAGCATTTACCGTCGTTTACCGCCCACAAGGCAATATGAATGAGTTCCTTCGTGTTTTTGAAAAAGAAACCGCTTTTTTGTCGGATAATTTCTTATCTTGTATAGGAGGTGATTTTAATATAGACATGGATGTTAACAGTCCTGCACAACAAGAATTCACAATATTGCTTCAAGCCGCTATCCCCCAGAACGTTATGCATAGCCCAACACGCATAACTTCCACTTCATCTACCATCTGCGGAATTTGCGGTCCTGGAATTGTTTCTAATGCACGACAATATTTTCGTCCTTTAGCTGACGGAGGATCCGCTGCCCTGCGTCGACGAGAACCACAACTCTACCTGCCCCGTACGGCAGACATATCGCTTGCCACGATCGCCACGTGCCATCATCTGCACTGCTCACCTGGATAGCGCTACTACTTCCGTCACCGCCCGCAACGCGCCGCCCGGCTATAAGAAGACTGACCATCAACCACAAAGCGGGATTTGCGGCCTTGAAATTGCTTCTAATGCACGGCAATATTTTCGTCTTTTAGGTGTGTGTGAATTTGTAAAGGAAAGTGTATATTCGACTATCTTTGGCTGCAAATCCTAACTGAAGTGTACACCTGTGTACTGTTAGCTGTCAACTGATGGGAGTCGACATTTGCACCTACTGCGCTCGAATAGGTGTTTTTGCTGCACGCTGTAGAGTAACTGAAACGTGCTCCGCTGTCTGTGCTTCGACCTGGAAACGTCACTGTCCACCTGTGCTTGGGCGGCCGTATAACTCCGGTTCTTTTTTGTCTAGCCTACCTGTTGTTAACTGCGGGATATGTTGAAACAAATCCGGGCTGTGATAAGGTAGCCCTAGTTCTAACTATTGTTCAAGAAATGGCATCTTCCAATGAAAAGTTTCGCAATGACACTTTAGGAAAATTGAAAGATGTTCACTTGAGTGTTACGGAAATCAAAACGGCGCCTTTCTAAGTTAGAAGACAGCTCTGATACTGTCAGCAATTCTTGCATGGAAGTCAATAACCTGGATGTGATCTTAAAAGAATCTTAGGGTCAATTCAAAAGCATAAAATTAAAACAGATGGAACAATCAAGCCGAGTTCTTGACGACCTGAATAACAGAATGCTTCGAAATAACCTACTTTTCAAAGGCATACCTTGGAAGCCATCAGAAACGTGGAAAGATACAGAAAAATGTGTCACCGAATTTGTGTCGAAACACTTAGCAATTTATGCAGGCGAAGTAGTGCGTGCACACAGATTAGGGGAAGAAAAATCTGACTACGTTCGTCCCATGATTGCTAAATTTCTAAATATCAAGGATGAAAGCAACATACTTTAATAATAAGTATTTTAATAAGTATTTCTGCGAGGTGTTTTCAGAATTAGATGAATATGAAATAAAAGCAGCGGCTGCACCAGAGGAGGGTATTGAAGTGACTCGAGAGGGTGTCCTGGCGATGCTCTTGAAACTGGACACTAAAAATCTGCTGGACCCGATGGTCTTCCGAATGTATTTTTGAGGCGATACGCAGAACAAATATCAGGTTGCCTAACAGACATCTTTAAACTATCATTAGCATGCGGAAAACTTCCTTCAGATTGGAAAATAGCACGTGTGGTTCCTGTATATAAAAAAGGTGATCGATTGTCAGTTTCAAATTATAGGCCTGTTTCCGTAACATGCAGTTGCTGTAAGATGTTGGAGCACATTGTAGCCGGCTACCTGCGAAAGTTCCTGAGTGATCATAATCTTCTGTCTGATTGTCAACACGGGTTTAGGCAGGGGTTATCAACAGTTACTCAGACTGTTCTGGCTGTGCACGACTTTGCGCGGGTGCTTGATATGTCCGGACAAACGGACGTGGTTTGCTTTGATTTTAGCCAGGCCTTGGTAAGGTTACTTAAGCGAAAAAAAAGCGCACAAGAGAAGACGGGACAAGCGAGGAGACACAGACAAGCGCTAACTTTCAACAGACGGTTTATTGCAAAATCGGGAGCATATATACACATGTCCAGAAAGGCAACAAAGAACAGGATCGAAGATAACACACACCCCCTCGACAGCCATCTGCTGTCGAGGAGGGTTTAAACATGCAAGTTGCACGTTTGCAGGGCGCGGGCTATCCGACCCACGTGATAGCTTCGGTTGCTGAATGCTTGCATCGCAAGAGGAAGGAAGCTTCTCGCCTGAGTCATGAACAAAGAGCAGAGGACAGGAAAAAGAAAAAGGATAGAGGAGGCAAAGAAAAGTTGGCGGTGATACCTTACATGCATAAGGTATCACACAACCTCAAGAAGGTTGGTCAGCGGTCTCATGTTAAGGTTGTGTTCACGGCCCCTGAGAGGCTGGGGAGATTGTGCAGGATGAGTTTCCCGGTCAAAATGCGTAGACCCGACTGTACTATCAGACATAGGCAGACCTTCGTCCATTGTCGGCTGGGGGTAGTCTACAAGATCCCCTAGTCCTGCGGTAGATTCTACATCGGGCAAACGGCCAGATGCCTCAACGTTCGCCTAAAAGAGCATGCGAAGAAAGTCAGAGGTGGTGTCGACGGGCATCTGGCTTTGCATTGTAAGACATGGGACTGTGACCCTCCTTGCCGTCCAATTTTTGAAGATACTGTAATCTTGTACCATCACCGCGACCAACTTACCAGGAAGATTGTTGAAGCGTCGAACATCGTGCGTTTTGGACCGGATTGTGTCAGTGAACCTTCCGTTAATTTGTCGAAAAAAGAGCTTGCATATCTGGCACGATAAGCAGATGGCTGTCGTGGGGGTGTGTGTTATCTTCGATCCTGTTCTTTGTTGCCGTTCTGGACATGTGTATATATGCTCCCGATTTTGCAATAAACCGTCTGTTGAAAGTTAGCGCTTGTCTGTGTCTCCTCGCTTGTCCCGTCTTCTTTTGTGCGCTATTTTTTCCCTTAAGTATGTCATACCAACATGCCCAAGCCTTATCTCTTCTTGGTAAGGTGCCACATGGCAAACTTCTCTATAAGATGGAATGTATGGGTGTGAATTTTTATCATTCAGTGGATCCAAGCCTACCTTACAGACAGGCGGCAATATGTGGAAATTAATAAGACCGCTTCAAGTGTTGTTAGTGTTCAATCAGGCGTTCCCCAGGGAAGTGTGCTTGGGCCATTGTTGTTTTTAATATATGTCAATGATTTAGTTGCGGTTGTACCTGAAGATGTTTTTGTTAAGTTATTCCCAGACGACTGTGTTTTGTTTAAACAAATTTCATCCGAACATGACAACAGCTCTATACAAAAAGCAGTTTTTGCCATTGAAGAATGGTGGCTTAAATGGGCTATGGAACTTAATAGTGAAAAAACTGTTGTCTTACGTATAACTAGAAAAAAGTCTCTAAGGTTGCTGCCTTACTTTATTCGCGGTAATATGATTTTGGAAGTCGAGAAATATAAATATTTAGGTGCAACACTTGACATTAAGTTAAAATGGTAGTCACACATTACTAATATTTCTACAGCCGCATTGAGAAAGTTATAGATTTTACGAAGAAAGCTAAAAACTGCCCCATGCACACACGAAAAAATTGGCTTACGAAACTTGCGTGCTGTCTTTACTTGAATATGCTTCAGTCGTGTGGGACCCGTACAAGAAAAAGGACATAATGGTCCTTGAAAAAGTCAGTAGGAAAGCGGTTAGGTTTATATACGGAAAATACAAAAGGGAACACTCTCCCTCGCAGTTAATGATGTCAAACAACATTCCTACGCTAGAAATCCGCCGAAAGATTAACAGATTGGTATTCTTGTTTAACAGTTTAACAGGTAAAAATAAGCTGAAGCTTCCGGAGTGCATTAAGCGTCCTCTAGTGAGAAGGACTCGGAGCGTTCATGAACATATCTTGCTCCCCTTTTGCCAAAACTAACAGTTTCAAATACAGTTTTTTCCCTAGAACAGTGCAAGATTGGAATTCGTTACCGGAATCTGTTTTTTCCTCGCAAAATTTTTTGATGCATTAAATCGTCTACTTACCTGCTAATATTGCTTATATGTATGTTTTTTATCCATGTGCTGCTAATATTGTATAAGCTTATTCTTTTTGTTTTATTCTTTTGGTATCCGTGTGCTGCTAATATTGAAAAATGTTATTCTTTCGGTTATGTAACAATGTAAGTCCACTCCTGCTTGGGCCAAGCAGTGGCCTGGAGTATTATGAAATAAATAAACAAATAAATAAATAAATAAATAAATAAATAAATACTGAAGAATGCATTCGAGCTGAAAGATGTTGAATCGCCTCGTGTGCGGATTGAGGAGGACTTCTCGCCCAGAATGCAATTCATTAGGAAGAAGATGAGAGACTGCTCGGACTAATCGGCAGCCTGAAGAAAAATACAAGCTCCTGTACGATAAGCTCCTCCTCAACAACACGATGTACTGCTTCGACAGCGTTACTAGCGAGGTAGCAGCTCTTCCGAAGCGCAATAACCCTCCCGAAAATGAGTGACTGAAAGGTGCACACCAGAGATCTTCTTCTTTGCCAGGTTTAATGTCAAACTTCCGTAGTTTATTTCATAAGCAAGATCATCTTTGTTCTTATGTGGAATCATGCTCGGCAGACCTTGTGCTCCGCACGGAAACTTGGTTATCCGCATACATTGCCGATTCTGAGCTATCTTTGTCAAGCCACTTCTCGATATTCCGGAAAGATCGAGTCATGTCACGTGGTGGCGAGGTGCGGCCGACCTTTCCACCTTTCCCTAATTAAAATTCCTTTCTCTCTCTCTCTCTAACTCGCAAGCGCATGTCATTCCTACAGATTCTTGCCTCGAGATTCTGTGGGTAGCACTACGCATATCCCCTGCTGCAACTTGTGCCCTCGGGGTCTGCTATCACCCGCCTGATTCACTGCAAGAATTTACCGAATATATATATGAATCCTTAAACATTGTACAAAATAAATTTCTGCTGTCACCAATAATCATGGCTGGCGAGTTCAGCTATCCAAATGTTGACTGGCGCAATGGGTGGCCCTTGGGTGGCACAAGGAAAGGTGAATGCCAGAATTTTCTCGACATCCTTTCCTTGTTCAACTTGCATCAAATTGTATCTTCTCCTACACGCGGTATCTTCTGTATCTTCTCCTAAACCCCCAAGGTGGTGTGGAGTAATTACTGAGTAATTACTTCCTTATTACAAATCTACTCCACCTTGGGGGATTCCACTAAACATTTGACCAACACTATTCCCACTTCGAGTTATGGATGAATTCGCTCTCGCCCTACCATGATCTTGCCGTCCCGGTTGGCTCAATTGGTAGAGCGACTGCTCCTGTGAAGCGGTGGTCCCGGGTTCGAACCCCGGACCAGGACGAATTTTTCTTTATCTACGAAGTTTCTGTGAAAGCTGTATAGCCTTCCTTTGTAGCCGTATGGCTGCGCTCGGGTGGACGTCAATGAGTAATTACTCCCTTATTACAAATCTACTCCACCTTGGGGGATTCCCCTAAACATTTGACCAACATTGTTCCCACTTCGAGTTATTGATCAATTCGCTCTCGCCCTACCATGATCTTGCCGTCCCGGTTAGCGCAATTGATAGAGCGATTGCTCCGGTAAAGCGGTGGTCCCGGGTTCGAACCCCGGACCAGGACAAATTTTTCTTTAACTACGAAGTTTCTGTGAAAGCTGTATAGCTTTCCTTTGGAGCCGTATGGCTGCGCTCGGGTGGACGTCAATGAGTAATTACTCCCTTATTACAAATCTATTTCACCTTGGGAGATTCCCCTAAACATTTGACCAAAACGCAGCTATTTCAATTAATTACCCATGTTCAGCATGCCATTCACTGTTCGTGCCAAATTGATGCGATAGTTATCGACTTCAGAAAGGCGTTTGATAAGGTTCCACATCAGCGCCTCATTAGAAAACTTGCATGCTTAAATACTGTAGCGTGCAACGCCAAAAAAGAACACCAGCGCAGAGAAGAAAAACCTGCGGCGGTGCCTCAGTGGTTCTAGCGCGCGCGCGAGAGCCAACTAGATTCTTCCTCTTTCAAAGTGATGATTCAACAGCGCAAACACACACAGACAAAGAAGGAGAGAATACACACAAGGAGACAGACACACAAGACACACCTTCTTGGTCTGTGTGTGTTTGCGCTGTTGAATCATCACTATGAATCTACACCAACTAGCCCAATCTGCAGTTCTTCTTCCTCTTATAGTGCATGCACTACTGCTGTCTCTTCGAAAGCATGTATCACTGCCCCCCTCTTCTGCGGCATCGACACGATGCGGCTAAGAGAGAAAAGTCAGCGAAAGGGTATAGCGCAGCTGCAGTGGACCGCAGTTCAGTCAGGTAGCCGGTCGTGGTAAGGCTTCATGCGAACAACGTGTACGACTTCAGTTCGGTGTCACCGGCGCGATGAACAAGCTGTCGGGGCGGGAGCAACTGCATAAGTCACATCCCTGATGCGGCGCACCACTTCGAAAGGGCCGAAGTATCGCCGCAGCAGCTTTTCAGAGAGCCCGCGGCGACGAATAGTATCAAAATCCACACAACGTCGCCGGGCGCATAACAGACGAAACGGCGCCCAAAGTTGCACCTAGCGGCGTCAGTCTCCTGCTGACGGTGGATTCGCAAGCGGGCCAGTTGACGCGCTTCCTCAGCACGCTGAGCAAAGGTATCTACGTCGAGGTCAGCGTCACAGTCGCAGTAAGGGTCGACGGGCAATATAGCATCCAACGGAGTGGTCACCTGGCGACCGAAGACAAGCTGAAAGGGGGTCAGTCGGGTTGTTTCCTGCAGGGCGGTGTTGCACGCAAACGTTACGTACAGCAGAGTGGAGTCCCAAGTTCGATGCTCGACGTCAATGTACATTGATAGCATGTCGGCTAGTGTACGGTTGAGTCGCTCTACCAACCCGTTTGTCTACGGGTGATACGCCGTAGCACGTCGATGGCTCGTGTGCGTCAGAGTCATCACGGACTGGGTTAAGCGGGCCGTGAAAGCAGTTCCGCGGTCAGTAACAACAACGGCGGGTGCTCCATGACGCAAGACAATGTTGTGGACGAAGAACTGCGCCACTTCAGCAGCAGTGCCTTTGGCAAGAGACGTGGTCTCAGCGTACCGTGTGAGGTAGTCAGTCGCAACGACTATCCAACGCTTTCCAGACGAAGACTTCAGAAATGGACCAAGGAGGTCCATGCCCACTTGTTGGAAAGGGGTCTTCGGTGGATCGACGGGGTGAAGAAATCCGGCTGGTTTCAATGGAGGAGTCTTCCGACGTTGGCATTCACGGCACGTTTTTACGTAGGCCCACACCGATGGGAGTAACCTGGGCCAATAATACTTTTGTCTAATCCGTGCGAGTGGCCGGCGGATGGTGCATCATGACAGGCACTCAAGATCTCAGACCGCAGCTGTGATGGTACGACAAGCAGAAACACTTCTTCGCTGTTGGCAAAGTTGCGCGTGTAGAGAACACCAGACCGTACAGTGAAGGTGTGAAGCCCTCGAAGAAAAACACGCGGAATGGGAGCGTCACTGCCTTCGAGGTAATCGATGAGCGGCGCCAACTCCGAGTCCGCCCTCTGAAGCTGCGCCATTTGGGTGGTACTAACAGAGCCCAGGAAAGGAAAATCATCGGTGGTTTCTTCGGTATTGATCGGGACATGCGCGCGCGACAGACAATCCGCATCCTGATGCTTACGGCCAGACTTGTAAACTACTGTTAAGTCGTATTCTTGCAAGTGTAAGCTCCATCTAGCCAAGCGTCCTTAGGGGTCTTTGAGGCTCGCCAGCCAGCATAAGGAGTGGTGGTCGCTTACCGCACGGAAGGGTCGTCCGTAGAGGTACGGTCGGAATTTGCAGATGGCCCATATCACTGCAAGACAATCTTTCTCCGTCGTAGAATAATTGGTCTCGTTGCGCGTAAGTGTTCGAATAGCATAACTGATGAGCCGTTCTGCACCGTCTTGCCACTGCATCAGCCCTGCACCAAGGCCAACACTGCTGGCGTCAGTGTGGATGTCCGTGGCAGCATGCTCGTCGAAATGGCCGAGTGTCGGAGTGCTTTGCAGACGGTTGCGCAGCTCGATAAATGCAGCCTCTTCGTCGGTCCCCCAAAGGAAGAGCGTGTCATCACGGGTCAGTGCGTTCAGCGGTTCCGCGATTTTCGAGAAATCTTGAATAAAGCGCCTATAATAGGAGCACAGGCCCAAAAACCGGCTAACGGTCTTCTTGGCAGTTGGGCGTGGAAGACCTGAGACGGCAGCGGTCTTGGCAGGGTCCGGGGGAACACCTTGTGCGCTGAAAACGTGACCAAGAAAGCGAAGTTCCTCAAAGCCAAAATGGCATTTCTCGGCTTTGATGGTGAGTTGCGCGGATTTGAGCGCATGTAGCACAATGCGCAACCGCTCCAAGTGTTGGTCAAAAGTGGTTGAAAATATATTTATTTTATTTATTTCAAATACCCGCATGGCCCTGCGGGCATTATAGAGGGGAGTGGAACAAGCACAGATAACAAAAAATGAATACAATCACGGGTTACAGGACCACATATTGATCACTGCACTGAGTTATTACAAATTTCAACAATTCATGGAAGCCTAGACGAAGAAGAAAAAAACGAGAAAAGAGAACAAAACACAACAAAAACAAAACCACAAATCAAGAACACAGAGTTCATGTCGCACTACTATCCTAAGGGCACACATGTCATGAGCAAGAAAAGCAGGCACTCAACTTTTTTTTAAAATGCTCGAGATCGTCTGTGAGTGCCACATCTGCTGGCAAGTGATTCCACTCGGATGATAAAGTTGGAATTTAAGAATTTTGGCGAGCAGTAGTGTGACAAGGTGGAAAGCCCACTTTGCGTGGATGGTCAATGCGCGATGAAACATACGTGGGTGGAATGAGCAAAGCGTTTTTCAAAACATTGAATTTGTAGATCTTAAAATAAAGACAAAGTCGTGAAATTTTTCGGCGCAGTGAAAGTAATGGTAGTGACCATGTGCTTTTCATTTCTGTGACACTTGATGTACGGCCATAGTCGTGAAGGATAAAACGAGCGGCACGGTTCTGAACAGCTTCCAAAACAGATATAAGTGACTTAGCATGAGGATTCCATATTGACGCGGCGTATTCAAGCTTCGAAGAACCAGTGTTTTATACAGAAGGAGTTTGACTGAAGTGGTTGCATTAGAAAAGTTTCTTTTTATGTAACCAAGCATGCGGTTAGCGTTTCCGGTAATGTAGGTGATATGCTGGTTCCAGGATAAGTTTGATGTGAGATGTACACCGAGGTATTTATACGAGGTAACCAGGGCTAACGAAGCACTGTTGATGCTGTAAGAGGCTGGTGGCGAGACGCCTTGACGTGAAAAGCGCATGGCTTTGCATTTTGGTGTGTTTAAAACCATTTTCCATTTAATGCACCAGTCAGTAATACAGTTAAGATCAGCTTGCAATAAGTTGACATCATTAGTGTTTTTAATTTCACCGTACAGTATGCAATCATCTGCAAAAAGTTTGATCCAGGATTTTATATTGTTAGGCAGATCATTAATGTACACAAGGAATAACAAGGGTCCGAGTACCGATCCTTGTGGTACCCCAGACGTAACCGGCATAGAAGAGGATTGAAGACCGTTAACGTAGACAAACTGCGAGCGATTAGTTAAAAAACAACGAATCCATGCTAGCACATTTGGGTCGATATGAAGATGAGTAAGCTTATACAACAGAAGACTATGGGACACTTTATCGAAAGCCCTGCAAAAATCTAAAAAATTGACGTCGACCTCTGAAGCTTCATCAAGAATCGTATGAATTTCGTTGCTGAAGGATAAACTGTGTTTCACAGGAAAACTGCTTCCTGAAACAATGTTGTGTAGGTGTGAAAAACGAAAATGATTCAAGAAAACTACCTAACTGAGAAAAAATTATATGCTCCATGATTTTACAGGAAATGGAGGTTAATGATATTGGACGATAATTAAGGGGTGAATGTCTGTCGCCAGATTTATGGAGTTGAATCACATTAGCCAGTTTCCATTCGTGTGGTATATCTCCTGTTTGAAGCGATTGTTCACATATCTTCAGCAAAAAATTGCGGAGTACACTTTAGTATTCTTCAGTACTTTGGTGTTAATGTTATCAGGGCCGCAAGAAGAGGAGATTTTCAAATTGTTAATTATGTTAATAATTCCGTCATAACTAAACCTGACAGGGTCCATTGGAAAGCTTATGTTCCATGCATAGTCTCTAATATCAGTAATGTCAGTTGCGGTGCTTGAAAACGCTGCACTAAAGGTCTCATTAAAGATTCCAGCGACGTCAGTGCTTGGAATAGTGTGCGATAGAGAGTCAACGAGAGATACAAGTGACTGGTCTCGTTGATTGACACTACTCCAAAATTTTTTTGGGTTGCTCGTCAGAAGCGTCGGCAACGTCACATGAAAGTAGTAGTAATTCGATTCCTTCAAAGACTTCTTATAAATGTTAACAGTTTTTTGGAGTGATGACCAGTGCTCACGCTTTCCAGAATACTTCGCTTTGCGGAAAAGCCTCCTTTTTTTGTTTGCCAGACGTTGTAATGAGCGGTTGTACCATGGACACTGCCGGTTGGTTAAAAGCTTTTTTCGAGGAATATACAAGTCGACCAGCTCGCAAAGCTTGTTTCTGAAAAGCTGCCAATTTGTATTTACAGATCTATCATTGAAGTTTGCCAGAAATTCGTCAAGGAAGTCTTCAAGTGCTTTATTGATCGCAGTGTAATTTCCCTTACCATAATCATATATTAGTTTTATATTGTTATACGACGTTCGAGCAGGGAAGTTCAACATGACATGTAATAAAGAATGATCGCTTATACCTGATAAGTAGGTAATATTAGATACAGCATCAGGGGCTGTTGTTAGCAACAAGTCTAATACATTGGATGTTGAAGATGTGACCCTAGTAGGCTGCGTTATTACCTGAGTTAAGCAAAAGTCTGAACAAACATTTAAAAATTTAGGCAATTCTGACGTGGAGTTGGTAGTGGAATCCGGAAAGCTAGACCAGGTATTATTAGGTAAATTAAAATCACCAAATGAAAAAACAAGAAAATTCGGAAATTTGGCACACACAGCGCTTAGCGTGTCATGAAGTTCACTGGAAAAACCAATCCCAGTGGAAGGCAAACGGTAGCATGCACAAAATACAAGTTTTTGATATTCAGTCGTGATCAGAACAGATAAAAACTCCAGTGTCGTAGGAATATCAATGTGAAGGCTATCAAGATGATCCGAGACGGCGAGCAGAACACGGCCACCCCGTGCGACTGCGCGATCACGGCGAAATATGGAGTACCGCTTTTCGGTATCGAGGATTTCCGTGCTTTTAATACAATCATTCAGCCATGTTTCCGTTAAGACAATAATGTCGGCCGATGTGGTATCGGCGGCACAGGAAAGGTCATCACGATTTCGCACAACACTGCGTATATTGGTGAAAAGCACTGAAATTCCAGAGATCGGCTGCGCACGCGGACGAAAGCGCCCAGCCAGCTATCTGGAATCATCAGAACCGCCCGCGCCACTAGAATCAGCACGTGAAGTAGTAGCATACACGCTAGTTTGTTCACAAACTCTCACTTTCAGCAAAATAGGTGTAGCATTTATTGTTTAAGAATAACCGAGCGTGCCTCAGTTTAAAGCGCGTGTTAGGCGCAGTTTCCTTCGCAAATTCTTCCAGTTTTTTCTAGCATGCCTTGTAGATGGACTAAAACCTTCAGACATAGAAACATCTGAATCTTTCAGTTTAGACTGAGCGTTTAAAAGCATTTGCTTTGTTGTGTAGTTGGAACATTTTACCATTATTGGTCGCGCTTTCGTAGGCTCTGCAATGCCGATTCGGTGGGCCCGGGCGATATCAGTATTAGAAATGGTAATTGACATTTCTTGCTGTATTGCATTCACAATTTTTTCTTCCGATTGCAACCATGTTTCGGTGGCTCCAGCGCCTTCAGAGATACCAAAAAATAAGAGGTTATCTCTACGGGATCTATCTTCGAGGTCATTCATTCGGGCCCTTACTGAGTAATTTTCTTTGGCGAGGCATTCAGCAGTTGCTTTGAGAGCATTCAGGTCCTGACGGAAGGATTCAAAACCCGTAAGTTTGGTCTCAGCAGTGGTAAGACTGTTTGAAATATCGGTAACCTTCTCGTCTAGTTCCTCTTGATTGCATGTAATAGTTTTAATTGAGTTCAATATTTCGACCTGCCCCTTTTCAATGTTTGTTGAGCGGATTCTTAGATCCTCCAGAAGGGCGAGAATGGAACCACCGTCAGAGTCGGGCGCCGGGTTCTCAGTGTTGCTACGAGTGCTATGGCCAGGGCCAGGGTTTAATTCAACGTCTCCGGACAGGAGCAATTTGAGCACATAATAACACTGGCATACATTTTCCAACAGCACCTGTGGGCAAGGGAGCATAACGAGGCAGACATCATTTGAACGCTTGGATGAAACTGGACTAACCTGAAGGATGAAAAAACGAAAGACATTGGTGAACCACATCGTATCGCTGCTCCCATGCCCACTGAAGGGGTGGCGACGGTGCATCACATTTATATTTTCTGCGATGGTTGACGTCGATGCCGATCCGTTGTAAAAATCTTGCGAAGCGGTGATCAGCTGCGTCATGAAAGCATTCCATGGGCCGCTAGAGCATTTGTCGCTTGACGCCGGCGCACTCCAGTCAAAAAGAGCTGATGGCATTCCATCGTGGCACAGAGCTGGATCTGAAGCGACGCTGCCAGTGCAGAGGACAGGAAACTTAAGGATGAAAAAACGAAAGACATTGGTGAACCACATCGTGTCGCTGCTCCCATGCCCACTCAACACGACCTCGTCCAGGTACACCAAGCAGCACTGCCATTTCAAGCCGGAGAGAACAGTGTCCATCATGCGTTGGAACGTGGCCGGTGCTGAGCACAGACCAAATGGAAGCACTTTAAACTCATAGAGGCCGTCAGGCGTCACGAAAGCCGTCTTCTCCCGGTCTCGCTAGTCCACTTCGATTTGCCAGTACCCGCTTTTATGATCTAATGACGAAAACTATCGGGCATTCCGCAATCGGTCGAGCGCGTCATCTATCCTGGGCAGCAGGTAAACGTCCTTTTTGGTCACGTTGTTAAGTTTCCTGTAGTCCACGCAGAAACGCATAGTATTGTCCTTTTTTTTTGACAAGAACCACAGGCGATGCCCACGGACTGGTGGACGGCTGAATGACATCGTCTGCAAGCATCTCGGCAACCTGATTCTGAATGGCTTCTCTCTCCTCCGGGGAAACACGATATGGGCGCTGGCAGACGGGTCGTGTAGTCTCGTCAGTGATGATACGATGCTTGGCCAGTGGATTTCGGCCGACCTTCGAGCACGTATTGAAACAGTCCGCAAATTCTGCCAAGAGGTCCGACAGAAGATCCCTCTGAACCGACGGCAGGGCGGGATTTATTCTGACTGACTGAAGAACGTGATGTGGGCCAGCATGCTCCGGAGTGGGTCCTCCCACGCTGCACAAACCTGCAACCTCAGCAACGTCGTGTAGGAAGGCAATAGTCATGCCTTTCGCCAGGTGCTGATATTCGTTGGCAAAATTAGTCAGGGGGACGTGGGTGCGGCCGTCACGTAGTTGGACGAGACCTCTTGCAACGGCAAGTCCCCGCTTAAGCAGCAGTGGGCTATGGCTGTCCGCTAGGCCCTCGTAGTCGTGGAAGAGGTCATTTCGCACGAGCACCAGAACACTGCACCGCGGAGACACCGTAACGTCGTTCTCGACAATGCGCAGGGCGTTGCTGCAGCGATCGCGCGAGTCAATGCGCGCCACTGCATCTTTGGTCGAGAACTTGACAGGTACCTCCTGAAAGTCAATCACAGCGCCGTTCGCCTGCAGGAAGTCGATCCCCACAATCAAGTCTCTGGAACACTCGCGGAGTACGACAAATTCACCAACGTACGTGAAACCACTAATCCCAACTCAAGCAGTGCACTTGTCCACAGGGGAAATTCGGTGGCCACCAGCGGTACGAATGGGGGTCCCTGTCCACGGTGTCAGAATTTCTTAAGTTCTCCAGCAAAGACAGGCTCATAACAGAATAATCAGCACCGGTATCGAGCAGCGCGGTAATCTCAGTGCCATCAACTGTCACACGCAAATCGCATGCAGCGTATCGGATACTGCCGCTGCCTCTCTCTGTCCAGGTATCATCGGCTCGAGGGTTTCGCGATGGAGGATCTTGACGCGTCCCGACGTCAGCGGCCTTGCCTCCAGAGGTCGCTGGTCTTAGTTTTCCCCACGCGGACTCGGCGAGCGACGGCCAGCAGAGCTACTCTGGCGGCTAGGGCTGGAAGAGCGATAACGGAGAGGCGAAGGGGAACGGGATTCACGCCTTCCAGAGTAGGCAGGGTTCTGGCGTGCCCATAGATGCTGCGTAATCTCCGAAGAGATGAGGCTTGGGCATGTTGGTATGACATACTTAAGGGATATAAATAGCGCACAAGAGAAGACGGGACAAGCGAGTCTTGTCTGTGTCTCCTCGCTTGTCCCGTCTTCTCTTGTGTGCTATTTATTTCCCTTAAGTGCGCAATCTCATGCGGTCGTTCGCCGTTCTGAGGGCAGGGTGCGTCGGGATGGAAGCCGCGAGGGCCCACTTGGCGGTACGGACATGCTCGGTAGAGGTGACCGGGCTCCCCACAGTGGTAGCACAGAGGCCTGCGGTCCGGTGTACGCCACAAATCCGACTTGCGAGGGCGTGGCCCAGCTGTAGCAGATGCGGTTGCAGAATATGGGGCGATGTTACTTACGGGGGTCGTCGGGGCCATACCGTAGCCAGGCACGCTTGCGTGGCATGCGCCGATGTTGCTCACGCCAAGCGTTGGGGCAATGGGACCGTAGCCTGTCGTGCGACGTACAACAGATGCGTACGTGGGTCTGTCATCGAACCGGGACGGCGCTTCGGGGACAGGAGGTGCCTGCGCAGCCTGTCGCATCTCGTCCCTGACGACTTCAGTCAGTGCTGCCAGCGGCGCAGGTGCAACCTGGGGCATATGGAGCCGTTGGAGTTCCTCCCGGACAACTGAGCGAATTAGTTCGCGCAAGGTGTCTGCACTGCCACCGAGACACGACGAAAAGCCTTCGGGCACCATGCCGTTGATGTCCCGGTTGTACTGGCGGGCCCGTTGTTGCAGCGTCGTCTCCATCGTGGTCGCCTCGGTTAGAAATTCCGCTACCGTGCGGGGTGGGCTGCGCACGAGGCCCGCGAACAGCTCCTGCTTAACCCCACGCATGAGATGGCGCAGCTTCTTCTCCTCTGTCATGTTGGGGTCGGCGCGGTTGAAAAGACGGGCCATGTCTTAGGTGTACATGCGCACGCTTTCGTTCGTGCACTGATTTCGGGAGTGCAGCGCAGCTTCAGCCTTCTCTCGGCGGTCAGCGTTGGGGAACGTAGCCAGGAGACTCCGGCAAAACGTCTCCCAGGTGGGAAGGGTAGCTTCGTGGTCTTCAAACCACGTCCGAGCAGACTCTTCCAGGGCAAAGTAGACGTTATTGAGCTTGCGCCCGTCGCACCAGCCGTTGTAGCGTGCGACCCGCTCGAACGTCTGCAGCCAGTCCTCAGCGTCTTCGAACACGTCACCGTGAAAAGATGGCGGTGTTCGGGGTGGATGGCAAAGGATCGGCGCCAGGGGCCTGGTGTCAGCGGCCATGGCAGTTGGACTCGACGGTAGAGGCTGCGTCGTCCTTGTTGGCGGGGGAAGGGGCCCAAATTCAGGCGACTCTCCGCGGAGACGGCGGCTGGATCGCTGGTGAATCGGTGTGAGGTCCGTAGTGACGCTGTACGGAGTGTGCAAGTCGGGAAGCGTACCCAGCACTGCTCCACCAAACTGTAGCGTGCAACGCCAAAGAAGAACACCAGCGCAGAGACGACCTACGGCGGTCCCTCAGTGGTTCGAGCGCGCGCGCGAGAGCCAACTAGCTTCTTCCTCCTCTAGTGCATGCACTACTGCTGTCTCTTCGAATGCATGTATCAATATAAACACGAAGGTTGTCAAATGGATATATAATTTTCTATCAAACCGCACCCAGTCAGTTTTCGTCAATGACCATTCATCTCCACTTTCCTCCGTAAAATCTGGAGTGGCACAGAGTTCTGTAGTCGGACCAATATTGTTTTTAGTTTACGTAAATGACATCAGTAATAACCTGCGCTCTGCAGTCCGTCTATTTGCAGATGATTGCGTGGTATATAAACAAATCAAAGTAAGGCATGATGTTGGGCTAGTCGGTTCATGGTTATAGCGAAACAAAACTGCGCGAAGACGACGGGACAAAAGAAAGGCACGAATACACACACACAAAGCGCAGACTTCCAACTGACTTTATTTTGTAAAAGCAGGGTGCTTATAAAGGCAATCACAGCAAACTAGGATACAAGCAGAAGCAACGTGCGAACGGCAATGACAGTGTCAACAAGACCACGTGTGATTACGACCCACGAAAAGTTCTGATGTGTCCATCCAAGAAATTGATCTCTTGACTTGAAAGAGATAAAGAGAGGGTGCTAACACACTTATCACCCCTTTTAGAATTGAAGTATGCCTCGATAACTTCTCTTTCGGTTTTTGTTTTGGCCTTAGAAAGGAAGTTTGTTTTTTCCAGGTAAGTGTGCCCTCTACTGGCTGGAACAAGACAGGAACCCACCACTTGCAAGAAGACCACTGGAACAAGTTCACAAAATGTGTTTCCGAAGTTGTTTACGAAATACGTCTGTCATGCGGTCGTTCCTGCATAGGCTGGACTGGCCGTTGTTTTAATGAGCGCGCTTTAGAACACAGGCGATCCCTTAGCAGCGGCACTGGCACTAATCTACCCTTGCACTGTAAGAGCTGCGACACCAAAAACTGTTCTCCTTACCTGGAAAAAACAAAGTTCCTTTCTAAGGCCAAAACAAAAAGCGAAAGAGAAGTTATCGCGGCCTATTTCATTTCTAAAAGGGGTGATAAGTGTGTTAGCGCCCCTTCTTTATCTTTTTCAAGTCAAGAGATCATTTTCTTAGATGGACACATCCGAACTTTTCATGGGTCGTAATCACACGTGGTCTTGTTGACACTGTCATTGCCGTTCGCACGTTGCTTCTGCTTGTCTTCTAGCTTGCTGTGATTGCCTTTATAAGCACCCTGCTTTTACAAAATAAAGTCAGTTGGAAGTCTGCGCTTTGTGTGTGTGTATTCGTGCATTTCTTTTGTCCCGTCGTCTTCGCGCAGTTTTGTTTCGCTCTTAAAAAATCAATAATCCTACGGATGCTTATTGTTTACAAACGGACCTCATAAATCTTGGTAATTGGTGCAGAGACTGGCAAATGGAGATTAATGAGTCAAAAACGAAAGCCATTACGTTCACCACAATGAAGCCGGAGCGCTATACTTATAGTATAAACGATGCCCAGCTGGAATCAGTGTCTAGCATAAAGTATTTAGGCGTGCATTTATCATCCAACCTATCATGGAACCTCCATATAGATATGACGCTCAGCAAGGGAACCAAAGCGCTTGGCTTCATTAGGCGCAACTTGCATCTGGTCAGCTCGTCCACAAAACTTGCGGCATACACTGCATTAATCCGCTCAAAACTCGAATACGCGTCGCTTATTTGGAATACACATCAGACCTATCTAATAAATAAAGTTGAATCTCTTCAAAACAAAGCTGCCCGGTTCATCGTAAAGAACTACTCACACACAGCAAGTGTATCTAAAATAAAAATCTCTCTTATCTCCGCTCGAGAAACGCAGGCTGCTTCAACTCATGTCCTTCTTTCACAAACTTTACCGTAGTCGTTCACCCTTTTCTGCGCTACACGTAGTACCAACTAATCAAGTATTTCCGCGACTTGATCACGAAAACTAAGCACAGCCCATTTTCGCCCGCACAAATATGTTTTTTCAGTCCCCGCTTCTTGTTGCCGTTCGCAAATGGAATCAGCTCCCGGAAAACGTGGCGTCCATCACTGACCACGTCACATTTGTCGACAATCTGAATTGCTTCCTGGGGCTGTGAATGTTGTATAAGCCACATAGATATACCTGCAATGACGTATTTGCTTCATGTTCGAATTTTGTGTGACTTGCCTGTTTGTGTATTGCCTCCGCGTTCTAAACTTTTATTGTACCCCCCCCCCCCCCCCCATGTAACGCCCACATGGGCCTTTAGGGCAACTGAATATATTGTTACGAGCTTAGCACGCACGGGGGGTTATTCACAGAGGGGATCGGTCGGAGCAGGATGGAAGCAGGAAGCCTACCAGCGTCCTTCAGCTCTTTCTCTTCCTTTCTCTCTGCTGGTCCTTCATCTTCTGCTTCTTCCGTCGAGGTTCTATGGAAGCACGTTACAATATAAATAAATATTATAAGCCTCTCACCGCAGGGCGTTTCGCAGCAGACATCAGTGACCATATCTACCTGTTTTTCTGCTCGTTGAGACTAAACCCTTCCGAACACAAACCTTAATGCACGTCGGCAGTGTATTTCCCAGAAAAACCTTGAAACATTTACAAGCCGCATAGAGCTAGTAGACCGGGAACCTGTTTTCTTAAGCACCGACTCGGATGCTACCTATAGAGCTTTCTTGCGACTCTTTTTACTAATCTATCACGAATGTTTTCCTAAAGTTGAAGTAAAATTGCCGAAAAACGCTCGCAAACCATGGAAGTTCCCAAGGCTTATACGACTTGTAAAAAAGAAGCAGAGGATGTTCGCTGAATTCATTTTGACTAGGGATAGTTCACTATTGCCCCATTTTAAAGCATTTCAGAACTCTTTGAACAAAGAACTCAACACAGCTAGGACGGCTTAACACAATAACCTTTTTGATAAGGAACTCTTCAATCGCCCTAAAGAAAAGTGGAGGTGCCTTAATCTACTTTTGAATAGAATTTCATATAGAAATAACATGACAAGTTTAGCAGTTGATGGCATTAACCTATACCTAATAACCTAATACATAAAGATGGGGATCGCGCAAATATATGTAGTTACAGACCGGTGTCCCTCACCTCTGTTTCTTGTAAAACACTGGAGAATATAAAATATTCTGGTCTTATGAAGCACCTTAATGATAATGATTTCTTCACTACCGCTCAACATGGTTTCCGTTCGGGCCTATCGTGTACAACTCAGCTCACTGAGTTCATCCATGATGTCCCGGAAGGTATAGATAGGGGTGTTCAAATAGACGCAGTTTTTCTTGATTTCCGCAAGGCTTTTCACGTGGTTTCGCATTCTCTGCTCTTAACAAAGTTATCATATTTAGGTATACCTTCTAGACTTCTTGGATGGATTCAAGATTATTTGTATGAACAACGGGTACTGATAAACGGTGTCACTTCGCAGTCTGTTCAGGTTTTATCGGGTGTGCCGCAAGGCTCGGTACTTGGGCCTTTGTTGTTTCTTGTTTTTGCAAATGATTTTCCGAGTGATCTGTGCTACCGTGTTAGGCTGTACGCTCATGACTGTGTTGTTTACCGTTCTGTCACGTGCGCAAATGATACCATTCTGTTGCAGTGTGACCTTGACAAGGTATGTGCGTGGTGTGACAAATGGAAGATGACTCTATACACCAGTAAATGTTACCTCATGCAGTTCACAAACAAAAAAAAGATATGGGGCAACTATAATCTAAATCAATCTGTTGTACAGACAAAGGACCGAGTAAAGTATCTCGGTATCACATTTACAGCGAAGTTGGATTGGACCGCACACGTCAACGCAATAACTGCCAAAGCTTCCCACGTTCACAACCTTTTTAAAAGAAACTTTAAACATACAACTCCACGCCTAAAAGAAACATTGTACGTTACGAATGTCAGGCCAGTTCTCGAATATGGATGCGTATGTTGGGACCCGTTCACAAATATTTTAAAAGACAAGCTAGAACGAGTTCAGAAGCGGGCAGCAAGGTTCGTAACTGGGAATTATAATTTTAAGGTTAGAAGTTCAGAACTTCGGGAAGCTCTTGGTTTGAAGTTATTATCCCACCGAAGTTTTTAGAATAAATTTTTTGTACGACATTTACAATAATAAAACAGGAATTACTAAAAGCCTCTATTTAAGGTAACCTCACTACGTTTCGAGTAGAAGGGACAATACCATGAAAATTAGAGGGTACAACTGCCGGATTAATACATTTAAATATTCATTTTTTCCAACACAATAAGTGAATGGAACCTGCTGCCTAATGAAGTGTTTGAGAGCGAGAATTTTCAGGCCGCAGTTGACCATGCAATAATCTGATTATGCTGTTGTCAGTGTTGGTTCTGCGTGTCGGGTGCAATCAGAATGCTTTTATCTTTTTGGAAGTTCTTAACATTTTTCTGTAACTTTTCTTTCTGTTTTGTTCCCTTGTGCTGTATTGAATTTTACTGTTTTTTTTGTGAATTTTACCGCCCCTACAATAATGCCTCTCAAGGCGCTGTAGGTACCTTGAATAAATAAATAAATAAACTGTGTCTCGTTTGGCCGGTGCTTTTAATAATTTTCTTTTAGAACCGTTGGCAGTCGGTATCTCAGCCCTGACTTATAAAAATTTCTGGGTGATAGAATTTCACAATCCCTCTTTTTTGAACCTACAGATGAAAATGAAGTGTACTTTATTCTAAAAAACTTGTGAGACACGACAAGCTTAGACTTGCGATCTCCAGAGTCGCCCAATAAAGTATGTCCCGCCTTCAATAGATCCTTGCTTAATGCATATATATAACACGGCGCTGACTACAGCCCACTTTCCTGCTGATACGAAACTTGCTCGGGTGGCAGTAATCTTCAAAAAGGGAGATAGAAATAATTTAAGTAATTACAGGCCGATATATGTCTTACCTTTCTTCTCCAAGGGGCTAGAACGCGTAATTCATCATCGAACTCATAATTTCCTTCTAAAGCACACTATTATAAATGACTTACAATACGGGTTCACCAAGAACAAATCAACAGATCATGCATTACTTGATCAAAAAGAATTTATATTAGGTAATATTGAATCCCAGAAGCTCACTCTTGGAATCTTCGTAAATTTCTGCAAGGTATTTGATACTCTTGATCATAATACACTCTTTGCCAAACTTGAACATTGCGATATACGTGGCCATGCCCTCAAGCTTTTCAAGTCACGTATGTCCTCGCGTTCACAATATGTTGTCATCAATAATTGCCGCTCCGATGTCCTACAAATTTCAAATGGAGTGCCACATCTCTTGGGTCCTATACTTTTTAACTTATATATAAAGGACATCAATAATATAAACAATGAGATATAATTTACTATTTATGCTGATCACACCAGTTTGTTTTGCTCTTCCACTGATATTATTCAGTTAACCCATTCATCGAACACAGTATTGACTGCTCTGAGGAAATGGTCATGCTCTAACTCCTTGACAGTGAACAAGGAAAAAACAAAGGCGATAATATTTCATGGCAAGGGCAAGTTGGTAGGGAATGCACCACCTATCTTTTTCAGTGGCACACAAATTGAATATGTACAATCGTTCACCTCACTTGGCGTAGACTTTACCCCTTCAATGTCATGGGATGCTCACATAAATAAGGTCTGCATCAAGCTATCTAAATTCATAGGTATCGTCTCTTGCAATAAGTATATCTTGCCTACAAAAACGAAACTTGACCTGTGCTATGCATTCTTTTTTTCATACGTAAGGTACTGTTATTTGGTATGGGGGAAATACCACAGTGTCCAGTTTGCAAAAGTTTTTTCTTCAACAGAAGAAAATGCTACGAGTCATTACAAATTCCTGCTATTACGCCCCAACTTGTCCCATACGAATAAAATACAAAATAATTTCAGTTCCTAGGTTGTTTGAGTACAGATTTGCCTGTTTTTACAAAAAGCAAACGGCAAGAAATGACTCCTTTTTATCCCGTATTGTGCAGCTGGTGCCACACAACACGCCAAATACCACTAGAAACACTGAAATATTTTCGGTACCCAGATGTAGAGCAAACTATGGTTTTGCTATACCAAAATATATACAACCAAGATGTTTCAACTCTTCTCTTTATAACAATATAAAGAAAATGTCCTTTCGTGCACTTCGTGAAACTTTTATTGATTAGGTTGTACTGAAATACATATGTGGACCGTTATTTTTTCTTCCTTTGTGATTGTTTAATATATTGGGGCGTGCTCATGGGAGCGCGCCGACGAGGAAGACGAAGTGTGCGTGTGTCGGTCGACAAAGACGAAGTGTGTGTGTGGCTCGGTCTGCGAGTCAGCCATTTGTGAGTTCTCTGCTGTGCGCTGAACTGTGCTGAAACTGTGAGCTGTGCCCGTCCTGTCTTCGTTACATTTTTGGTGGAGGCCTGCTGGGTACTTTCCAACATCTACGTGCCCCGAAGGCTGTCTATGAACAACGATTTATCTCCGATTCATCACAATGCGAGCCGCCGACACAAAGGTCATTCATCACAGTTCGGCCCGTTATCCCCTAAGACCAGGGCTCCAGCCGCTATGCAGAGGACTGGCGCGACAGCTATGGCTAACACCGGAAACAGCTGCTCATTTGCCGCGAACGCCGCCGACCTTCAATGGGGAAGTGTTTGAGGACGCGGAGGACTGGCTTGACCAGTTCGAGCGCGTTGCCAGGTACAACTTCTGGGATTCGGAGCGGAAGCTCCAAAATGTTTACTTCGCTCTTGACAACTCGGCGCGGACGTGGTACGAGAACCACGAGGCAACGTTTCCTTCTTGGGAACGGTTCCGCAGCCGGTTGCTGGCGACCTACGTCAACATCGACCGTCGGGAGCGCGCTGAGTCGGCGCTGCAGACAAGGAACCAGCGACCCAGTGAGAGCGTCGCAATGTATTATGAGGACACGACACGGCTGTTCAGAAGGGGGGGAACATGGCCGAAGACAAGAAAGTGCGCCACCTGATGCGCACAGTTCATCTTTGATCCTCAAAGATGAACTGTTCGCTGGGCTTGTGCGCAACCCACCTAACACCACTTTGGAATTTCTATCGGAGGCCACTACCGACGAAAAGACACCGCAACAACGTGCCCGCTATTACAATCGTGACGTGAACGCTCTGTCTTTGCGCCAGCCTCCAGCGACTCCGCTGAAACCCTGCGGGAGCTGGTTCGATCTATCGTCAAAGAGTTGCACAAAATGCACCGCTCTGCCCAGTCGCAGCCGCAGTGTCTGTCATTAGCACAAATTATCCGAGAGGAAGCGCAGCAGGCGGTCCCTGAACCTGTTGCCCCTGCTGCCCTTACATCGACGCCCCCACGCCAAACGCACTATCGGTCGGAAAATAAAATGGACCACCGCTCAGGGTAGCGGAGCGGCTGCGGGGCCGCACATGGGCGCTGTTATCTCGCGCCGCTCGCTGGCAGCCAGAGTGCCCCGAGTGTCGACAAACTTCACCCTCACCCTCGCGGGGGGGGCTTGTCGCGCTTAATGAATATCTACTGTTGCGTTCGGCTGCTCTGCTGTTGACGGTCCCGACGAAGGGGAGCGCGCATCGCCTGTTCATCGAACACATCGGGCTGTGGCAGATCAGTTGGACAGTCGCAGTGCGTCAAACCGCGGCTGTGTGAAGAAGCGAGTCGGATTTTTGTTTCTGGTTGTCCTTTTATATTGCTTTCATGTTAGGTGTTACTACTAATCCCCTGCATCCACCGTAGCCGGATTTGAGGCAACGCGGTTTAAGACGCCGCATCGGCAGCCACCGTAACGGGCGCTTTTTCACGACAGTGAGATAACAGAGACGGCGAACTTCTATGCGGGCGCTGCTTCTCTTTCGAAGCTGTCGTATTGGCACTGTCTTCGCAATAAGCTTGATATTCTGTAAAGCAAAACAGCAGGTTCAGTGGTCCCTCAGTGACCAATGACCAGACAGAATGCTATCAGGATAGCAGCGCGCACTGTAAAGGCTCTGGCATATAACGTCGATAAAAGTAAAACACGAACATTCAATCCAGGTTCACCATCGGATAACGGGAAACCGCAGAACGTATAAAACCGAGAATGGTTGCATCGGATTCGGTAATTCGCAAGATTGCCACCAAGGATTCGATACGAGGAAAGAAGGCGGATCGTGCGACTGGGCATAGAAGGCGTCCCTCAGCGTGAAATCTGTCGCCGTACCGGAAGGACAAGAACAGCGGTGAGCCGTATTCTTAGAGCATACAGGGACGAACATGGCAGAATTACCGATGCTGAGCGCAGTGGTCGGCCAAGGATTACTACGCTTGAAGAAGATGAGTTAATTGTTGCTGCAGTAGTTGTAGACCCCTTCTTGAACGCCAGGGAGGTTCGTGACGAACTAGGGATGAGCTGCTCCTGCGACACCATTAGATCCAGGTGGCGAGCGCTTGTGTTTGCGTCCTTCTCGTCTCGTCCTTGTCACTGCTGCGCTGCAATTTTCCAGTATGGAGAACCAACTAGCCAGTCACTATGTTTTAAGCGAGAAGCAGGTCTAATGAACTGCGTTGCAGCTCAAAAGCCGCACGTCACAAGAAACCAGAGAGAAAAGAGACTCAACTTCGCCAGAGCCTTCCAGCAGTGGTTTCCACAGGAGTGGCGGGAAGTGATTTTCTCGGATGAGTCCACATTCTTCACGCGCTGGGACCAGCAGCAGCGTGTGTGGCGCCCGCTCAACAGCAGGTATGACCTGTCATTCTTACAGCTGATGAAGTATGCTTTGCAACACATTTTAGTATTGAGAATATAGAGCAGCCTCGTTTTTTCCTTTTGTTTCATTTGACGTAGATTCAGTATCGAATACAAAGTAGGTTATTGTCTCCTGCCGAACAGAAGCTTGAGCAGAGTTTTGGATTTGTTATGTTAGCGCTACTTGATTTAAGTTTGGGAGCCGAAATTTGCGGATTTTTGTTGGAACGTATTTGCTGTCCTGTGCACAGGTATCTCCCTGACTACACCCTCAACGTGCTCAGCAGTGGCCGGTGTTCAGTCAGCGTCTGGGGCGCCATCCGTAGGGACGGCCTCGGCCCACTCGTGCGGATCGAGGGCTCTTTCACCGGGCCGAGGTACTGCGAGATCCTTATCGGTCACATGGTTCCCTACGTCCTGGACGGACCATTCCCGGATGTCTGCTACGTGTTCCAGCACGACCGCAGCCCCGTGCACAAGGCGCGTGCTGTAAGCGACCTACTTACCCACCCCGGTCACAGGAAACAACAGCCTATCATCCCCAAACCAACGGCTTGACTCAAAGCCTCAACCGCACGCTTGCCGATATCCTTGCTATGTATGTCGACGTTGCGCATCGCACGTGGGACGAAGTTCTTCCTTATGCAACCTTCGCCTACAATACGGCAGAACAGGAGACTATCCGTCTTACACTTTTCCAGCTGGTCTACGGACGGTGTGTCACTACCATCCTGGATGTTGTGCTACCCGCTGGTCACAACGACGCAGACATCGGCACCTATGCTGACGTTAACACATTCGTCTAGCAGGCTGAAGAAGCCGTCCTGCAAGTTGCCGGATTCGACATCAACAACACCTCGACGCTGGTCGCTACAACCTCCGACACCGATCCGTTCGGTACGAGCCCGGCGACCCTGTGTGGGTATGCACACCTGCGCGCCGCCGCGGCCTCTCCGAAAAGCTACTCCGACGCTACTTCGGTCCGTACGAGGTGGTTCGTCGTGTTAGTGACGTCACATACAGTTGTCCCGCGGGATAGAACCTCCTTACCACGTCGGCGCCATCCGACCGAGACTGTCCACGTGGTGCGCATGAAGCCCTACTATGACAGGCTGCAAGCCGCCGTTTTACCAGCTTAACAGCTCTCCGTGTTCTCTGCCATCCGCTCTCTATACCGAACATTACCTTTGCCCTGCGTGGTCGTTACCGGCGTCGGGCCGCCGCTTTGATGAGGGGGGGGGGGGTAATGGCGCGTGCTCATGAGAGCGCGCCGATGATGACGACGAAGTGTGCGTGTGTCGGTCGACAAAGACAAAGTGTGTGTGTGGTTCGGTCAGAGAGTCAGATATCTTGTGAGTTCTCTGCTGTGCGCTGAACATTGCTGAAACTGTGAGCTGTGCCAGTCCTGTCTTCGTTACAATATCTACCCCCCTACCTGCATTACAGTACAATCTGTTTTGTTTGAGATGTGAATTGTTATTTGTATGCGGCAAGAACTGCCACTGCTGTCGTCGACTTTTTCAGGTGACGAAGCCCGTCAAGCGGTTATTGCAAACCGCTTTTATTTCATCACCCACGCTTTCTGTAAGGCCAAAAGAGAAATAAACTTTCATTCATTCATTCATTCATTCATTCATTCATTCATTCATTCATTCATTCATTCATTCATTCATTCATTCATTCATTCATTCATTCATACTTGAATTAGAGAAAAATAGGGCCTAACCATACACACCACAAGAAAAGAACGAGGACGAGACACAAGCGCTAACTCAACTGAAATTTTATTGAAGCCAGAAAGCACCTTATATAAGATGAAGTTTCAAGCTGATGAAGGGCAGGCAGCCAAAAATCGCACATGAAAAAGAGCAGTTACTTGATGGCAGAATCTAGAAAAATAAACTCGGAGGCAGAAAGAGATAAAGATTGAGTGCTGATACACTTACAGCTAAATTTATTTATGTAAAATGCCTCCAGACTAACGCATGCAGTTTTATCTGTGGTCTTGCCAAGAATCTTCGTCTCATTTAACCGCACCTCGCACCCGTCGCAACTCATTACGCCTGCATCCAAATGTGCGCATCTATCTTTGAAACGTGAAAAATTTCGGTCATGGTCCCCCAACCCTCCTTGATGTAGCGGCCAGTATGGCCGACTTCAAACTTCCCACAGGTTAAGGGGATAGCGTAGATCACTCCTACGGAACACTTGGTAAACGGAGCTTCGTGCTTCATCTGGCAACCCCGCTTTCTTGAGTTGCAGACTCGGGGGCACAACTTTTCTACCTTGTTAGGAGCCGAAAAGACGACACTCACTCACACCATACCTCTTGGCCACTTTCGTGCGAGGTTTTCTGTACGTAAGCCAGAACTAGTGGCTTCTTCGTCCTGAAACAATCCTGTAGGGTATTTCTTAGTGTTCCGTGCTTAAGTTTTTGAAAGCGGGTCTCGCAAACAGCGACAAACACAGAGCAAGGGAGCCCAGCCGCCGGAAGCCAGCTCATCTGATTTTGAAAGCTGTCTTACAACTGGTGTGGGCACGCTTTCTTGAGAGTAGACTCCAGGCAATGCGATGCTGTTGCTCTTTTTGCGGTCTTGGAGTGCATAGAATCGCACCGCAAAATATCTTTTTTTTTTCGCACGCAGGTAATAACCCCAGCAAACGTGTCTTTCAAGGAAGGTTAGTTTTAACTTGTAGCAACATAGCATAGTGGGCGAGTTGGTATTGCATCTTTAAGGAACGAAACAGCGCAACTAAAACGAAGGACCAAGAAAAAGAGAGACACGAACACACGACACGAGTTTTAAATCCGTAAACTGTAAAACATTAGTGTCGGGCAGTTCATGGGTAAAAGTGAGCCCAAGTCCATGTTTGTCAAAAGCATTTAAACTTCGCCTACTGTAGAGGGTTAGGCGAAGGACGTCTGCTTTTTAAAAGCACTAACTATCGCCGATATACCTAAAAACCTTTAAAACCAACCCTCTCCATAAAAAGTTTATCTAATGATAACTTTATCTAAGCATAACTAACATGCCTTTTTACACCTTCTTATCCATGTCACCCTTCTTTCCCCTTGTAACTTCACCTTATATAAGGTGCTTGCTGGCTTCAATAAAATTTCAGTCATGAGTTAGCTCTTGTGTCTCGTCGTCGTTCTTTTCTTGTGGTGTGCATGGTTTGGCGCTAGTTTTCCCCTAATTTAAGTCGCTACCTGAGGCTGGTTGGAGGACTGTAGCAGGCGACGCAGCTCTTCCCGTACAGTTTCGCAGATGGCATCTCGCAGGTTGCCACCGATTGATGTGCCATCCGAGAGGGTTATTGAGCTTCCTTGGAGCTGGCGAAAGAACCAGCGGATTCGTGCTTCTCAATGGTGGCTACTTCGCTAGTGAATTCAGCGACAGACTTCGGTGGACTGCTGGTCAGACCAACGAAGAGTGCCTCTTTAGCACACCCATCAAAACATTCACCTTCTCTTCCGTCATGTCAGTATCGACACGTCGAAAACGCGCTTCATGTCTTCTACGTACTCGGCCACTGTCTAATTCGTGTGGTGGAGACGTCATTGTAGAAGCAGCTCATCTCTTTGTTTCCTGACGATGCATGTGAATGCCTTCAGGAAACCTCATTTGAATCATAACCACATCGCAAGTGAAGCTTCGTGGTTTTCGAACCAAATTCTGGCCGGTCCTTTCAGGGCGAAAAAAAGCATGGCTGACTTTATTGCGGTCACCCAAGTGTTGAATACGGCGACACAGTCAAACTGTTCCAGCCATTCTCCAGGATCGCCGCCCGGTGAACCTTTAAACGTGGGCTGCAGTCGAGGCTGCCACAAAAAATATGTTGACATCGGCGTTAAGGAGCTCTGCTTTTTTGTGTGCGGTTCGGTAGTAGTCCGTGTTGAGGTGAACGCCTCTGGAGACGACGGCTGCTTCGCACTTCGTCTTCGGTTGGGTCGGCTTCAGCGGCTTTGTCGTTATCTGCTCGTTCGAGACGTTTCGGGCTGCCTTTCCGGGTCCCAGGGGGTTAGGGCGACAGGGACATCCGCTATGACTGTTGTGTGCGCGCGAAACCAAGCACGCGTGTTATCGCGTACTGTCTGCGCATGCTCACTGCCCGGCTATCTCTTATCGGGTAGCCCGTGCTGGCTTTAAAAGACCGCTCGCACGGGCCCACCGGGCTCAGTATGTAACCTGTTGGCTTCCTGCCAAGTAGCAGGAATAAACGTTCCTTCGATGCTACGTCTACGCCGCCCAGTTCTTGGATATGTCGACGAGGATGGGATGACCGCCGTACGGAATTCGCAGTGTAAAGAACCTGCACTCTGTGTAAAAAAGCTTCCCGCCACTAAGATTTCCCTGCGGTGAAATTGGCATAACGCCAGCCGAAACTTCCAAGTGAGTCATGGGTCACATCGGCTACATTGAACCTTTCGACGAGACCACGAGCGACTGGCGCTCGTACGAGGAAAGGTTGAAGGCCTATCTTTTGGTCAACGATGTTCCAGTAGCAAAGAAGGTTCCTGCTTTTCTAAGTCTCATCGGCGCGAAGACCTACGCACTGCTCAAGTCGCTGACGGCACCGGACGCACCGTCGTCACGAGAGTTTGACAGTCTTCTGAAACTCCTGAGCGATCACCTGGCGCCGCAGTCGTCCGTCATCGCAGAGCGTGCTAAATTTTAGAAGCGGTCACAGCGAAGCGGTGAGTCCATTACAGAATTTGTCGCGGAACTTCGAAGGCTGGTGCAGAGTTGCGAATTTGGAAGTTTCTAGGATGAAGCGCTCCGGGACTGTTTCGTTTGCGGCCTGCTCCGCGAGGACATTCAGCGTGTATTATTCGCAGAAGACAAGAAGCTAACCTTCCAGAAGGCCGTAGATAGAGCTCTTGCCATGGATACTGCAACTAAAAGCGCAGCGTTCACGCATAACAGCGCATCCTCGGCGTACGAAGTGAATAAGGTTCGAGGCGAAAAGCAGTCTGTGATGTCGCCAAGCTGCTTCCGTTGTGGGTCACCCAATCATTCTAGCGAAGCATGCCCTCATATCGGCGATACATGTTATAATTGTAACCGAAAAGGGCATATTCAACGCGCCTGCAGGAAAGGAAAGAAATCTAGGGAGGCAAAGCCCCGGAAACGTGTGAAGATGCTCACGTCCGTCCGAAACGAGTCGTCTGTCCCACTTAAATCAGTCAACGCAGACCCATTTACTGTACCCGTGAACGTTGACGGTGTCGAACTGACGATGGAGCTTGACACCGGCGCAGCCGTATCCGTCATATCATGGCGCGAATTCCAGAGGCTGTTTCCACGTAAGCGACTTCAGCCAGCATCGTTAAAGCTGCGCACGTATACTGGGGCTATGGTAAAACCAAAGGGTCTGGCGAAAGTCGTCGTGCGCCACAACGACCAGAGCGTGGAGCTTCCCCTGTACGTCGTGGACACTACAGGACCGGCACTCCTCGGCAGAGAATGGTTGCAAGATATTCGTCTGGATTGGAAGAACTTAGTTTTTTTGAATCACCTTGGTCTCTCTCCAGAAATGTCAAATCACTGGCAAGAAAAGCTGGAAGCCATGCTAGAAAGCCATTCCGAACTTTTCAATTATGAGCTAGGTACCATCGCGGAAGAGCAGGCCGAGCTTGTCCTTCGCGAAGGGTCACAGCCGAAGTTTGTAAAGGCAAGAAGCGTTCCCTTTGCTCTGCAAGGTGCAGTAGAAGCTGAACTTGTGAAAATGGAGAAGTTTGGCATCATAACGCCTGTTGCTACAAGCGAATACGCAACGCCCTTGGTACCGGTAGTGAAGAGGGATGGAAGCCTCCGACTGTGTGGCGATTATAAAACCACCGTCAATCCCTGTCTAGAAGTAGACCGCTCCCCGCTACCTCGGATAGATGACCTTCTAGCAGCGCTTGCAGGAGGAGAGGAATTTTCGAAGATCGACCTGCAGGTAGTTTTGGCGGAAAGCTCCCGGAAACTACTGACGATAAAAACGCATAAGGGCTTGTATACTATGAACCGTCTGGCTTTCGGCATTTCGTCCGCCCCAAGCATATTTCAAAGAATCATGGAAAACATGCTGAAAGGGTTGCAAGGAGTCAGTTGCTACCTTGACGACATCCTGGTCACAGGCAAGACCAAGCAAGAGCATTTCCATAACATGGAAGCCGTCTTGTCAAGATTGCAGGAACGCGGTGTGCGCATCCGGCGCGATAAGTGCTCGTTCTTTCAACGAGAGCTCCGTTATCTGGGCCACGTCATCAACGCCGAGGGTGTTTGCGCATCGCCTGAAAGCACTGCTAAATGCGCCTGCTCCAAGAGACAAGCAGCAACTGCAGTCATTTCTTGGGATGGTCAATTATTACGGCAAGTTTGTTCAGCGTCTGTCGACTTTGGCACAGCCGTTGTACAGGCTGCTAAAGCAAACAACAGAGTGGACATGGGATACGTCATGCCAGCTTGCTTTCACGGAGATAATAATAATAATAATAATAATAATAATAATAATAATAATAATAATAATAATAGCCTTTATTTCCATCAACATGATGGGGGAGGTTAGGGAAAAAAAGCTGGAAAGCTTGACTGGTTCCCGCCCCCCCATATCAAATACATGATTGCTTCCATCAAGGCAGAAATCAGCGGACAACAGAATACATTTCAAAGACATACACAAAACTCTAGACATACACAAAACTACAAATGCATATTTACGCGTGGAAAATAGCAGACTTCAAGCCACAACAAAAAGAGCACAAGATCCAAGAAAGGAGAAAAAAAAAATCAATTCAGGCACAGTAGGATGAAGGTAGAAATGATCTTCAAGTAAACACATTTGAGCACGAAAAAAAAAATCTTAGGTCCTGCTTTGATGCGTTTTCGGGATGTACGGTGTGTCTATAACAAATATTCAATATTTCTGGCAGTTTATGTTTAATCATTTGCTTTCCGTAGTTTGTTCTGCATCTCTCAATGTTCCAGATTTCCCGACAACGTGTATCATGCGAAGGTATTCTCTTTGTTAAGGAAGCTAAGGAAGAAAGGAAGTTGATGTTTTGTTTGACATCTTTTTTGTAAGTTAAGCACAGGCGGTAAGGGTAGAGCTGGGTGATTTTTATAATCCCTAACTTTTCATATAAAGGCAAACTTGGGTGATCCCGTGGAACATTAAAAACATGTCGCAGCATTCGTTTCTGCAATGTAAGGACTCTTCTTAAATTTGTAGCAGTAGTACTCCCCCAGACTAAGTGGGCATAATTAATGTGAGAGTCAAATAAAGCATTGTAAAGAATGACCTTCACCTTTAATGGCAACAACTCTTTATTAATGTATGTAACTCCTACGATGCTTGAAATCTTGGAAACAACATGTTCCACGTGATCAGCCCATGACAGGTGTTCATTAAAAACTACACCAAGAGTCTTGAAGGCATAGACTATTTCTATTTTTGAGTTGCCTAACAACAAATCTGTATTAACAGAAACGTTTTTATTTTTGGGACGAAAAAGTATGGCCTTAGTCTTTGACGTGTTAATTTTTAATGCATATAATGCAGATAAAAGCAGCTATGGCTTCCCCTCCAGTTCTTGCCCATTATGATCCGAAGCGACCGCTTCAACTTGCCTGCGACGCATCTCAGTACGGCATAGGCGCAGTTCTTTCGCAGAAAATGATAAATGGATCAGTCCGACCGGTTGCCTACGCATCTCGCACATTGTCAAGTGCCGGAAAGAACTACAGTCAGATCGAGAAAGAAGCCCTTGCCCTCGTATTCGGCGTAAAGAAGTTTCACTTCTACGTCTACGAAAGGTTCTTCACGCTTGTGACTGACCATAAACCACTGCAAACAATTTTCGGCCCGAAAACAGGCATTCCCGCGATGGCAGCTGTCCGCATGCAGCGTTGGGCGCTGACGCTGTCAGCCTACAACTATGCTCTTGAATTCAAGAAATCTACCGATAATGCGGAAGCAGACTGTTTATCGCGCTTGCCGCTCGACAGCAGCGAAAAGCAATCGGCAGAAGAAAGCGAAACTTTTTATTCGCTTCGTTTGGAAACGCTGCCTGTCACAGGCCAAGACATCGCTCGTGGAACGAGGCGTGATCCTTTACTAAGCAAGGTACTGAACTTCACAAGTGCTGGCTGGCCGTTGCATGTCGCTGATAAGGAGTTGAAACTTTTCTTCGACAAGCGTTTGCAGCTCACAGTTCATCAAGGGTGTTTAATGTACGGCATGAGAGTAGTTGTGCCTCCAAAACACCGAGCCTTCTTGCTTGAGGAACTTCATCAGGGTCATCCCGGTATCGTAAGATGCAAAGAACTCGCGAGGAGCTACGTCTGGTGGCGTGGTATCGACGCGGACCTAGAGCAACACGTGAAGAAATGTGAAGAGTGTCAACAGCAACGGAACGAACCAGCACCGGCACCGCTTCATCCATGGTCATGGCCGACTTCGCCGTGGCAAAGAGTTCAACGGCTGGACCCATGAAAGACAAAATGTTCCTTGTTGCTGTGGACGCACACTCAAAATGGCCGGAAATTTATGTCATGCAGAAGACTACGGCGTACCACACAATTCAGTGTCTCCAAGACCTGTTCTCGCGTTTTGGCGTACCCGAGACCATCGTGACCGACAACGGACCACAGTTCGTTTCCGAAGAATTCAAGACCTTCGTCAAAGGCTTCGGTGGTCGTCATATCGTGAGTGCAGCGTACCATCCAAGCACGAATGGCCTTGCGGAGAGATTTGTACAGACAATGAAACCTGCGTTGCGGAAAGGACGACCCCAAGACTCTTTGCAGGCAACCTTACAGACATTCCTGATGACGTACCGCAACACGCCGCATGCGACTACAAGAGAAACTCCAGCAAACCTTTTCATAGGTAGACGACTGCGCACGAGACTCGACGCAGTCAAGCCTTCTGTCGGGGGAAGAGTGGCTCAGCAACAGCTCTCCGATATGGTGCGACGCAAGGCACGTGAGCGACTTTTGAACATCAACGATGAGGTCCTCGTGAGGAATTACAGAGGTCCTGAGAAATAGGTCCCTGGCATTATCATTCAGCAGTCTGGCCCCGTTTCATTCAAGGTTCGAGTTAAGACGAATCGTGGGGTGCTCATTTGGCGTCGTCATCAAGACCAGCTACTGCTCAGCATCGACAGCTCAAAGCAGAGCATCATGGAAGATTTTATTCCAGATTTCGGGGATCCTGAGAGCGCCAACGAGCCACTTCCAGCTGCGGCCCCTGCGGCAACGACCGACCCTCCAGGGGAGCGACGCTATCCACAGAGGGACCGGCGACCTCCTGATAGATACCAGCCACAGCATTAGTTGCATTGTATAATGTAGCAAAAGGACTTTGCGCTCATTAGGAGGAAGGAGATGTTGTGTGCGCGCGAAACCAAGCACGCGTGTTATCGCGTACTGTCTGCGCATGCTCACTGCCCGGCTATCTCTTATCGGGTAGCCCGTGCTGGCTTTAAAAGACCGCTCGCACGGGCCCACCGGCAAGGTCAATTGAAATAGGTCGCGAAGCCGGAGCCTGAATGCGGCCCAGAACCAAGTGCTAGCGACATCAAATTAGGGATGGAACTAAAGCGCCAAAATGAAATGAATGGACAAACACGACTAGAAGAGGAAAATAATTAGGACATATTTTGTATTTCAAAACCATCTGAAAACAATTGCAGTGTTTCCTTTTTAAAATGTTTTAGTTGTGTGCATTTTGTTAGAAAGTATAGCGCTTGCTTAGTAAAAATTTTTATGACAGCGTTCGCTCAGAGCAGCGGCAATGGCAGCGGGACGATGCCAAGGTTGACTGTGCTCCGATGTCATACCCTTGTCATATCTTTTGACCATTCATCTTGCTTTTGTTTGAAACTCGATTCTGCTAGCCCTACTTTTTCCTCGTTGCTTGTTGCTCGTGTTCTTGGTGTGCATCGTTCGTGTACAGTTTCCGCTTTTCCCTTTTGCCAGCGCTTCTGTGTAGTTTCGTTCGGTTAGGTGCGGTTCTGTCGCTTTTGCCCCAAAAGGGCATCGTCTGTGGCCATGGGGCCCCCGTACGCAAAAAAGAGGTGTGCGGTTGCACGATGTGCGAGCGATAACCTGTCTGGCGGCATCACATTTCATCGCTTCAGCGCTACACCTGCGACATTCAGCGCGACACCTGAGGCGAGGACGAAGGAAAAAGGCATAACGAGTACTGACTACCTAAAGATAGCGTTGGTGGTCGGCACTCGTCGTGTCTTCTTTCTTCGTTCTCGTGTCGGGTGTCGCGCTGAAGCGTCGCGGCATTCAGCAGTTTATTTTTTCCCGCCAAGCAGCACGTGACGATGACGTCAAGAATATGACGTCACTAAAACACGTGACTTAACGTCGCGTTTTTGTTTTAATTATGACGTCACTTTTTAGTTGTCCACGCATTTCGAAGACGGCGCTGGCTGCGCACCATGAGCCGCCATGTTTTGAACGTATGGGCTTCTATGCAGCCTACGCTACCATAGTACATCTACCTTGCCACCGGGCTCAGTATGTAACCTGTTGGCTTCCTGCCAAGTAGCAGGAATAAACGTTCCTTCGATGCTACGTCTACGCCGCCCAGTTCTTGGATGCCAGAGCAGGAATGCAGTGGAAATTACTTCTAAACAAAACCCTTTATTTTGGCTGACTTGCGAACAGAGTTGACTTCATTACTTGGCGGCGGCGTAGAAACAAGCGCGCTCGGCGGTATTGCTAAAGAATGCCCGTCGCTCCCTGCCGGCTCAATGTAATGCTGCTAGAGAATTCTTGAGATAAAGTGCGCAAAAATACTACAACATTCTGGAACAAGATAGAATCGGCTCCGCCTGGAGGCGACCAGTCGAGATCACCTCTTGAATCACAAACAGAGCGATAAAGCGGCGTGCTGGCATCTTTGAAGACTGATTACGCAAACAGTAGAAAGATTCGCGGGAGTATCTCTGCAGTTAATCCTGTCTTCTGCCAGCTGTGGCCAGCGTATCCCCGGAAACGTTTTAACCTAAACCGTGCCCGTAACATTTTGCCGCCCACTCTTGTGCTTGACTTCTGTCGGAATCTAGTCCGTGCCCTTAAATACCATTGGTTATCTTGATTTTATCATTACATGCCGTGCCGAAGCTTTACTTTGATTCTTTTCTCAGACCGGGGGGGGGAGGGGGGGGGGGGGGGCGGGTAACATGTTAACGAGTAATGAAAAACTAGAAGACTGAAAAACTTTGATTTACAACGGCAAAACAAGCATTTTTTTTCTATTTAAAGTCAGGTACGTTTTAGCATACTGATAGTTTGATCGAAAATGCTTGAATATCACGTCCTGAATGATATACTCACTGCTGTTCTTCCTCCTCCCTGCAGTAGCCACGGAATCGTTCAAGGAGGTCTGAGCACTTCACACCCCTGTCCAGTCCGCTGGGAAAAGAAAAGGGAACGGATGAGCGCAGTTAAACGTCCGCGTTGCGGCTCTTTGCTTTCCGCATTTGTTTGCCACTGAAACTTGGCGTCGAGCTGGTGCAATAAACTTCAGTTGGAAGTTGGCGCCCGTCCTGTTGTGTTCGTGTCTCCTTTGTCTTTGTTGTTTTCGCGCCGTTCGAACTACTTTCAAGATATGAACCAACTAGCCCAAATCAAAGTACTTCTTGAGCAGTCAATAGCCTTACAACTTACGAAAGGTGTTTGCAGTCGTTTGAAAAAAACCAAGCAGTCTTATTGGAGTGAACGCCTTGCTAGCCCATTCAGACATCGCACATGCCAAGCATGATGCGTCTTTTGTTTATGTTTGCTGCGATTTATGATTTATGCCTGCTATAGGTGCCCATAAAAGCAAGCATAACAAAGCCACAACGAGTGCTTTAACGTTTACTTACTGCTTTTTGTATTCCCACAGCTGTCCTTGCACCATCTTGGGAAGGGCCAAGTATTTTCCACTTTATTCTGCTTTGCAAATACACTCGTTACAACAGTTAATTTACAGAAGCGATGTAAATCTTAAGCGCTCACGCACAAGGCACGTCTATGGCTTCCTAAAATCACCTGAACAATGCTCGGATGGTGCGTTGTGGGAAGAAGGCAACAATTCTGAGAAAGCGGGAGCACGTAGTAAGCTATTTTCTAATGTTTAATATTGGGGGTATGCTTGAGATGGCGTCTTGTATCTTCTACAGGGCTTTTAGATATACCCTGCTTATTTGTTCTTTGTCATTTCTTCATGTAGTTATTGGGCCGATTCAGAATCGGCTCTGAAATTTGCACTGAATAAGTGAGGGGGAGGAAAGAGATTATAAACATTTTTATTTCGTATTAAGTTAGCACCATGAAATATAGTTCAACAGAATGGAAAGCTGGGCTAGTTGTAGGTTGTTCATGATGAAAATTTCTGGGCGCGAACAAACAAAGGAAAGCGAACCATAGGAAACCATAGGACAAGGCGCTTTGTCCTGTGGTTTCTTCGCTGTCCTTTGTTTCTTCGCGCCCAGAAATTTTCATCATGAGCACCATGAAAACATTATAACTATCTCTACCGTTTATTCCCACCCCAAAGTGGTCCACATGAGAGTTCGCATCTGTACATTAATTTTAAAGATGCGGCTGAATAAAATAGCTGCTAGGAAGAGTTTTTGTCGTATAACAGTGCGAGACAGCATTTCTGGCATGGCATGAGCTGACGGAGGAGTTCTTCCAGTTCTAGCTCTTTATTTTGTCGCTGTTCCCGTTGTAGGCTGCGCAATGTGGCGCCCTTCATTCAAGTCTGTGTGATGCCTGAATCAAAAACAATGTGCAAAAGCTGTGCGATCTACTGGCTGTCTTGAAGTGGGCAGTCCTACTACAAAGCTGTATTTCACTTTGACATCTTGCCTTTATATGAGAGCACAGGAGAGAAAAAAGACTTTCTGGCTAGGTTCGACATATCTGCCAAACTTTTTGCGCTCCACATTGACTGCGTTTGTCGTGGGTTTCCCACGAGGTAAATAATGGATGTACCTTACTCTCGAGAACCTTGCTTCTTGTGTATTCCAGGCGTAGCGGATGTGCTGATGGACGAAGTATCTCAGATGCGTCTCCTGCAACGTAAATTTCACGGTTTTTTAAACCTCATACCTTTTTCTTCGTACAAAAGTTAGCGCAAAACACGACACTTACAAGAAAGGTGGACAGGACAACGCGCTTGTCCTGCCAACCTTTCTTGTGAGTGTCATGTTTTGCGCTAACTTTTGTACGAAGAATAATGCACCAACTAGCCCAGCAACAAGTGTTACTCATACCTTTTCGCCTTGTAACAAACTGCGGTGTGAAGTTTGTTAACAATTTACGACATCGCATATAACGGTCAGCTCTTTTTCATTTGATGCTCGCAAAAGTTTTTTTACAGACAATTCCATACAGCGCGGCGCTATTCTCTTTTCACAGTATTGGAAGCAGTTTAATCTAATGGGAACAAATCCTTCTTCGCTCCGGGATAATAGTCGCAGCACTGTGCAGTCGCACCGTATGGAACCGTCTCTCAAAAACACGTGCCTGCATGAAATGCAAAAGAGCTTTCAAGACAAGAAAAGCCGACTTTCGGCGACGGGGTTCCCCTGTTCGGTCTTGGTTGCTGTTTGCTAGACTCTCCTTCGAAAACTGAAGCTTGGAACAAAGAGAAAATCTGGAGATCGTCTTGCGGACCAAAAGCCTTCGGCTGTGCCATTCATGCCCAAGACCTCACACGCCCTAAAGAAAGTGGTCAACAGGCATGGCATCCCTATTGCTTCTTCGGCGCCCACGAAGCTGGGAAAGTTGTGCCCGCGTATTTACAGCTCCAAAAAAGTTTACGCCAGATCAAACATGATAAGCACTCGTCAAGTGTTCCACCGGAATGGTCTATATATTCCTATTACGCGTGGAAATTGATATGTCGGCGAAACAGGTCACTGCATCAGTGAGCGTTTAGGGGAACATGCTCGAAATCAAAAGGATTTAAATTACAAGTACCCGCATTTGGTTTCGCACGTTAATAAGCGCTAAGGATGTGTGTCTCGGTTTGGAGGTACTAAGATTCTTGCAAGAGTGCCGACAAGACGGCTCATGTCAGCCTGGAAGCGTACCACGGAAAGAAATATGGCAGTAGGTGCGTTAGCACCCCGTCATTATCGCTCTTCTGAAGAAGTTAGCGCAAGAAACGGACAAAGGACAGAAGGAAGGACAAATAAGACATAACACGGCTTTCCCGGCAGATAAGATGAACATAAATAGGTGTCTTCAGTCGTTAAACTCGTGGTGCCTGAAATGGGGTATGGAAATAAACTACCAAAAATGCAATTACATGCAAGTAACAAGGAAGCAGAATGTTATGATGTTTCGATACAATATCGGTGAAAATTCCTTAGATCAAGTAAAGTGTCTCAAGTACTTGGGAATGACATTAACAAATAATCTTGACTGGCGCACCCATATTGAAAATGTCTATTTAAAGGCCTACCAGAAGGTCTGTTTCCTGAGGAAGAAGTTGCCGAATGCGACTAGAGAAATTAAATTGATTACGTACAAGACGTTCGTGCGGCCAATCATAGAGTACGCAAGTGCAGTGTGGAGTCCTTATCAAAAGGGTTTAAAACGGAAACTGGAAAGATTTCAAAGGATGTCAGCACATTTTATATGCTCTAAATACCGCCGCACTGATTCAGTCACAGCAATGCTAAAAGAGTGTCAGTTAGAATCACTAGAAGTAAGAAGAACAAAGCAGAAATTGAAACTTTTTTTCTGACAATGAATGATAAAGTTAAAGTTAGTAAACATCACTATGTTACACCTACCCTGAAGCGTTGCCCTCGGAAAAATCACAGTAAGGTATTACACGTACTGATCTCTATCGCTACTCCTTTTTTCCCGATGCTGTAGAAATTTGGAATCAACTACCAAGTGACGTTGTGGACCAAACAGATGTAGACAAATCTGTGGTAGGTGTGAACGCGTTCCTGGAAGATTGGTGTGCAAATCTGTAATTCCGTGCAATTGAGTGTTTCTTTTTTAGCGAAGAGAATTGCACTTGTGTCTGTATATGTTTCCCTCCCTGTAATGACCCTCATGCAGAGTTTTAACAGTATGAATAAATAAATTCACGAGCATGTGTCCATTCTTGAATTGAAATGAATTTTATTTCGGATTATCAAGAATCCTGGAGCCCGGAGCTAAAGGCAGATAAATTCTACCTGACGGGGCTCCGGGCCCCAAGCAAAAAAAAACATACTTACAGATATAAGTTTACAGCAGCAACACTGTGGGGCAATGTTTACAAAGAAACATCAACAAAAAAAGAGGAAATGAATGCATCCACTGAAGCATTAGACACGCATTGCATAAAACACTACACAGCGGACAAGGCCTTAAACATAACGCATTGAACAAACAGGGAATAAGAAAACAGTATTAAATACAAACAGTTGAAAGAAGGTAAAGTTTAATAACACTTTTAAATGAACGAGCAGTTTTGAAATCCTGAGACAAGGTATAAATGAATGGGAGTTTATTAATTAGGACCGAAACAGCGTACGAGGTCATCTGGATACCGTAATTAGTTCTAATGTGAGGAGTAACGTATGGTGTATATCGAGGGATTGTGGGTCATGTTTAATGAATGTTGTATTGAAAGAATTCAGATTCAGTTTTATCTTTTTGTAAACATACAGAGCAGTTTGAATTAAAACAATGTCTTCTAAACGAAGTATTTTGGATTTAAGAAAATAACGCAATGTGTGGTCTTGTGTTCCTGAACAATAAATGGCTCGAATTGCTTTTTTTTGTACAGTGAACAATGAGGTAAGATTTTGTTTTGAGGTGGTACACCAGACTAGCAAACAATACTTTAGTCGAGATTGTATTAGGGAATAATACAGCATTGTTTTAAGCCAGACGGGTAAAAGATTTCTGTATTTTTTGATGATGCCTAGGGACCTTGAAAGACTTGTTTTTAAGTTTCCTATGTGGGCATTCCAGCATAGATGCTCATGAAAAATGACGGCGAGAAATTTTTGGGATTCTTCCCTTTCTAAGGAATAGCCTGCAAAGCTAATTAATGATCTGAACAGCGCGAACTACAAGGGACAAGAAAAGAAGGGACACAGGACGAGCGCTGACTCGCAACTAAAAGGTTTATTCACTGAAACCTTCTTATATGAAGAAACAATCAAAGGGAAGAAACAACACACAAAACTAAAAACCATGAAACGCAACATTCGTCAGGTGCTCCCCAGAAAATTCATCTCCCTATCGCAAAGGAAAACAGATGGTTTGCTGACGCAATTCAGTTGATCCCCCGCGATATGAAAAGCCTCGACAACTTCTCGTGTCGTCTGATCACTGTGGGTGTATAGTACACGTGTTTGATTGAATAATGCAGTGCATTTTTTCTTTTTCTTTTTCATGACTTTACGTTCTAGACAATGTTTGACCAAATGTGAAAGGTCATCACCAATGTTTAAGTTGTTCCTGTGATCTTGTAGGCGCTTGTTAAGGCAACGCCCGATCTGACCAATGTAACGCGCTCCACAGGAAAGGGGTACACTGTGGAGTACAGTGTACCCCTTTCCTGTGGAGCGCGTTACATTGGTCAGACCGGGCGTTGCCTTAACAAGCGCCTACAAGAGCACAGGAAGAACTTAAACATTGGTGATGACCTTTCACATGTGGTCAAACATTGTCTAGAACGCAAAGTCATGAAAAAGAAAAAGAAAAAATGCACTGCATTATTCAATCAAACACGTGTACTATACACCCACAGTGATCAGACGACACGAGAAGTTGTCGAGGCTTTTCATATCGCAGGGGATCAACTGAATTGCGTCAGCAAACCATCTGTTTTCCTTTGCGATAGGGAGATGAAGTTTCTCGCGAGCACCAGAAGAATGTTGCGTTTCATGGTTTTTAGTTTTGTGTGTTGTTTCTTCCCTTTGATTGTTTCTTCATATAAGAAGGTTTCAGTGAATAAACCTTTTAGTTGCGAGTCAGCGCTCGTCCTGTGTCCCCTCTTTTCTTGTCCCTTGTAGTTCGCGCTGTTCACGTCATGAATATCTACCAACTCGCCCAACTGAACGTCTTGCTGCAAAGCTAAGGCTGAAATTATGCTGGATTGATTTGTTTCGCGCGCGAAACAATACCTACTTGCTTTTGAACACATTTAGCTGTAGCTGATTACTGTTTAACCATTGCCCCAGTTCTACTAGCCAGTTATTGCATTTTGTTTCTAGGTGTTCAGAATTTTCGTCAGAAAAGAATACATTATTATCGTCCGGATATATAATGCAACCTCTTGTGTCAGTGGGATCAGTAACACGTTCTGCTGGGCGAGTTGGTTCATTTTGGTAATGTAAAAGCTTTTAGCGCAAAACGACTAAGAAAGGACGGGGACGGGGGGGTCCGTGTTCTGTCCCCGTCCTTTCTTAGTCGTTTTGCGCTAAAAGCTTTTACATTGTCTGTGGGATGTTAACGAAATCATTAATATATAACAAAAAGAGGAGCGGACCTAGTACAGAGCCTTGTGGAACTCCGTACTTCATCATTGCCGAAGATGAGCGCGCACCATTAATTTCTGTAAATTGAGGGCGGTTGTGCAGGTATGCTCTAATAAGTTGTAGTGGTGTACCTCTAATACCATAAATTTCCATTGTTTTCAGCAGGATATCGTGCTTAACTGAATCGAAAGCCTTTCTAAAGTCCAAAAAAATGCCTACGGTTAATTTCTGTTCCTCTAAGGTCTTCGCAATGGTATCTTTGATCGAAAAAAGCGCGTCTTCGGTTGATTTGTGTTTTTGAAAAGCGTACTGCTTGTCAGTGATTATGTTATGTTTGAAAAAGAAATTTGATAGTCTGGTGAAAATAACTTGCTCAGCCACCTTAGAGAAAAGGGGGAGAAGTGAGATTGGGCGGTTATTATTGAAATCGTTTCTTGGTCCACCTTTATGAAGAACGATGACTCGTGCTTTCTTCATATCTTCTGGAAAAACGCCAGTTACAAGCATGCGATTGCATGTATATGCTAATGGGCCACAAAGAGCTCGTGAAGCAGCCTTAATTGGCCTAACATTTATGTTGTCGCACCCAAATGATGGTTAGATTTGAGGGATGCGATTACCTTCAGTACCTCGTCAGCATCACAATGTTCCAGATATATTGACGAACTCAAGGCATGTTCAATATAGCACAGAAATACAGCGTTGCTGCTCCTCCGGAATGAGAAGTTAGAGTTAAACGTATCTGCCAAATCAGTGCCGCTATATTCGGAACCATTAACGTTGACGGAAACTGTGGTACGTTGTGCATTTGGAGAGTTAAGTGTTCTGAAAGCCTCCCATATCTTCGCTGTGTCATGGGTATGCGCAGCACCAGAAAATTTCGCTGTAAAGTACTGTAACTTGGTCTTTCGTAGGTCCGAATTTAGTTTGTTTCTCGTTTTTTTGTACTCCTCAAAATCCTCTGTTACTGGTGTTTGCAAAAAGTGTGCAAACATTTTATCCTTTTGTTTTATTCTTTTATACAAATCTTTTGACACCCATGGTTTTCTGTTTTTTTTTTTGTGAGGGGTGGAATTAGTTTCCGGGAAAGCTGCATAGTAGCAGTCTTGAACTGTGTTCAAGAAGGTAACATAAGCTTTGTTGGGATCATTCTCCTCATAAACATTTTGAAAACTCCGAGTCATGATTAAATCGCAGAACTTGGTAATATTGACATCATTCACCCTCCGGCATGACTGCTTTACTACATTGCCTTGTTTACGCTTTATGGTAGCGTTCGGCAAAAAACAGGACGTAGGTAGATGATCACTAAGATCGCAGGAAAAGACACCACTGGTTACGTGATCTGCCTCATAATTTGTTACACAAAGGTCTAGAAGCGTGTGAGAACTGTCAGAGTACCTAGTAGGCAATGTTATAACGTTTTGGAAGTAATGCACATGGAACAAGTCGCATAGATACCTACTATATGTACTAAAAGAGAGACGATCGACATTGAAATCACCTTGGAGTACCAACTGATGACCTGTAATGTTTGCGAAGTCTAATAAAGCGTCTATAAAATGCAAAAAATCAGAAACAGCTGCAGATGGAGGGCGCTACACAACTGCGAAAAGCACATTCTTTGTTTTGGCTACTAAACACTCAACATGAGGCAAACTAACAGTGAATTCATCAAGTATTGAAAAAGCCATATGCGTCGCGAAATAGAGTGCCACACCACCACCCCGTGCCTTGTCACGATGATTGGAAACATACTGATAACCAGGCATACAATTCATGTCGCTATCAGCGTTGAACGACGTTTCCGAAAAGGCAATGACGTCGAAGCTGATGTTCAGACTATTTAAGAACTCGACCACCGCCTCCTGCTTGTTTCCCAAACTTCTGACATTAAGGTGAAAAAAAGATAATTTGTTGCGGAAAGCCGAAATATTTTCTTCTATGAGCAAGCGGAAAGAGCAGTAGTTTTGTTCAGCGAGCGGAGCAGCCATGGTTTGTATGGTTTAGGCTATGTAGGTAACAGACGATTTGTGCTAGGTCATCCTCGCATGCTATTTTGATTACATAGGAACCAGGTCCTTAGCGAACCAAAAGTTTTCTGTTCTTGAACCACGTGAAGCGATAGTCATGCTCGTTAGCCGCACACTTTGCCTGCCAGTAGAGCTTCCGGTATGCCGCCGTCATGTTCTCGAGAAAGAACACCTTCGATTTCTCTCCCTTGTCCATTTTTTGCGCTAACTCCTTCACAAAATGCATCACCAACTAGCCCGGCAGTTTGCTCTCCTGTCGTTATTGCTCTTTACCACAGAGGTCGACTTTTTAGTACCAGCCAGCAGTTGAATTGTTTTTGGTTGTTTTTTGGTGTGTTTTGATTTTTTTTGTGTTGCTTGCGCGCGCGTGCGTTCTCCGATGCTGTTGTTATCCCCGGCTACGTCGCTGCCATACGCTTTCCATCAGTTCCTTGTCTTTATAGTTCCCCCTTCCATCTATAAAATTCAGTTGAGAGTCAGCGCTTGTGTCTCGTGTTTTGCCTCTCGTTCTGTGGTTGCATGTGTTAGCGCTGTTATTTTTTCCACAATCAAGGTTTACCAACTTGCCCTGACATAAGTACTAATAAAGTTTACATTGCTGTAGTATTTCGTGTGTTTCTGGTGCACATGAAAAAAGCAGTGAAAATGAACGTTAAGATTGGCGGCATTTTCCAAAAGACATGGCTTCATTTCCGATGCAAGAGTAGAATAGAATATCCAAAGTTCTCAGAATAATTAAGATGTTGGTGAATGAGTGCGTGAAAAGGTCATTGTGCGTACAGTTCTGTTTTGCAGACGAATGCTAGTATTTTCTTTTGTTCAAATTTAAGCAGCGCTAACTTTTAGGACGAATACACAGAAAACATGACAGGTCGGGCGCTGACTCCAACTATGTTTATTGAACACGTTTTTCGTAGAACATATAAGAAAAGACGACCGTGAGTGCATACGCATCTGCGACTGAGCACAGAAGGAAAGGCTAAGAAAACGGGACGGTGGGCAAGAGTAAAGTGAGGTCGTTTTTTTTTCCGGCTCAAAGATGACAGCAAAGGTAGATTAAGGTGAGCAGAACGCATTTCGTACCTTATTTTCAAGCAATCTGAATTCGCTGGCATGCAGGCAGACAGAAGTGGTACTGACAAACATGTCGGCTCTTGTCTTGATAAAAAATGCTTCGGATAATTCCCGAGCTTCTGGTTAGAATTTTTATCTTGTCAAGCCGTGGCTCAAAGTTCTGATCGTTTAGGTCCTTGCAAGAACGGCAATGGGCGGGTAGATTCAGGCATGAGTCTGATGCGTTTCCCAGACTTCGTTCATGTTCCCTGGCAAAGATAGATTAGCTCGGGAATTATCCGAGGCATTTTTTTTTATCAAGGAAAGAGGCGACATGTGTGTCAGCAGCACCTTTGTCTCCCTGCATGGCAGCGAATACATATTGCTTGAAAATAACGGACGAAATGCGTTCTGCTCACCTTAATCTACCTTTGCTGTCATCTTTGAGAAGAAAAAAAAGCGACCCCACTTTACTCTTGCTCCCCGTCCCGTTTTCTTGCCCTTTCCTTCTATGGCCAGACGCAGATGCGGATGCGCTCACGGTCGTCTTTTCTTATATGTTCTACGATAAACGTGTTCAATAAACATATTTGGAGTCAGCGCCCGTCCTGTCATGTCCTCTGTGTATTCGCCTAAAAGTTATCGCTGCTTAAATATGAACGAAACTAAATGCATAACCAACTAGTCCCGCAACGAGTTTTCCTGAATGGTCCATGGTATGTAAGCACGTTTTTAAAGTTGAGGCTGAATTTATTTTGGCAACGATAGAGTTGCCAACGAAGTTGGCAAAAAGGCAGTAATGTGTCTTACTGAGTTTCAGTCTCCTCTAACACAGGACACATCATACAGAGCATGGAAAGAAAATAAAATAAAGATGTCATAAAATATACATGCAGCTGCATGTACAAACACGTTTTTTTATATAATGCAGATAAAACTCACAGTAATTGTATATGTTGACAGATATCACTTTGTTAGAAGCGCTGTGGGTTGAGCATGTTGAGCCATCAAGGGATAATATAAGTTAAGAAGGTTCTCTCCCTTTCCTAGAGATCTGGATTAATATATAACAAGTATAATTTCAGGAAGGTGGTTAAGAAGGTCTGCTATCTGGCAGGTCACTTTTTAGGCGCCATAGTTAGCTAGGATTTTTTATTTTTTGTATTTTGTGTAGCGCCATTTATAATTGTTTGCCTTCGCAAAAGTAAATGCCCACGATTCGCTGCAGTAAATTAAATTGAATTAAATATCGCGAAGCATCTTGAAACATGGGAAAAACCCACCTAGGCGCAAATGATTTCACGACACAAAAAGAGACGAGGAGGCAGCAGACAGGCGCCAACTTCCAACTATTTATTGCCCGAAAAAACACATACATTTATAGTCTCAGGCAACGCCCACATCTACACCCTGAATCCTGCGGTAAAACCTGAAGTCATGCCTTATGTGCACAAAGTGTCACACAATTTGAAGAAGATGGCTAACAGGCACAAGGTACCGCTCGTTTTTTCAGCCCCAAACAAAGTTGTGCAAACTTATACCCCGGATTTATGGCCCTGAGCGCCCTGGGTGCAGCATAAAACATCAGCGCACCTTCATACGCTGCATGGAAGGAGTGGTGTACGAGATACCCCTGACCTGTGGTATGTCCTGTATAGGGTAAACGGGGAGGTGCATCAACAAACGCCTTGGGGAACATGACAATAAGGTAGTGAATAATAAAGACAAATACGCCACTTTGGTGAGCCACATTAACACGTGCAAGCGTGCAGCTCGACTGGAAAAGGCGAGGATTCTGGGCAAGAGCGAATTCTAGGAGGCGAGGCTTTTATTGGAAGCCTTTCTCATAAAGAAAAAGGCAGCCTTCTGCGTGAGTGACACATTAGTTAGGTTGTATGCGGCGGAGTACGATTTTCTGAGCAATAATGTTCGTGCTAGGCGATAAGTCAGGGTTGCGATAAGGCACGTGGTGTGTAGATGTGGGCGCTGCCTGAGACTATAAATGTATGTGTTTTTTCGAGCAATAAATAGTTGGAAGTTGACGCCTGTCCGTTGTCTCCTCGTCTCTTTTTGTGTCGTGAAATCATTTGCGCCTAGGTGGGTTTTTTCCCAAGTTTCAAGATGAATACCAACTAGCCCGTCAACATGCCTTACTATCGCGAAGTATGAGAGAAGCCAACAGCCACAGAAACCAAGGGGCACAGGGGATTTTTAATTCATTTTTTATATTTTGTGGTGTTGATCAATTTGTAATATTACTGAATATGTTATCGCATAAAGCTAATTGATTAGAAAAGCAGAAGAAAAAACAACCACATGCCGCCGGTGGGATCCCAACCCACGACCTCCGAATTACGCGTCCGGTGCTCTACCGCTGAGCTACAGCGACGGCTGTCAAACGTTCTGCTTTCGGGGGTATTTATGTTTGGTTGCTTTGGTTTATGGGGTTTAACGTCCCAAAGCAACTGAGGCTATGAGAGACGCCGTATTGGAGGGCTCCGGAAATTTCGACCACCTGGGGTTTTTTAACGTGCACTGACATCGCACAGTACACGGGCCTCGAATTTCTCCTCCAAAGAAATTCAACCGCCGCGGCCGGGATCGAACCCGCGTCTTTCGGGCCAGCAGCCGAGCACCATAGCCACTGAGCCACCGCGGCGGCTGTATTTATGTTTACAAATAACCTAACATTGGGGTGTTCACCAGCGCCACCCACGCTCTTAAGCGGCAGACGTAGCACGTCCTGAGTTACCGCTGATGTGACGTAGAACGTCATCGAACGGCGAGGGTGGAAGCTGTGTGAGAACCCTCTTATGCTTCCTAACGCACCAAGGCTGCCAGAACCGAGGCCCTCGTTAAGCAATTAAGCAGACAAGGAAAGGGGAATGAGGGGCTCGCTATAAATATGAGAGAAGCCAACAGCCACAGAAACCAAGGGGCACAGGAGATTTTTAATTCATTTTTTTATATTTTGTGGTGTTGATCAATTTATAATATTACTCAATATGTTATCGCTTAAAGCTAATTGATTAGAAAAGCTGAAGAAAAAACAACCAAATGCCGCCGGTGGGATCCGAACCCACGACCTCCGAATTACGCGTCCGGTGCTCTACCGCTGAGCTACGCCGACGGCTGTCAAACCTTCTGCTTTCGGGGGTATTTATGTTTACAAATAACCTAACCTTGGGGTGTTCACCAGCGTGGCGCTGGTTTTAACGATTACAGGAGAAAAAGTGGACAAGTACAAATAAAATTTGAGCCATTTTTCTTAAGATACTCACAGATTATAGGTAAAATTCTTGTCTTAATATTGCCGCGAATCTTTGTAGCGTTTGTTTGTTGTGTTTATTTGTTCATGCTTCAAAGCTGTCGGCACGCCGCTTTACCGCTTCGTTTGTGACGCAAGACGCGCCTAGAATTATTTCGATTGATCGCATCCAGGCGGAGCCGATTATACTTTGTGCCAGAATGTTCTAGTAACTTCCACTCTTTATCTCGAAGGTTCGCTATCAGCTTTAAAAAGAGCACGGCCGACAGCGGCGGGCATTCTGTTCGACGACCGGCGAGCACGCTAGTTGCTACGCCTCCGCCGAGTGATTCAGTTCTTTGGGGGCGCAAGTCAGCCCAAATATAGAGTTTCGTTTCGAAGACATTCTCGCTGTTTTTCTGTTCGGCGGACTGTAGTCACCGCTACGTGATAATATTATTAAGTTCTTAAAACAGGTAAAGAGGCGACCAATTAACTGCTGGCTCGTGTTGTTTCAGTTCTTAAGCAAAGTAGCTTGTTAGAAATAATTGTCCACCTGTTTAACTCACGTGTATTCCTTCCAAGGTACTGCAGCATAATCTCGTGAAATATTTAAATACCTGTCCTGTCCTCTTCTCGATCTTCAGTCCTGTCAAGTTTGCGGTTATCGCTCCTCCCCAACATGTCTGACCAACTGGCCCAAAGCTTCCCCTTGTTGAACCTTATTTAAATACCTGCTTAGATAAGCATAACGTAATAAATAAAGAGCAACCTGGTTTCTGACGGTGTTTTTCTACCGGCACGCAATTAACAGTTACGATTAATAAATTAGCTGAGATTATAGACAAAATGGTCGGGAGACAATATTTTTGGACTTGAAGGTTTTTCATTAGGGTGGAAATTTGGGCAAGTCGGTATTGATCCATAACGTAAGAGTAGCGCAAAACCAGGACGACGGACACAAGGGGAGAGAACACACACCAACAACACAGCGCCTGTGTTGTTGGTGTGTGTTTTCTCCCCTTGTGTCCGTCGTCCTGGTTTTGCGCTACTCTTACGTTAAGTTTTTCACACGGGGCCTCGCAAATATTAATGGCAAAAATGAAAACAATTCACATATGTTACGAAATACTCAACTGTCACGGCTGAGTGCGAGACGCCCCGCCAAGAAAGCAAAAGAAGATAGAAACTGTGGCACGCAGCGGACGAAACCGACGTAGCCACGGGGAAAGAGCGAAGCAGACGGTGCAAAGTGCGCGCGTTTGCGCGGAAGCAATAATCGTTTATACGGAGACCGAAGAAAACCAGACGGCGTGGGCGCGCGGCTTTGGGGACCGCAAGTGCGGGTGAAACCACGGCCGCGAAGATACATGGGCGCAACGCACCCGCGGGGCGAGGAGGTCGGTATGCCACGGCGTCCCCTCCGTGCGGCCGCCCCGAGGGGAGACAAAGGGACTCGAGTTTTGACGCCGGTGAAGGAAACACGCTCTGAGGTTGCCCTCCCAGGCCGACGCATCCCGCAACGATCCGGACCGTCGTGACGCTCCTTCGGCTACGCACCGCAGGCCCCGGCGAGGTCTCCTCTAGCGACATTCCTCATCCACCTTAAGTACCGATTGGACTGTTTTCATTATCATTCATTCGATTGCTACATGGACTCAAAAGACTCTAATTAGAACTATTTGGCGTTGTTCTTAGAAACCACCTGCGTGTGGGAACTCTGCCTGATTTTTGCATGTTTATCTATGTGATGTAACCCTCTGCTTTTAGTTTTGTAGCTGTTGTTGATTGTTGTAGTAAATATTGTTTTGGGAGACGTACACCTCTCTGGTTTTTTGACTCACGTCCTGGACAGACAGTGACATCAACTGGGTTATATATTACTTGACTAACAGAAAACAACATGTCTAATTAGACGCCGCGTGATCTGGAAATCTAGATCTTTATTAAGAGCACAGGAAGGGTCAGTCATACGACCACTCTTATTTAATATAATTTCATTGATGTCGCCTACTCTGTGGACAGGAACTGCTTCATTTTTAAAACTATAAGTTTTGTTACTGATCAAATTAAGGAGAACCTAAGTCTAAAATGTTCTATCGTGGCCAAGGGAAGACACGACGCACGAACGAGGGCAGGAACGGAATGTGGTTTTATTCCACGACGCCTCTGCTTTTATAGTATGCGCCGACACGGTCCTACGTCATAGGCACGTGCTTGAACTGATAACATATCACATAAAATTACCAGTAAAATGGTGCAAGAAGTTGGATGTGATTACTTATTTTAATAATAAGCAGCACATATATGCATTTCTATTAAAAAAAAACAAACTAGAATTTTTGTATAAAGTGGACGGCAAAGTGATTAAACAAGTATAAAGATATAAGTATTTAGGTGTTACGTTCACATCGAGGCTTAAATGGACAGCACACATTGGCGATGCACGCACTGTAGATCCTCAAAATTTAGGGTTCTTAACACAAAAATTAGGATGCTCATGAAGTAACTCACAAACAAGGCGTACAAAGCTGCACTAGTAAAGCTTTTTGACGGGCTAGTTGGTACATATTCATATTTGAAAGGGTGTGCGCTAAAAAGACGTACACAGGAAAAAGATAGCGACGTCTCAATCTTTTTCCTGTCTACGTCTTTTTAGCGCACACCCGTTCAAATATGAAGCTGCACTAAGACCTTCTCTTGAGTACGCAAGCAATGAGTGGGACCCTTGCTCACAACGGTACATACAGAAAAAAATAAAGATCTTCCAAGGTTAGCCACTCTTTTTTTATATAACCGCTAGAAACGCCGGTACCGCCCGTCTGCTCCGTTGCATGAAGCTCAGCTGGAATGTTTGAAGGAACGGAGGAAAATTGCTCGAATTGAATTTCTCGGTTGCTCATTTCTCAAAACTGTGTACAGATTCCCAAGAAGACATAATTAAACACCCATCTGAAAAGTCTTCTGATAAGCATGGCGACTATAGTGAACCAAACTTTACTTGTGCGAATGCCTATGAACAATCAGTTTTCCTGAAACGGAATGGCACGCACTTGCTCACGATTCCCTTCAGATGGCCGCCATGAGTGATCTGAACCGTCAGTTTGCTTTGTCTGTGATGCGCTATGTTTTCCTTTTTGTATGGTGTCTTCGTGCGTGACTGCATTTCACTTGGCTTTCTCTAAGCGTCTATTGTGCATATTTTGTATGCCTGCCCTGCTTGGAGCATGTTTGGTGTCTAGTATATGATAAATAAAGTAAACAGATATGAATCGGAAAGTAATGTTTTCAATGCTTTTCGCGTTCCCATGATGTTTCTGTCATTGATGTTCTTTAATTTAAACTTGATGCCTTCTCGAACAGAAATTCCGGTGTACATCCCACCGGTGACTTGTTCAAAACGATAGTCAGTGACTGCATTGAGCACTTTTTGCACCGTATTTAACAGAAAAAAAACGGGAAGGCTTGGATTTGTCGGTAGACATTGCAAATGGAAATATGACTAAAACGCATTCAGAATAAAATAAATAACACTTATGTTCACTGTATCTGGAGGAAGAAGTTTTTACTTTTAACGCTGAGCTAAAAAACAAGATAATTGTGTACAAGGAGCGTTATTATTCATCGTGTTTACCTAAATTTATTTCAAGGTCGCTTGAGAAATTTTTTTGATTCATTTTCTCGACTATAAAAACTTGTGATGTTTTTGAATATAATGGCCTCCGTATTGATGTCGAAAAAAAAATCTCACATGGCTTCAATGAACACTTCAAATCTGTTTTCACGCAAGGCAATGACGGCTTTCTATGCTTGACAGGACCTTTACCTCCCATTTCTGATGTGGTTATTGATGAGCAAGATATATTGAACCTACTCTTCAAATGATGTGAAAAAATCAAGTGAACTGTATACATTTCCTAATGTTTTTCTGCAGAGATATGCAGATGAGTCGCTAAACACCTCTACGTTTTGCTCCCAGCATCACTGAGCGGAGGATGGATTCCGAGTATCGGAGGAATCGCTAGAATCAAACATCTTCGTAAAAGTGGGAAGAAAAGTTATGCTAAAACTATCGTCTAGTATCACTGTGTTCTACAGCGAAACGCTATCAGAACAGCATGACCACTGCCTCGGTCACGTTCTACCCGCTCACTCTTGTCGGCTGGGATAAAGGCGGACTCATTAAAGCGCGATGCGCCAACCAGCTCCCGCATTTCTCTTGGTTCCGCTACCAAAGGATAAATGCGTTCCGTCTCAGCCATGCTGTAAAGTTGTCTTCCTTCGAACACGACACACTGACTTGAGCAACTTGTAAACTCCTAGAATATGCTCTCTGTTGACACATATGTGAATTTCTGAAAAAAAAATTAATTTTGCCGAAATGCCATCAAGGTTTCAGAAAATGTTTTTCAACAACCACTAAACTAGTTTTAATGGTGCATGGCTTTGGCACTTCGACAAATACAAGAGAACAAGCAGACGCCATAGCCGTGGGTTTTTGAAAAGCGTTTCTTTTCTCCTGTTCCTGCTAAGCTATCATTTTCCTGCTATATATAAATTACATTGCAAAAGATAGTCTTATTAAAACTAAACTTTACTACAGTGACTGTGCGATTTATAATGATATTCATGGCTCAACTGATCGATGAATTTTAAACAAGGCTCTTCATGATATTAGCGCTTGGTGTGGGCCTTGGAAAATGCCAATTAACTTCGAAAAAATCGAAGAAATCGTCTCAGCTGACTTAAGTTCTTATTTTATTTATTAAAAGGGCACTGTAAAACCTCCTTCATAAACGCAGATGCTACTGGTTAAATGCGTCCTTTAAATTTCAATAGAAGCAGCACCTTGCGAAATCCAGCAAACACTGTGTGCAGGCTCAATTTTACGAGCAGCGTCAGCGACCGGATAACACTGGCAAACACCGCCTCCTGATAACTGCCCTGTGCGAAACTTTCATTAAAAAAATTAAACTCACGTCCACTGGTGAACTGCCAAGAAATCAGAGGGACATGAGGCCTGTGACGGCGGTCTCATACATGCATAGAATTGCTCACAACACTAAGATAGGCGGTCGATATGTAGTGCACGCGATTTTTCCAGCACCGTGAAAGCCTAGAGAGGTGCGCTCTATGATGGCCAAACGACCCCCCCCAGATGCGGTGTGAAGCATCGGCGGCTGTTTACTGACTGCGAATCTAAAGTCATCTCTGCCACTCATGTTGGGGAACGCCAGCAGATTGGCCGTCGTTCCAATGAAAGAGCGAGCCGACACCAACAGCCAGCACCAAGAGGCCGGTGTGCTGCGCGAAGTCAGTGGACGTTAAGGAACCCCAGGTGATCGAAGTTTGGCGGAGACTGGCTACGGCGTCCGTCATAGCCTGAGTAGCTTTGGGGCGTTAAACTCCCATAAACCATATTCTAATCTGCGCTTATGAAAATTATTTGTTGCGTGCGGTTTGCACTCCTATCATGTTCCTGATGGCACAGAGAGTATGTAAAGATAAAATAAATCAATACAGGAATCTGTTTCCACCACAAGCAACGCTGAACATAGTCCCAAAATTGCACGCAGACCAAGTGCGCTCCTGTGTAATTAGCTACCCTGTATTAGTCTGTAGTAGACAAGAGTTCATATTAGGTTCTAGCTTTCGTGCAGCAAAACACTGAGTTTACACGTAATAAGCTACACCATACATGTTTACGTAGTTATGCTCGCTGCTCCGCAATGTGGCGCCCTTCTGATTCAGTGCTGAGGGGGCGCGGTTGCAATCGTTTGTGCAAACGTGTTTTTCTTTCGCGTAAACGCTATCATACCCCGCATCCCAGAGTTTGGCCACGCAATGTGTCTTGCAATTCACCGCTGACGGGAAAAACGGATAAATATATGGAACCTTTAACCTTCCATACCACGGGAGTTGAGAATGCTCGTTTTCGTGTCTGGTAGCTGCTGCTGAAGGAAAGCCTCCGGTTCCCCAGAGGTTGCATGATCACTTCTGAGATGGACAGGCGGGAATGAGAGTCCTGCAAAAAAGTAAAACGCAGACCTTTCCTAACAAGCAAGAGCATGTGCAGTCGTCCAGGCACCCGCCTAGAGCGCTGGAATGGCGTGCTGCTGTGTTGCTCATTTATGGCCTTGGCCGCTGCCGGAAGGCCCCAGTAAAAGTTTTCAAAGAACGCTGAGTTTTACACAATTCATTAGAAAGAGCACGAACGACATGGCCTCGTCCATAGTTCATGATGACTCGCGACGCCTGGTGTGGGGACGACTGCCCCCCCCCCCCCCCCCCCCACACACACACACAACTGAACAGCTGCATGTAGTGCGGCGCAATAGCTGCTTATTCGATTATATAATTGAGGAGGGCACACTGAATAGTAAATCTGCACATTCGTCCCCAGCTATGGCCGGGAGATGGAGTGTGCATTTAGGCGTCCTTATTCCGTCTGCTGGCGAGCACAAGTGCAGGGAGTACAGTAGTCTCTGCGCACATTCACTCTGCTTAAGTCAGTCCAAAAAGGAGGCTCTGATGCTGAAGGCCAGAAGGGTGTGCATTTTATACGTCACCGACATTGCGCTTTGAACTGTTGCCGAAGGCGGCAGTAATAACTGCCGTGAGCTAAATTTTGCGGCGAGACCATTGCCAGGAAGGAAGGACGCTGGATGCCATATTTCAGATATTTTAGGTCCTAAAATACGCAGCTGTCGTGCTCACTTTTATGACCACCACGTTGGCTCGTGAGAGCTGGCACACGGTGCAGGTGATGTGGATGTACCAGGCGGGATTCCAGCTGGCAACCAGCGGCAGGAGACCCAGGGAGACCACGGACAGTGCCCGGTACAGGCCTCGTCTCCAAGAAGAGTAAGCGTAGCCATGCACTTGCTGCGTTTTGCCATGAGAACCCAGTCGAGGCCAGTGTGAGGGCATTTGTAGCAACACCACGTGCTCAAACAAGCGGCATCGTACAGCCGTAGTTACAATGCAATGAACCACAATTTTGCACCTTCACTTTTTGTTTCTGGCAATTCAATGCACGCTAAAATTCGTGAACCCGATAACATCTTGTCTAAAACAAACGGAGGGAGACATCCCTTCTGCAGTGGTTTACAGTGCTGGGGTGCCTGGCGACCGCTTCTGTGCTTTGCGCAACTCTCCTCTTCCCCTGGCCAGAGCGAAATGCTGAGGCAGGGCAACGCTCTCATAACAGCATCACCGTCAGCAGGGAGATACCACCCCTTCTGAGAAGCCACCAGTTTAGCCCGAAAGAGAACTTTATTAGGGCTCGCGAACAGAAGGCTAAGGTAGGTTGACGTGTTGTTTTCGAACTTCCCCTAGGCATTCTTCCTGCTTTCTATAGTTCTAACAGTGTAACACAGAAAAAAACATTTTTGGGGGTGGATTTTGAACCATTCTGTTATTTGCAAACACTAATTAAAGGGCATTTATTCATACGTTATGTGCCTTGACCGTAATGGTGAATATGTGTGCAATGTGGATTATACAGTGTATTTTGTTGGTGTTGTGTGAAGTGTATATTTATTTACCTTAGAATCGTGTACCTGTCTGCCTGCATAACAGTTTTAATTATGCAATGTTTGTTGTGGATAAGTGATTAGTCTCCTACTATGATATAGCTGGATGAGACATGCCATAATTTATTTTTCATGTTTAGCGTTCGTGCATTCACTCTTCCGCCTCACTTTTTCAAAATCATGTGTGTCGATCCGTTACTAGCCTTTGGCTATGGATCCGCTCAGCTTCGTGTATTGCAGATGTACTTGGAATTAAAATTTATTTATTTATTTAGTAAGGAACCCACAGCGCCGTGGCATTACAGTGTGGGGGGGGGGGGGGGCAATGTACAACAAAGAAGCACACATGACACCTCCGCTCGCAGGCAGAGTTACAAGCATAAAACTTTCACCATGTACATCTCACTTCAAAAGAACACATCACAATCGCATCACATCATTAAAGAACGAAAGAACGCATCATTTGATGTCACACTCACAACATCGCTCGGTAGTCTGTTCCATTCTCTAATGGTTTTCGGAAAAAAAGACATTTTAAACAATTCAGTTTTTGCCGCGAATTCGCGAACTTTAAAAACATGGTCAACACGGTTGGATCTATAAAAAGGCTCCTGCACATACCTTTCGCGTTCAACCCGAACAGTTGAATAATAAACAGCATGAAACAGCTTCAGACGCAACTTCTTTCGGCGCGTGTCAAGCAATTCCCAGTTGAGTGCATCCTTCGTACGCGATGCACTGTAACGAGCCCCGCGTGTGCAGACACGAAACGAGAGGCAATGTTCTGCACCCTCTCCAACTTATCTTTATCTCTAGCAGTAGGCGGGTCCCAGGCAGTGCACGCGTAGTCCAGAACCGACCTGACATAAGTCTTGAATAAAATGTCACGACATGACAGTGGAAAAGTGCTTGCATTTCGGCGAAGAAATCCCAAGTTTCTGCATGCTTTAGCAGAGATATAATCGACGTGACGGCGCCAGCTCAAATCAGGAGTAAAATAAACGCCTAGATATTTAAATTCGAATACCTGTTCTAACATTGTTTTCCTAATAACATATGAATACACATCAGGGTTTTTCTTTCTTGTAAACTTCATATGGACAGTCTTAGACAAATTCAAATTCATATTCCATTTAACGCACCACTCTGAGATTCTGTTCAAATCTTCTTGGAACATTTCCGCATCTCGATCACTAGTGACAACACTACAAAGAACGCAGTCATCCGCAAATAGCCGCATTTGAGATACTATTCCGTCACCAATGTCATTCACGTAGAGCAGGAACAATAGTGGTCCTAACACGGAGCCCTGGGGAACACCAGACACAACCTGCACTCTTTGAGACTCGGCGCCATTCATAACCACAAACTGCTGCCGTAAACATAGGTAATCTTTTACCCATGATATCACTTGAGGGCTAATATTGTAAAAAGACATTTTTTGAATTAGTAAAGAATGCGTGACGGTATCAAAGGCCTTTTTAAAGTCCAAAAACACGCAGTCCACGCTAAGTCGCCTGTCCAGTGCCTCAGCCAAATCGTGCGCAAATTCAGTCAGCTGCGTAGTACACGATAGGCCCCATCGAAAACCATGCTGACGAGGATTAAACAATGAATGTGCGTCCATATGTGCTGCTATACTGGTGAACAAAATATGTTCGAGTGTTTGCACGCAACTGAAGTTAGAGATACCGGTCTATAATTTGATACAGTGTTGCGAGGGCCAGATTTGTAGATTGGCACAACACTTGCAATTTTCCAGTCATCTGGAAGGCAGGATTCTTCAAGCGATTTTTCAAAAATTATCTTTAAGTAGGGTGCAACCGACTCAGCACACAGTTTGTAGAATTTGTTTGGCAAGTGATCAGGACAACCAGCCTTAGCAATCTTCAGATTCTGCAACAGAGACTGTATACCGTTGATGCTGATCAAAACATCATCCATAACACTCACCACTGGCTGGAAACTCGGGGTATTCATATCGGCATGTTCGATTTCAGAGCTTAAAACAGAGCTTTTTGTGCATCATCATCAACAAAGGTGCCACCAGAAACAAGAGGTGGTATAGTTACAGAGTCTTTTCCATTTCTCTTTACATGTTTCCAAAATTCCTTTGGATTTTCTTTTAATTTCGTCTCCATTGAAATGCCAAACGAATTCTTTGCAGCTGCCACAGCATCTTTCATTCTTCCGGCAATTTCCTGAAGCTTGAACCAATTCTCACGCGTCGGATTTCCTTTAAATTTAACGTAAACACGTTGCCTTTTGCGCGTAATACTGCGTAGCTCCCGAGTAAACCATGGTTTGCTTTTACTCCTCCTCTTCGTTAATATCCATGCCGGAACAAAGCACTGCCTCAGTTCAAACATCTTATCCTTAAATCTAGACCATAGTTCAACCACTCCAGAGTTATCGGCATGCGTTTCAAAGATCGTTCGGTACTTATTCAACTCTTCGTTTATCTCTCTTACGTTTGCTTTTTCATAGTTATATACTCGCCTATGTGCTGTACCAGCGCTCCTTACATGTTCAACTTTCATTTCACAAAGCACAGCACTGTGATCGCTTATTCCAGGTAGCACCTGAGTGGAATTGACGAATTCAGGTTGATTTGTGAACAACAAATCTAGGATGTGATCCCCACGTGTCGGTTCCAGAACCGTTTGACGCAATGCATAAAGTTCAACCAAGTTGATCAGTTCTTGGCAGGAGCGACTCGTAAAGGGCTGGAAGTGGGGTTGATGAGTCCAGTTAATGCTAGGCAGATTGAAATCACCTCCGATCACCATAAAATCTGTTTGAATTGCGTCAACTGTCCCCGCCAGCTGCGCAAACTCATCAACTGATGAATCAGGCGGGCGGTAGAACGAACACACAGTTATAACTTTGTTGTTATTAAGCATCAGTTTACACCATACAGCTTCACATTCATCGGCAACATTTATTTGGTAAGAAGAAATTGAAGCATCCACAAGAATAAATACACCTCCTCCATGGAAGTGTCTGTCCTTTCTATAACATTTAAAACGATCTGGGAATACTTCACCATCTGCAATTTCATTTGCTAACCATGGTTCAGTGCCGAGAATAACGGACGGCTTCACCATATCAGTTAGAGCTGCAAATTCATCAACCTTGTTTTTAATGCTACGGCAGTTAATTACGAGAAAGGAAATAAGCGTTGCATTACGCCGACACCGTCACTCAACCGGTCCTACCTCCTTTGTAGCACTGGCCTTATCACCTACTATCGGTACGACCTCATTTGTATTATCATCAAACAAGTACAGGGTCCGTCAAAAGTTCCAAGGCCACAGGGTTTGCTTTTGAGCAGCATTGTCGGGCTGTTGAGATACCCTCGAAGCTCAAAATATCTGTAGCGAATAGAAGAAGTGTCGTTTTACCATCTGAGAACCTCGATAGCTCTATCGGAATCTTAAGTGCCAGGATATACCGATGAAAAGCGGACCATGTGGCCTGGGAACTTTTGACGGACCCTGTACTTCTCACCGTTTATAATAAGAGTGTCATACCTGAGGCTGATCTTGTCGCCACTTTGTTCACGTGATTTTGCGAACTGCCATAGAAACTTTCTCTTTCTACGTACTTCCTCAGAAAAGTCCTCTGAAATACTGACATCACTTCCTTTTAATTTAAAAGCCCTCTTTAAAACCTTCTGCTTGTCAGCGTATGAGGCGAAAATCGCTTTTAGAGGACGGTTGCTACCAGACTTGAATCTGCCTAACCTGTGAGCAATTTCTAGTTTTACGGATTGAACTCCTAATTTCGAATTACACACGTCAATTACGCATTCTACTGAGTCCTCATTTGACTCGTTTGGTTTTGTATGCTCGACACCAAAGAAAAGCAAATTGCAACGCCTCCTCTGGTTCTCCAGATGCTCAACCTTTGCCATTACTGAACTCAACATCCGCTGCTGATCTTCAAATCGTTTTTTCCATTCACCAACTGCACAGTTCATTTCATCAAGGCTCGCTATTCTTGACTCTATCGATGCAAATAAATAATAATAGAAAGAACTGATCAAGCCGAAAGAAAGAGAAGCGATACCAAGGCCGCATGTGTTAGGCCTAGACGAGTAAAAGCCGAATGAATTCTGTACCCTGTTACTCTCGGCACCTAGGTCCCGGTCCGCAACAACATGTCAAAATCCGTGCAGTCTACCCTGTCTGGACCCGCCAAGGTGGCTCAGTGACTAGGACGCTCGGCTACTCAGCCGGAGTTCCCGGTACGTCCACAGCCCTGAGGCAGTCGTGTCCCCACCGACTTGAGGATGGTTTTTTGAGACAAGTGGCCAGACTGCAGGAAGCTGGATACTCTCAAGAGCATCTTGCCCAGCTTACAGAGCGACTCATGCTAAAACTGAAGCGCGAGGCTTCCCCCTCGGTTCAGGCACCAGCGGACCGGCCACGCCATAAGGTTTCTTGTATGCCATACATACACGGGGTGTCTCATCGACTACGGAAGATCGCAGCTAAACGTGACGTGCAGCTGGTGTTTTCAGCTGATAACAAGGTCGGGAGGGTGTGCGCGGCAGTTCGAAACAGGCTAGACAAGCCCAGGCCTCGACAGCACCCGCCGAAGTGCACTGTCAGTGCACTGCACGCTAGCGAGTTCACCGCCTGCAAAAAGGGGGTAGTGTACAAGGTGCCTTTGGCCTGCGGGAAGTTTTATTACGGCCAGACGGGCGATGTGTTAATGTGCGGCTGCAGGAGCACAAGAATTCACTGGACTGTAGGAAACCGGTTTCTTCGAACCTTGCATTGCACTGCCGTGGGTGCAAGGAACTCGAGACCTGCATGTGCTCACCAGACCTTGACAACACTACGATTGTGTAAGGCATGACAACGTATTGTGCAGAGAAATTTATGTGGCATACTGTATCGCCAAGGCTCAAAGCACGTGCGTGGCCAAACCGTCTATTGCTATACGGGAGAAAGAGGTACCATACCTGGACAAGTGCTTTGCGCTTTGATAGCAGGGGCTAGCGGTGATTGTTGTGTTTAGTTTTCTTCTTTTCGTCTTGGACCAACGATTTTATCGCTCCTTCATCCTTCATATTTCTACGTGTATTCGAATAAACTTCCAGTTTTTAGTCAGCGCTCGTGTCGTCTACTCTTTCTGTCCGTGTTTTTCGCGCTAAAATTTTGCAAGATGTATGTCAACCAACTTTACCAATATGCAGGACTGTTGAAGTTCAGCCAACCTCCTTTCATTCATGTAATCGATGGGATTTTTTCATTTCCGCTAACATTTTTATGTTATGCGGTACTGCTGTAAACACCGCAGACAAATATTTTCCCATCACCATTTTTTTTGCGTCACGGCTCAAGTACCTCCTCCTCGCTTCTTCCAGGGAAAGATGGCCGTCCTGGACTGAACCGGGGAGCGGTGCGTAGGGTGGTGGCAGCTATGCCGCGAAGCATAGTATATTGGCCACATGTTGATACTACGAGTGTTCAGAGCGACTGCGAACTTCGCCGCGTGCAGCAGCGGCGAGCGACAGTTCCCCTGGCCGAATTCTGCAATCATCTACGCTCATCGAGTTCACAAAGCGCCTTTTCAAACCGGCAGAAGTGCTACGGGATGGAGGTGCCACGATGTTTTATTTGGAGCTGTTTTGGTTTCTTGTATGCGTTCCTAATTCCTACTAGGGTCATCACGGACTGCGGCGGGTAACAACTGCTCATGGTGAATTTCGCTTGCGTGCATGAGCTGCATAGCCCAGCGACAAGTGTCCGCGTAGTAAAAGTGATATTGCGACCGTAGCGACTGCTTTTACGTCAAGGGTGCGAAATTTGTATCTGCACATGTGCACCTGAATGTCATGTAAGGAGTTGTTCTTAGGCGAACTCGGTATGTGCGGTTAGCCAGGAAGTCGTTCCCGCAGCTCGGCATCCTGGCGCAGATACCTAGCTCCGCAAGGTCACAGCGGGTGCCGAACTTACACATGGTAACATAGGCCTTCCCTAAGTCAAAGAAGGCCCCGATGAAGTGCTGGCTGCTTGTGGGTGAACGTCCCCCGGATCGTGTTTTCTAAGCAGGTGGGGTGATCTGTAGTTGGCCATGCTTTTCTAAACCCACATTGATGTATGTCTCAAAGTCATCGGGATTGAAGAACGAAAGTCTGTGTAATATGAAGGCGGAAGCTTTTAATGCCTCGTCGTTGTAAACAGGAGTTGTCGACAGAAATGTCACGCTTTTCTATTGGTCGAAACAGTCATGACGTCACAATGCGCGAATTTTAAACGGGACCAATTGTACTTTGGATAGTGATGCTCCAAGTAAGCGGGACTGATTTTAGTTAACTGCTTAATTACCCAACTAGCCTAATTAACCTTTCTACTCAGGACACATAAATAAATAAAACTGAGTAGGAAATTGGTCGATTCCGGGAATCGAACCCCGGTCTCCGGAGTGCGAGACGAGCATGCTAACCATTCCGCCATGCCAGCTCGATGGTTTGTAATGAACAAAGGCGCGTCTAGTGAATACGGTGTCTTCGTTCACTCCCATCTTCCTTCCTTCCCGCTACGGCGAGGTTCAGGTGTCCACCGAGGTATGCGAGACAGATACATTTCCTTTCCTCAAAAATCATTTCACCGACGAGCAAGGCAAAGAACCGAACGTTCGATGGCGTTCTTTGGACTCCCTGGCAGCGTTGCAAGACGCTGTCGTGTTCTCCTCTTAGAGGCGAAGCTTAACATGTTAACAACACATCAGTGACACAAGCAGCAACACTTAGCTTAAGGCTTACGCCTCACTGCACTTTGGGTCAAAAAAGTGCCCCCTGAATTTTTCACAACGCTTTAGTACGGTTTTCCTACATATCTTTTGAGGACTATTCATCTGCAACTACCGAGAATTGTTGGCGGTTTTCCGGATTTCAGAAGAGGTACTATACTTGCTTTTTACACGACTCAGGTACTTTTGCAGTTCCCCAAATATCATTGAAGAATGTCAACAGTGCCTCTGCGGCAGCTTCACAGAGATGGGCTACATAAGGCAATGCACATTCTCTGGTCCTGTTGCTCTGCTTTTGCCAGAGGGTAATCATCATCATTATCATCGTCATTACCAGCCTGACTACGCCCACAGCACGGCAAAGGCCTCTCCCATGTCTTCCCTATTAACCCTGTCCTTCGCCTGTTGCAGCCACCGTATCCCCGCAACCTTTTTAATTTCATCCGCCCACCTAATTTTCTGCCGCCCCCGCTACACTTGCCTTCTCTTGGAATCCACTCGTTGCCGTTAAGGATTAGCGGTTATCTTGCCTTCGCATTACATGCCCTGCCCAAGCCCATTTCTTCCTTTAGATTTCAAATGGAATTCCATTAACCCGCGTTTGTTCTCTCATCCACTCCGCCCGATTCTGATCTCTTAACGTTACACCAATCATTTTTCTTTCCATAGCTCGCTGCGTTGTCCTTAAGTTGAACACTTTTTGGTAGCCTCCACCTTTCTGCCCCATAGGCCAGTACCGGTAAGCTGCAGCTATTGTATACTCTTCTCTTGACGGACATTGGTGAGCTGCCATTCATGATCTGGGAGAACCTGCCGTAAGCGCTCCACCCCGTTGTTATTCTTCATTCTTCTAGTTACTTCCCTCTCATGATCCGCATCAGCCATCACTACGTGCCCTAAGTAGACATATTTCCTTACTACTTACAGCACCTCGCCACCAATTGCGAACTACTGTTCCCTTCCTAGACTGTTGAGCATTACTTCGGTTTTCTGCATGTTACTTGTTAGCCCCACTGTTCTGCTCTGCCTGTCTAACTCATTGATAATGCCGTTCCTGTCCTGAGTGACTTAGCAAGGCAATATCATCAGCAAATCGCAGATTGCTTAGGGATTTTCCATTAATTCTTATCCCCAACTGTTCCCACTTCAGGCCCCGGAATACCTCCTGTAAACAGCCCCTAAATAGCATTGGCTAGGCCTTGTCTCCCTGCCTGATACCTTTCCTTACTGGAATGTTATTGCTGACTTTATAGAGGACTATGGTAGCTGTGCACTCGTCATAAATGTCTTCCAATAATGTCACATAAAACTCTTCCACACACCGATTCCTGCAATGCCTGCATGAAAGCTGAGGTTTCCACTGAGTCAAATGCTTTCTCCTAATCATTGAAGGCTCTACCAGGTGTCCCAGCTAAATAAACTAGCGAATAAACTGACGAAGCTGTGCGCCCGCACGTGCGGTGATAGAAGGAGTGGATGCCTAATCAGGCACGGGTCTACCTACATCCCTTGCGCCACCGGGGTGGTATACTCCTTCCCTCTTTCATGTGGTAAGACCTACATCGGGCACACAGGGCGGTGCATAAACGAGCGACTCCGGGAGCATGCGAATAAAGTTAGGAACAACACAGACAAAGGGGCACACCTTGTGTCCCATCTTAGTTCTTGCCGCAATTGCGCACCGCGACTTGACGAGACCGTGATACTGGAAAAAAGCAAAAATGAACAAGCGCGGCTGGCTTTGGAAGCTTTCCACATAAAGGAAAACGCTGTAGACTGTATCAGTGACACGTCCGTGGCTCTGTACGTAGCCGAAATCAACTTTTTGCGTTCGCGTCTGCGTTAACAGCCCTTGGCACGACTATTGTGGTTAAAGATTGCATTTGAGCATGCGTGGCCAGGTGTATAAGTAAGCGTTCCAAGGAAGAAATAAACAGTTGTTAGTGCGCTTGTGTGTGTCTCTGTGTCTTTCTTCGTGGTTCGTCCTTTGATTGCGCAACCTATACTTTCACAACATCATGTACCAACAAGGCCCAACCCAAGTTTTATTGAAATGTAACCAAGCTTTAAAAAAAAAACCAGGTGTCCTAGCCGTCTGAAACCAAATGAGGGTTCTTTAGAGTCGCGTGACCTAGTCTGCAGTATTTTTTTCGTTCTTCAAGGTTGACTAATTAGTTAAGCTTAATTAACTAACTTTTTAATTACTCACTTGAGGAACAAAGTGTCAATGAAAAAGTTGTAGATCACTTTGAGAAACAGCTTACTGAGACACTTGCAGCAAAGCTATATTTGCGTAAAGTAGTTTTTTTACCGGCCTTTAACCATAACCCGCACAATAATTACTGACTTGAATATTCAGAATTGCTGAATATTCAGAAGGAAACAAACATACAAGCACCAGGCAAGCGCAGTTCTAGAACAAATCATGGTCGGATAATTCAGCCTTACAACGCCCATAGTGAAATTTTCAAGCATTCCTTCTTACCTCATGCAGTTGAAATGTGGAATGATTTGCCAATGAGTGTTGTGGAACAGAGCGATGTGCATGAATTCGAACGATCTCCGGATAACCACCTGCTTGAAAGTTCCATTTGATACTTGACTGAATGATGTACCGTTTCATGCTGATGTATTCAATGCTTGTGAATAGTGCTGTTTTTCTATGAAATTTTTATACCCTCTCTGTAAGGACCCTCGCACGAGGATTGACAGTATTGTTCAATAAATTAATAAATAATAAAAAGTTTCCACATGACCCCTGTGCCACTTCAAAGTCCCAAGACACGCCTTATGGAATAAAATCCAATTTTTCTGAAGTCCTCTCCTCGATGTTCAGTATGTTCATGTTATACTGAACATTGAACATCTTGAAACTTGCCTTGTTGATTTCGATTACGCCGAAGTCTGCGCACTCTGGGACAGTTTTAAAAAAATGTGTTTGTATTGTATCGATACTTTTGTACCAAACAGGCACAAAAAAGAAAGAAAGGAAACCCCGTGGATGACACGCAATATAATTCAAATGAGGCGAAGGGTAAAACGGCTCAAGAAAAAACGCGCAGATCCTGATGTGCTGAGGGAATTACTGGACAATCTAGCACGTGCCTTACGTGATTCAAAGGACTATTTCTTCAACACATCCCTTCAAAACTTTATAAAAACCGAGCCAAGTAAGTTTTGGAATTATATTAGTGAAAAAAAGAAAGCAGTTACACAAATTTTGGTGAACAACACTGCGGTATGTGATCCAAAGGCTATTGCTCAGCATTTTAATAGTTATTTTCAAAGTGTATTTTCTGCCCCGAGCTCATGTACCGACAATAGCCGAGTGTATTATCCCGCCGAAGTGAATTTTATTACTTACCCTGGTGTCCTTTCTATGCTGTTGAACCTGAAAACCAAAACGTCATGTGGCCCTGACAACATTCCAAACGCATTTCTGCGACGCTATGCCGAAACTCTGGCTAAATTCCTTGTAATAATTTTTCGCGCTTCAATCTCAATAGGTAAAATACCTGATGACTGGAGGACAGCCCGAATTGTTCCCGTTTATAAAAAAGGAGACCGTCTTCTCTTGCAGAACTACCGCCCCATATCATTGACGTCCCCGTGCTGTAAACTATTAGAGCATATAGTTGCACATTGTATGAACGAATTTTTAGAAAAAAATCGCGTGCTAACTAGCTTCCAGCACGGGTTCAGAAAAGGATTCTCGACGGTAACACAGCTAACTACAGTAATAAATTCATTTGCTTCTTGTATAGATAATAAAGGCCAAATCGATGCAATATTTTTGGATTTTAGCAAGGCATTTGATAAAGTTCCTCATGATAAACTAATTTTTAAAATGAAAGAAATTGGCATTCCTGATATTTTAGTCACATGGATTACTGCATACTTAAAAGACCGCAAACAGTTTGTTGAAGTGGGTGGACAACGTTCGGGCTCTCTTCCAGTTTCATCCGGTGTTCCCCAAGGAAGTGTTTTGGGTCCTCTGCTTTTCCTTTTGTATGTCAATGATATTGTTCAAGTTGTTAACCCACCAGTGCATATTCGATTGTTTGCTGACGATTGCATTCTATACCGAGAAGTTACAAATAAGGAGGATCAAAGTGACCTGGACAGTGCCTTGAACAACGTTTTTGAATGGTGCGACCGATGGGGCATGGTTCTGAATGCTGACAAAAGTGTATATATGCCGATAACCCGAAAAACCATACTTCATAGCTACACATATAAATTAGGCTCTCTCCCTCTTCAACAAGTATCCAACTACAAATACCTAGGAGTAACAATAAGTAGCAATCTATCGTGGAACTTGCACATAAACAATATCTGCTCTGCGGCATTTAGGAAATTGTGCTGCTTAAGACATAAACTAAAAAATGCTCCTTCTAAAATTAAGCTACTTTGTTATTCTTCAATAATTAGACCTAAACTCGAATATGCATGCATAGTGTGGGACCCGTATACTAAATCTAACGTAAAAAATCTGGAGAGAATACAGAGAAGAGCTGTCAGGTTTATCTTTAATAAATATTCAAGGTCTGACTCCCCCACCACTTTAATGGAGATTAATAAAATTGAACTACTTGAACATCGGCGAAGAAAGCTTAGGTTAGAATTTGTTTCTCTCTTATTACATAACAAACTTGGTTTGGATCCCTCATCATACTTAACGCCGGCACCAACCAGACAAACTCGTCAACACCATCCCAGTTCTCTAACCCCTATATTCGCTAGAACAGACACTTACAAGTTTTCGTTTTTTCCACGCACAATAACAGATTGGAATGAGCTAGTTAAACCATTATCCCAAGAGTTTTAACCAATTATTTTTTCTATATTGTGTTGTTCTTTTTTGAAATGTTGCGTTTTTTTTTTTTTTTTTGTCTCTTGATTGACTTTGTTCGCCCACCCTGCTTGGACTCAGTGTCCGCAGTATTTTGTAAATAAATAAATAAATAAATAAATAAACAAAGATTATTATTATTATTATTATTATTATTATTATTATTATTATTATTATTATTATTATTATTATTATTATTATTATTATTATTATTATTATTATTATTATTCTAGCTCTTCTGGAAGAATTCTCAGATGAACTTTTCTCAGCTTTCGATCAAAATTTGTTCAGTGTTGCTTTATTTTTAGACATTTCAAAAGCTTTTGAAACAGTTCATCACGGCATTTTATTAGAAAAACTGCACTTCATGGGTTTCAGAGGTCCGTTTTACGATGTGCTCAAGCATTATCTTTCCGGTCGATCACAGGTTGTTGTGTTAGACGGGATGACAAATGTAAGTAGCAAACTTCCATTGCAGGCCGGAGTTCCGCAGGGCTCCATATTATCACCCCTTCTGTTCAATCTGTTTGTTAATGACTTATCCGAAGTAATTTCCAAAGGTCTAATATTTCAATACGCCGACGACACTGTTCTGCTTTCCAAACACTTTTCTTACAACACGGCCATTACTAATCTCCAGAATAACATACGCAAAACAATAACTTGGTTCACTAATAACTGTTTGGAAGTTAACCCGGTAAAAACAAAACTCGTTTGCTTCAGATCCCCATTAAAACTACCAGCTATAGATGCGCCGGTTTTTCTACATATTCACAACTGTTTTCCCTGTCGGTGCGTGCCGCTCACCTATGTGAATTCGGTAAAATACTTGGGAGTCTTCTTCGACAGTGATATGTCTTGGCACAGCCAGCTATCACACGTCTGCGATAAGCTAAGGAGCGCAGCCTGGTTGTTTTTCCATATAAAATAAATTGTTCCTTTTCGCATCAAAAAAAATATTGCGCATGCTCTGGTGTACAGCATTCTCCGATATGGAATTACTATTTTTACTTTTTGCTCAGCCAGATGGCAAAACAGAGTTGACACTTTATTACGAAACATACTGACAAATATAGCATATAACGCCCCCTTTTCTGTATCCGATAACATTTTCACAGCCCTTGGTCTTCCATCCTTTCGAACGCTCTTTCTACAGACTGTAGTGGTACGGCATTTCTGGGACAGCAATTTCAAAGTGCATCATGTAGCTTCCCGAAGCCTACGTAGTACCATTCGTTTTAAGGTACCGCGCTCCTCAACAAGGTATGGAGAAGCCAGGCGCTGTGTTTATGTTCCCCAAATTTTTAATTATTTGCCAGAGGAGGTGCTTTCCGCAGCATCAAAAAAAGCATTAAAAATCATGGTTCAGTCACTGTAACACGGTTATTATTTGTCTTAATTTTCATGATCAGGCACGAAGTGTTAAATTACTATTGTGTTAACCTTGGCTCTTGCAGTTTATTTTTTCTCTTGTTGATGTCACTTACCTGAACTGTTACACCTTGGTCACTACTCATTTCGTGTTATTGTTTTGATATGTTGTGTTAATATTATGCTCATATTTCATGTTTGTATTGCACGTCCGCCCGCCGACTTTGCCGGGCCTAGTCCCTCAAGCCACTAGAGGCTTTGACAGGCCCGTTTCTTTATTCTGTATTTACTATGTGCAATAAAAGATGTTATTATTATTATTATTATTATTATTATTATTATTATTATTATTATTATTATTATTATTATTATTATTATTATTATTATGCGAATTTGGGTGCAAATTGGGGCAGAGAAGTGTGCGAGCAGCTGGTCACGTGAGAACTTTCTTTTAAGGCCAATAAATGAAGCTACCTAAATCGTAATTTGACGGAAACAGCACTACTAGCGGTTTTTCGTGGCGGTCTAGAACTTTTTCATTGACCCTTTCGTCCTGAAGTCAATAATTAAAAAGTTAGCTAATCACACTTAAATAGTTACTGAATTTTAAAAAGCGAAAAAATATACTCAAGATTAGGCCACGCGACTATGAACAACCCTCAGTTGGTTTCACTGGACTAGGACACTTCGCCTTTTTTAAAAGTTTCGTTGCATTTAGCTGGGACACCTGGTATATAGGGGTTGATTATATTCTGCTCATTTCTCTACCACCTGATTGATAGGTTGCTTTATGGTTTATGGGGTTTAACGTCCGAAATCAACTCAGGCTAAGAGGGACGCTATAGTGAAGGGCTCCGGAAATTTGGACCACCTGCTCAGCGGTAAACTGTCTCATGTGCAGGGTCTAGTCTGTTTTGTCAGATGTCTTCCTTTGTCCATAAAACTGTTAATATATAATGCACTTTTTCTAAGTCATCTTTATTACTTCTGTCTTGTATGGGGATGAACAACTTGCACAAACATTCACAGACTGCTCGTCATCCAGAAAAAAAAAATTCTCTGCGTTATATGCAGCAAGCCTCATGACTTTCATTCTGCGCCCCTGTGCTGAGGTGGTCGAAATTTCCGGAGCTCTTCAGTTCAGTTCAGTTCAGTTCAGTGCATTTATTTCAGTCATGTACAATGGCTGAGGAGAAAGGAAAAAAAGCCGCGCACGCGGCACGACAAAGCTCCCATCTCCCGTAGCGGTCTGACACGGCGATGACAGACAGCAGAAAAACAATAACAAGGGAATGCATGAAATAACAGATATGTACATTATCTTCATAACAGATCACCAGAATAGTCTCTGTACTGTTACACCCGCGCAAATGATAGTTTAATCACACCACATGGATACTTTGTTTATTATACAGTTCACTACGACATCCCTCATAGCAAACCCCAATTAACTAAACCAAACCTTTTCCATGACCTTAGAACCCTAAAACTTCCTGCCTTATTTAATCCCCGCCTGGTTTTACCCTACCGTAAAGACTCAAAGATTAGAATAGGTAATGTTTGCTGTCTCCCTAATCTCACAAAACGCGTAGTCCCCTACCCTACTCGAGCTCCGGAGACTTGCGGCGTTTCTCATCCGCGAACAAATTAGGGTCAACAAATGTTAGGCTACAGGTTGCCAAACTTACTAAATGACCTTACTCAATGTAACAGCGACGTGCTCAGCTCACTTATCCTGCAAGAAACCTGCTTGAAATATTTCTATGGGCATGGCTGTGTGCTGTAACGAGCTGTGTACAGCGTTTTTTTCGTTTTTGTTATGTTTTTATTTCTATTTTTACTGCTTAATTGTATCTTTTTCCCGTATCTTTGTATTGTATCTTTAGTGTATTTCATAATCATTCTCTCCTCCCTGCTGCAGCCACTATAACGGTACTTGGGGCCAGTCGAGCTTCCCCTGAGTAGCTTTTTTCTCTTGTCTTTTTTCTCTTTATCTTTTTTCTCTTGTCTCCCAACAACCATTGCATATTCTTGCTCGTGGTAATAAACTCAAAACTCAAAAGAACATGGGTAGCACAAGGAACACCAGTGGCAGCACTACGGCAGGACTGCTCTAAGGACTCCCAGGGTTCTATAATGTAACTTAGAGAATGAACAATGCTGCAAATATGGATATCAACCGATTACGCTTTACGGGTCACACCCTTCTGGTAGACCTTAAGTGTCCCCTCCAATTTTCTGGAGCCAGGAGTATTCAACATCTGAAGTTATTCCGTTCAGTGACATGAAATAAACCAGTGACTCAGAGAGAACTATAAAAAAAGAAGTTGCTCCATCTGCGGGGCTATGCGAAATTTGTGCCGCTATGACACATTAAAGGCGCGATGTCAATGATTGCTTCATGATGTCTCCCATGCACGTTTAGTACACCTCCTACGGTCAAGGGTCAGCGCACAGAACATACCAGGCAAAAGAAAAACTTCACTGCGGCCGTTAACGGCACACCAAGCTTAGCAAAGCGAAGTGGCATTGTGAAGCAAAGCTTACAGCGCCGCCTTTAAATGCCAAAATCCCCTCATTGAAATTCATATCTTCTTTTGCTCAACTCAGTTCTCAAAAAGCTGTATTCTTTTCTTGTCAACGTGCCCTGCATATTTACACTGATGGGTCTTTCCCTCCTCGCTCAGCTGGTGCTGCATTTGTTGTTCTTTGCTCAACACAAAATATTGTGCATGTTCATTGTATCTCTTTAGAATCACCCTCTAGCGTCTATGCCGCTGAGCTTGTAGCCTTTCATTCTGCTGTTGTTTATGCTATTCACAACCCTCCCTCTACGCCTGTTAATTTTTACACTGATTCTCTATCTCTGCTTTCTGCCCTGTCTTCAGTTACTTCTTAAAATCCGGCTATTATTGCCGTTAAGAAAGATCTCTATCGTTTGTCTTCTTTAGCCCCATTTCTTTTATTTCATGTCCGGGGTCATTCTGCAATGTTCGGTAACGAGTTAGCCGACCAAGCTGCTGGTAGTGCCAGGCAGTTTGGAAGATTACATATTTCTACCCTTTCACGTCGTTGCCTGCGTTCCCGTTTGCATCATTCTTCACTTCTTTTATGGAACATTTTTTGGCGCGAGAATAATGGTGGCACTGAATTATTCAATTGGATTCCTGATACACTTAATATTCCCGCTATTCGTCTGCCCAGGGATCCTCTAATTACTTTACTTACTGGGCATGGTAGATTTCCGTCCTATTTTAAAATATTTGGCCTGTCTCCGTCTTCAGCTTGTTCCTGTGGATTGTTATGTGAAAATCTCCGTCATTACTTCCGGGACTGTTCCGTTACTGCTTCTTTAGTTTCTCGTTTAAAATCTCTTTGCTCATCGGACATCACCCATCTGTTTACCCCTCCGTTCTCCGAGACCCTGCTGCTTGTGCTCTTCGCCTTCAAATGGTTCACCTCATAAGTAGTACAAGTCCAAATCATTCACGTTGATTTCTCTCTTTCCCTTAATTTCTCTTCCCCAAGCTTTGCACAGAGGAGAGCCCCGTGCTCCTTTATTGAGCATAGGCGGTTTCGTCATGGCGTGAATGTGACTGTGACTGCGTCTTTGACTGTGTGACTGTGACTGTGTCTTGACTGTGTCCTTGACTCTGTCACTAGGACTACGGTTTTGTCTTGTTTTGTCTTATGTTTTTATTTTTCTGATTTTTATTTTGTGGCCGGCACTCAGTGCTTTCTTAGACTGCTACTGTGACCATGACTTTGCAATGAGTTGGGTTTTCTCTTTTTATTATTATTATTTATTACGCGGACTGCACGTTGTGCTTTGGCTGTCTGCCTGCGACTAACTTTTATTGTGATGAGCCTTTTGTTTTCTTTTCTTTTGATTTTTTAAATGCTCTGTTCTTAGCTTAAATTTTTTTTCTTCTTTGGAACATTTAGTTCTTTTTCATTTGTTTTGAATTGGCGTTAAGCCTGGCAAAACCTTGCTGGTCCGGGCATCCTCTCTCTTTCTGTTATGTTTTTTTGCCTTTTTTTAGAGGACCAATAAAGGGTGAAAGGGTTGGATAGAAGATGAATAAAGCGTTACAATGGCGCTGAATATTAAGGCGGAAGCCTTTAAAGCCTCATCGTTGTAAGCAGGAGCTGTCGACAGAAATATCACGCTTTTCAATTGGTCGAAACGGTTGTGACGTCACAGTGCGCGAATTTCGAACGGGGCCAATTGTACTTTGGCTACTAACCATGCAACCAATTCAAGGGATCTTATAGTGATGCTCCAAGTAAGTTTGCTTGAGTTTAGTTAATTGCTTACTTAACCAATTAGTCTAACTGACGTTTCTAATGAGGTCAGATAAATAAATAAAACCGAGTAAGAAATTGGCCGAGCTTGGGAATCGAAACCCGTTTTCCGGAGTGGGAGTCGAGCACGCTACCACTCCGCCATGCCAGCTCGATGGTTTGGAATGAACAAAGGTTCGTCTAGTGAATACGGTGTCTTCGTTCACTCCCATCTTCCTCCCTTCCCGTTACGGCGAGGTTTCGGTGTCCACCGAGATATGAGAGACAGATACATTTCCTTTTCTCAAAAACCAATTTACCGACGAGCAAGGCGTATTTGTCCGCGTTTCAGATTGTTCCAAATTGTCGTAACGTCACCGCGCGCGAATTTTGACGGGTGTCCACTGAAATTTGTGAGACAGTTACTGCGCAACTTCCTTTCCTCAAATACAATTTTCAATAACAAAACTTCGTGCTGGGCTAGTTGGTGGAACAAAGTTGAAACTTGGTTCAGCGCGAAAAACGAACACAAAGAAAGGAAACGCTCCGTGTGTGTCGTTTCCTTTCTTTGTGCTCGTCTTTCGCGCTGAACCAAGTTTCAACAATTTTCGACTAGTGTCTACTGAGATATGTGAGACAGTTAATGCGTAATTTCCTTTCCTCAAATACAATTTTCATTTTCTTCATTACGGCCCCTCTTTCTTCTTTCACTCACACATCTTCTATTCTTGTGCGGTGCTGCTCAGGTGTCCACCGAGATGACAGAGAGTTACAGCCCCATTTCCTTTCCTCAAAAACCGTTGTGTTCAAAGGGCAACGCATCGCGCCGAACGGGTGGTGGCGTTCCTTGGACTCCGTGGCAGCGCTACAACACACTGTCGCGTTCCACTCCTAAAGGCGAAGCTTAAGCGCCATTAATTGGCAGTTAATTAATGCACCAACAAAATGTGCAGTGGGCAATCGCATATCAGAATGCAGCACTCAGGGCCTTTCACCACTTTAGCCGCTAAAGTTCCTCGTAATTTTTACCAGGTATATGAAAAAAAATAAGCTATCATAGGTTTCGTATTGCTTCCGTAAGCATGTACCAACATTTAAGCAACTCGAAAACAGAGGCTTTCCTGGTGCTTTTGAAGCAACATAGATTTTAGCTGAGCTTTATGCAGCTATCAACTCTTACCCGGTGAGCTGCTCCTAGAGAATGCAGCTTGCATATGTCTCTCGGCTATTTTTATGGACTCACTGCAGGAGCGTCGCAGTGGTATGCTGCGTCAAAAATACAAGGAAATGCCCGACGGTTCACTAAGTCTATTGGCTCTCCTGACAAAATACTTGCTTTCTGGAGCGTCGGCTGCTGGCTGACATGGTTTACCTTACATGTTACCTTACATGTTTACCTTACATGTTAACATGTTACCTTACATGCGCCACGACCAGCGAAGCCGCATGTGTTGAGTAAATTAAACCTTACATGACATATAAACGAAGGAATGAGCTGCAGGTGGATTTCTCGTACTAGCCCAACAGCCTGAATATATCCCTGCAGCCACTCTTATCCGGCGAAAGTCAAAAACAGCGTTATCGTAGCCCTCTTTAATGCGGCACTTACAAATTGCGCGATAGATGACACTAGATTTGTCGTTTTTTTTGGTCAGCTTGCGCACTTTTAGCCACGGTAGCTGCCTTCACCCCCCCATAGAGTGCGGTGATGGCCGCTGCGCGGCTGAGATAGCTGGCGGGGAAACTTGAGTGCAGGTGCCATGTAGGCAAGCAGTACCACACGGACTGCCACTAAGGCTGTGTGCACCAAAGTCTGCTCCAAGGACGGCGGATACCTCCGTGCACAGTTACTCTTTTCGATAGCACCAACAGTGGAGGAGCGAGGTAAACCTTGACCGCTTTGTCCCATTAGCGGAAAGCCACCGCTTGTGACGTCACATTTTAGGCCAACGCGTGGGCCTACTTTAGCAAGAATACAGTCCTGTGTTTTCTCCGCCAAAACCTAAGGCCGCGACACAAGCGCGCGATATGAACAGTCTCAAGAGAGCAGAGAGCTTTGCGTACCACTCGCGGATACGGACAAAATAGGCCGTAAGTAAAAGGCCACTTGTAAGCAGGCCACACGTAAGTAGGCCAATTCCGAAAGGGGATTGGACGGCTGCTACTGAAGGAGCTGCATTATGTGCGGATCTCTGTTTCTGTCTCCCTGGTGAGTGAGTTAATGCAGTTTATTTCTATACAGCTAGGTGACTCCTCATAAGAGAGGTTACTGAAAAATACAGCGGAACTGTCATATAAACAGAATACGTGCCTCAAAAGTGATGGTATAAGTGGAAAAGCACACCAGAATGCAGATTATAGGGAAGCTTAATTAGCGTTACGAGAGGAGTATTAAAGCATTCGAAGCAACACTGCTGTTAGATGTTTATGTGCCTGTGCATGCGCCACCATGTACTCTCTCTGGAATCTTATCTTAGTTTGCAAACACACAATTACGCGATGAGCGAGTTCGCCGAGCCCTTTCTCGATGGCTTGTTCTCCCCTTCTCTCTCAGTTGTGACTTCCGGCCATGGTCGGTGAAGCTTGAGACTTATTGACCCTCTCGGCCATTCAAAGACTATTCTGACCAACGGAAGTCGTGCGCAGTCGTATGATGCGGAGTGCCCGGTGGACAGGTTGCAAGTGTATTTAGTGCAATTCAATTAACTTAATTATCACCCGCCATAGTGCGCACGCCACCACCTGCCACAATGTAAATGTTTTGACGATATCACACGGTCGTGTGGCCTCTGACGAATTCGCGTCTTTTGTGACCAATGCCGGAAGCGAAATCGCAGGATTTGAATTGAATGCCGTTGCAATAAAGCGCCTAAAATTTTAACAGAAAATGCACCAGACATAAAACCGCAGTAATCAGCGTAACGAAACACGCACCAAATGCTCCTCTTTGCCTTCACGAATGACAGCTGCGAAACCAAGGATCTCGTCCTCAGGCAGGACTTCGTAGCCCATGCTAGCCTTTCAGCGTAGCGCCCGGCCCCGTCCTTGGTTGCTCGACCGGGCACGTTGCTTTCCGAAAGGAGCAGATGACCGGTGGCAACGAGCAGTCGGGACGGGCGTACCCTGTAAAAGGAAGCCTGAAAAAAGGACATGGCAATCGGTATGCATGAGAGATGTCGGTTAAAGGAAGTTCTCACGAATGAATTTGATTTTATTGTTTTTAATTGTTATTATTTACAGGGCCTGCAGTCTCAAGGAGACAAAGCAGGTTGACATGTTAAGTAAAACTCTAGTTTGGGCGAGTTGGTTCATGTTGAAAGAAAAAACTGGTAATGGCGCAAGAAACGGGGACACAGAAGGCACACCTCAGTCCTGTCTTTTGTGTGCCTTCTGTGTCCCCGTTTCTTGCGCCATTACCAGTTTTTTCTTTTGACATGTTAGTACAACATTTTCGTTCCATTAACATCAAGTGATACATATGCCCTTATGTCCGACATGTGAAGCAGGAAAGGAAAAGAGAACGTAAATGAACAAGTTAGCATTTCAGTTTTGTAGAATTATGACCTTCACGTAATCTTAGCAGAAATGGGCTTACATGCGCTACCCCACAGAATAAAGATGACCGGATGAAAGGACGGAAAAACGGCACGGAATATTACGACGCAAAATACGTGATCAACACCCGGTCAAAATTATCAGCGGGAAAAGTTTGTAGAGGAGAGAGACCACTCCACTGGCTAAATGTAGGAGGAAAAAAAATCATTTTTAAAGACGATTTTGCGTGGAAAGGCACCAAGTTGTGAGCGTGACTTGCCTTGACGTGCGTGGCACGTATGGTTGAATGTATGGCCGCCCGCTACATTCACGCCACTTGTCATACATCGTGAAAACAAATTTAAGTATGGCTACAGTTCTTCGCGATTCTAAGATCAATATGAACGAGACTCATATGAATCTTCTGTGTTGTGTTGGGTTTTATGGCGCATAAGTAACTGAGGCCATAATACGCCAAACGCAGCATTCATGCGCCAAGCAAAGCATGAAGTCGCCTCGAATTCAGAAATTCGAGGACACCAACTGTAACACCAGCGACGTAGTCTACCTTCTCGAGTACGGTATGTGCCGTGCTGAGTATGTTTGGCAAACCGAAGACCTTTTCCGACTGTGAGTAATATAACCACGGAGCACACATACTATCACTGCCATGTACGCCTCTTTCAAGAGACATAACAACGAAAAGCCATCCATTTGAAAGCTTCAAAACCATGATGTAATGTGGCTTCCAGACACGTTAAACCTTTCCGGGTAAAGGACTCCGCAATGTGGTTTTTTCTAACTATTCTGCGCCCGCACGGTTCTCTATTAAATACATTATCATGACTGTTTTATCGTAATCTCTTGTTGCTAACAATTTCATCTATACAAGAGCTATAGAAATTCTTGTTGCTATGATTGAACGCTTTCGCATTCTGTGACGCTTGTTTGTAATTTGTGATTATCCTATTATTGTTCTACTTTTGTTGCACATAGTTATCTGGGGAAAAAAACATTTTTCAGGACAGTTTCTAAGACACCTGTGCTGTGTTAGAATTTATTTGTGGGCTTTTTTCTCTCTTTCACTCTGCTACAAATATCTCTTTTTACTTTTTCACGTCGCTGTAAACGAACCTTTCTGTGCGGTCATCTTGTTTGAACCTCTTTTCGTTTGCGCGGCTGAATTGTCACCGAGTAGAGCCACTTACGGTTGTCTTAACATGTGGGTCCAATTTTGGCAATCTTTGACGCCGCACGGGGCCGGAGCGACGCAGCCAGAGGCACTACAGACGCTCACCACTGGCGGGCGCTTCCCTACTTTTTTTTAAATTCCCCACCACTCCATTCCCTATTTCTCCCCACTTGGTCGCGTGCACGACAGCCCACCCTTTTTCACCTCATTTCTGTGTGTCGTGAGTTCGTGTCTACGCGTCGCGGCACCTTTGCGTCGATGTCTTGGATGCCTTTATTTCTTCACTTTTTTCCTTTTTTGTTTCATTTTTCAGCCATCTGTGACCCAGTTCACATTGATATGAGGCTTAATAAACGACCATTCTTGACAAAGACTGGTCACCGGTCGAAACATAAAATAAATGCTTTCAGTTTTTCAATGTTAGTACCCCCACTTGCTATATTTTTTTAAGTTGCCTTGAACGATTAATGTGTGTGTGTGTGTGTGTGTGTGCGTGTGTGCGTGCGCACGTGCGTGTGTATGTGTGTGTGTGGGGGGGGGGGTGTTTAACGTCCCAAAGCGACTCAGGCTACGATGGACTTCGTAATGAAGGTCTACACAAATTTCGACCACCTGACGTTCTTTAACCTGCACTGACATCGCACACTACACGGACCTCAAGAATTTGGCCTGCATCAAAATAAAACCGCCTTGGCTGGGATCTAACCCGCGTCTTTCGGGTCAGCAGCCGAGTGCCATAGCCACTGACCTCCGTACAATGCTAAATAGCACCAAGCCTACGCAGACCCCCCAACTAATATGATATTAACATACTCTCCATCAGCGCCGAATGTTAATGCTATTCTCAGAAAGCATCACAGCATTCTCCTTCAGAGCGACGAAATGAAGCGCTTGCTTTCCGAACCACCCCGTGTCGTATATTGAAGGGCAAGAAATATCAATGATGCCGTAACTTCCTCGAAACTAGACTACGGTGAAGTCTCAGGGTGCACACCTTGCAATAAACCAAGCTGTAAACTCTGTGCAATGATAAATAAGGTCACAGAAGCTCACAGCACAACGTCGTCTTTCTCATTCAAAATTCGAGGAGATTTCAGCTGTGACACCAGCAACGTAGTCTACCTTCTCGAGTGCGGTGTGTACCGTGCTCAGTATATTGGGCAAACTGAAACTCCTTTCCGATTGAGAATAAATGACCACAGAGCACACATAAGAACACTGCCAGATGTGCCTCTTTCAAGAGACGTAACGATAAACGGCCATCCATTTGGATGGTTCAAGGCCACTATACTGCAATCTGGCTTCCAGACACATTGTGACAGGGAAGCCTGTGAATTATATCTAACATTTAAATTTAACACCTTGTCTGCTAGTGCTAGCATTAATGAAAGACCTGGCAAACTCTCCTGCCTTTCCGGATAAACCTTCCTGCAATGTTTTGTTTGTTTCGTTTTTCTTTTCCTTGTGAACTGTTTTGCATCCAAAATATTGTTTCTTAAATCTATGAAGACAGTTGCGTAACGATTTGTTCTGCATTAAACACTTTCATTTCTAGTTGAGGTACTGAAATTATTTTTGTTGTGGTTAAGCACGAATTCTCTGACGCTCGTCTTTCATGTGTATTCATGGCATTATTATCGTTTTGTTGTTGCTGATCACTGCGTATGGGTAGACCATGTTTATTTAAACATTTTTTCACCCTCGTGAATCTGTATTTTTGTGCGCCTCTTTATTTCGCATGCCATTTGTATTTATTCTAATATTATTGTTATGTTAAATGTCAGCGGTGTTCCCAGGGATGAGATTTGTCTTTATGGTACACTTTCTAACACTCTGGCGCTGTCTTTGACTTCATTTGTGGGCTTCTATGCATTTCCCCACATATCCACATATCCCCTGCTAAAAAATGCTACAACAGTGACACAATTATGTGCGTGTTTATTTTTTTCGTTTCTTTCAGCCATCGCAGTGCCATTTAATGTCTTTGTTTATTACTTTTTTTCAATCCTGTAAAGGAAGAGCCTTTCCAAGTGGTCCTCATATGCGAACCTCATCTGGTTTTGGGGGCTCACGTGCCACCGTGTGGAGACACGTAGCGCAGCCGCAACCTGTGCGTCTTCGTGCTGACTTATGAAGTCGCCCGGGGCCACGCAGGCACGGCTAGAAGCGATACAGACGCACACAAATAACAGGCACTTCCATTCTTTTGTTAACCACCCCCACGCCTTTTTTTTCGTCTCTCCTCCGAACTAGTCGCATGCCCGGCTAGGCCGGACTACCTGTTTCACGCGGCGGCCTTGCCGGCGCATCTTGGCGTTTGGGTTTAGTGTCTCGGCTGTGTACTCTTTCCCCTTTGATTTTTTCTCATCTTTTTCATTTTTTTTCTTTCCTGTCACTTTTATTTTTCAAGCCCTCTGTGTGCCATGTTCACTGCTATCACAAGACGCGTCCATGCACTGTATTATAAGTCTTGAAACAGACCAGTCCCTGGTCGAAACTTTGAATAAATCTGTTAAAATTTTCAATGTGATTTCTCCAACTTATTACATTTCTAATCAGTCGCCTTGAAAATTTTGTTATCCCTTTATATATATATATATATATATATATATATATATATATATATATATATATATATATATATATATATATATATTGTCACGGCTATACAGTCGGGACAGCCAGGTCACGTTTTACTGAACAGCGCCAGGTAGCAGCGAACTCCCGAGCGGAACCCGAAGAAGAGACGACGAAGAAGCCCCGCCCGCCACCATGGCTAAGGCTAGCCAGGATGGCGGTTAAGACAGTTCGGCCAGGAGACGGCGCCACGAGAATGTCCAGGAATGTGGCATTGCTCCCCCCCTCTGGAAAGCGCCGCCCGCGGCGCTGGAGGGCGTGTGGTCCGGCAGCCACTTCCCCGGGCACAGGCTTTTGGGGCACGAACATCCGCTGATCATAGAGTGCCCTTGCAGAGGCGCAATAGTCCTGGTGTATATAGTAGGTATCGGCGACGGGCGCGGAATCCACTTTCTCGGCCGTCGTGATCTCGTACGCGAGGAGAGGGACGCATTAAGACAATCATCATAGGTGCGGATAGCTGGAGCATATGGACGGTCAGGATGGAGAATGCCATGATCTGTGCGCTCTTAGTCGTCTGGACATAGGCTACTTCCAGTGGGAGCAGCACGCGGTCGTACAGCGTTCGCGACAGTGAAGCGTGGGTACTCCGTCCGACGAAATATTCAAGCTGCAGCGTGTTGTGGTTGAACAGCACGGCAAGTGTGGAATGGATGTTGACGTTGCCGAATTCCATGAGGCGGTTCTGGCCGATCACCATCTCGACGGGTGCGCACGGTGAAGGGCCTAGTGGAGAGAGAGAAGGTAGAGACGAGTGAGCTGCTAGCGGGCGTGGTAAGGCTTCATTCGGGCGACATGCACAACTTCGGACGTTGGTCGCCTAGAGGAACGAACAGTTCCTTGAGGGAGAACTTCATATTTTACCTCGCCGAGCTGGCGTAACACTTTATAGGGGCCAAAGTACCACCGAAGAAGCTTTTCAGAGCGCCCTCGTTGACGGACTGGGCTCCACACCCAAACATGTTCTCCGGGCTGGTAAGTGACATCCCTGTGGCGATGGTTGTAACGGCGAGCGTCTTTTTCTTGTTGATGCCGGATATGCTGCCGAGCAAGTTGGCGGGCGGCCTCGGCTTCGTGAACAAAGCGGTCGGCCCCCACGACAGTGGAGTTTTCACTACCAGGAAGCAGCATGGCGTCGAGCATTTTCACGGCCTCGCGACCATGGACTAAGCGAAATGGTGTGAAGTGAGTAGTCTCTTGCAGCGCGGAGTTATATGCGAACGTAACGTAAGGGAGTACTGCATCCCAGTTGCGGTGGTCGTCGTCGACATACATGGAAATCATGTCGGCGATCGTCTTATTTAGGCGCTCAGTGAGTCCATTAGTTTGGGGGTGATAAGCTGTTGTTCGTCGGTGACTCGTGCCGCTGAGTCGCATAACTTCCTCTGTCAGCGCCGAGGTAAAGGCCGTTCCTCTGTCAGTTATAACGACCGTGGGTGCGCCATGACGAAGCACGATGTTGTGCATGAAGAAGGTGGCAATTTCCGCAGCTGTTCCACGGGGAAGAGCTTTCGTCTCACAGTATCGACTGAGGTAGTCGGTGGCGACCACAATGTACCGGTTACCCAGCGAAGACTCCGGAAAGGGGCCGAGTAAATCCATGCCGACTTGGTAGAAAGGAACTTGTGGTGGATCAATAGGCTGCAAAAGTGCGGCCGGCTTAGTCGACGACGTCTTGCGACGTTGACACTCGCGGCAAGTTCGGACGTAGCGTTTCACAACCTCCGCGAGCTTGGGCCAGTAATATTTTTGCCGTATGCGGGCCAACGTTCGGGAGAAACCAAGGTGACCAGAGGAAGGATCATCGTGGCACGCCTGCAGGACTTCATCGCGAAAGGCATTAGGGATAACGAGCAGATAGGCAGGCTCCGTCGACCTATAGTTCTTTTTGTACAGGATACCCTCCCGTAAGCAGAATGATGACAGGCCGCGTGAAAAGATGCGGGGCGGAGTCTGAGCGCTTCCTTCGAGATAGTCAATCAGGGACCGTAATTCAATGTCGTCTCGTTGGCGGTGAGCCAGGGTGGACGCGGAAATGACCCCAAGGAAAAGGGGATCGTCATCGAGGTCCACGGGACTGGCAGGAAGTGGGGCACGGGACAAACAGTCTGCATCACTGTGCTTTTGCCCTGATTTATACACGATGGTGACATCAAATTCTTGCAGTCGGAGGCTCCAGCTTGCGAGTCGCCCTGAGGGATCCTTGAGATTTGCCAACCAACACAGCGAGTGGTGGTCGCTCACCACTCGGAAAGGGCGGCCATACAAATAGGGTCGAAATTTCGTTACTGCCCACACAATAGCTAGACATTCTTTTTCGGTGGTGGAATAGTTCACCTCAGACTGTGATAACGTGCGGCTTGCGTAAGCGATTACGCGTTCGACACCATCCTGCCACGGTACAAGTACCGCACCAAGGCCAACGTTACTCGCGTCTGTGTGCAGTTCTGTGTCAGCTGTCTCATCGAAGTGCCCAAGTATGGGTGCATTTTGAAGACGCGTGCGTAGCTCTTCAAAGGCATGTTGCTGCTCCCGACCCCAGACGAACGGTTCGTTATTTTAGGTGAGGCGAGTAAGGGGCTCAGCTATTCGGGAGAAGTTCTTCACAAAGCGCCGATAGAAGGCGCAGAGACCCAGAAAACGGCGCACACTTCGCTTGTCAGCAGGAATGGGAAAAGAAGCGACGGCGGCAGTCTTGTCGGGGCTCACAATGTGGCCCAAAAACTTCAGCTCCTGGAAAGCGAAGTGACATTTTTCGGGTTTAAGGGAGAGACCAGCTGAATGGATAGCTTCGAAAACAGCGCGTAAGCGGCTGAGGTGTTCTTCGAAAGTGTCGGAGAAGATGACAACATCATCCAGGTACACAAGACACGACTGCAATTTGAGATCAGAAAGCACAGTGTCCATCATCCGTTGGAAAGTTGCCGGAGCTGAGCATAGGCCGAAGGGGAGCAGCCTGAATTCGTTCAAACCGTCCGGGGTAATAAATGCGGTCTTCTCCCGGTCACGTTCGTCCACCTCTATCTGCCAGTAGCCGCTGCGTAAATCGAGTGATGAAAAGTATCTGGCGTGGCGCAGACGGTCTAGGGAGTCATCAATGCGCGGCAAAGGATAAACGTCTTTCTTAGTGACTTTGTTCAGACGTCGGTAATCAACACAAAACCGGAGGGTCCCATCTTTCTTTGCAACTAGGACCACAGGCGACGCCCACGGGCTCTTCGATGGCTGGATCACGTCGTCGCGGAGCAATTCTTGAACTTGCCTTCGAATTGCATCCCGTTCCTTTGAAGATATCCGGTACGGCGACTGGCGTAATGGTCTATGGCTTTCATCAACTATAATTCGATGTTTTGTTATCGGCGTTTGCCTAACTCTGGAGGTTGACGCAAAACAGTCCTGGAAAGAGTCAATGGCAGTCTGCAGGTTGCGTTTTCGACTAGGCAGGAGATTCGGGTTCACGTCGAGTTTAACCGGAGCATTTATTGATTCCACGGACTTCCTAGTCCCTGTCAACGCGTACTCTCCGGCGCATTCCCCGAGTTCTTCAAAATAAGCAATCGTTGTGTTGGCCGCTAAACGTTGGGGTTCACAACCGAAATTTGATATCAGTAGTTCGGCTCGCTTATTGTTCAGTTCTATAAGCCCGCGAGCTACACACACTTGCCGACCCAGGAGCAGTGACATGTTGGCTTCAGCGATGCCATGAGTGCCGGCGCTGTCATCGCACTCCACAGTTACTAGCATGGTGGTTCTCGACGGAATCACCACGTTATCATCGCAGACACGCAACTTAGTCCTGCGTTGCTGCGGTTCGTCGCCAATAGTACGGTGTGCGGCAAACGAGACGATCAGCTCCTTAAAGTCGATGACAGCCCCATATTCCTGTAGGAAATCCAGACCGAGAATCAGGTCTTTAGAACACTCAGGAAGCAGAGCAAAGCAGCCGGGGAAAGTGACGCCGCGGATCTGAATTCGTAAGGTGCAAACGCCGGTCGGCGTCACAACATGGCCGCCGGCTGTGCGGATCTGGGGCCCAGTCCAAGGTGTCAAAACCTTTCTAAGGGTCGTGGCTAGCCGGCTGCTTATCACAGAGAAATCAGCGCCGGTATCTACCAGTGCGGTTACTTCACAGTTATCGGCGGTTACTGGAATTTCCGTAGAAGCCAACTGCTGGCTCTTCGTCGGCGGTGGGCTCGTCGGGTCAGGTGGTCGTTGGTCTCGTCGTCGCTGCAGATTGTCGAGTGGAGGCTCTTCTTTCTTTCTAACTGCGGCGGCCCTACCCCCAGAGTACGCCGTCTTCAGTTTTCCCGCCGTGGGGACCTGCCTCTGAATTCGCCAGAGGTCGACGGGCGGCTGGGAGAAGAGAGTCTCCTGGGCGATGGGGATCGAGACTGGCGTCGCGGCACGGTCTGAGCCTGCACGTTGGACGTCAGGTATTGTTCAATCTCCTGGGGTCGCTCGCCGTAGCGTGGTCGAGGAGCGTCTGAAGCGAAACCCCTTAAACCCATCCGACGGTAGGGGCAGTGGCGCAGGATGTGGCCGGGCTCACCGCAGTGGTAGCAGAGTGGCCGGTTCCTCGGCGTTCGCCACATGTCCGCTTTACGCATGGCGGGCCGGAATTCCTGCGGCACGGTGGTGGGCACAGTTGGACGTGGGTACTGCACAGCCGGCACAGGTGCAAAAGCTTGTGCCACTGCCGCAGGCCGTCGAAGTGCCTCGCTGTAGGTCATGATGTAGGGTTGCGGCTCCGGAACAACTGGTGCTGGCTGCACCACTCGACGGATTTCATCCCGTACCACGTCCGACAGGGCGGCGACGCTGGCCTTTGGAGCTTCGAAGCGGAGTTTCGCGAGTTCTTCGCGAACGATGCTCCTTACAAGGTCTCGAAGATCTTCAGGAGGCAGCGTCGTAGGCGTGCAGGTTTGAGCGGCTGCCATACTAGCCTGCCGGCCGTACTGTGCACCGCGTTCCAGCAAGGAGCGTTCCATGCTCACTGCCTCCTTCGTAAAATCGGCCACTGTCCTTGGAGGGTCGCGGACAAGTCCAGCAAACAGCTGCTCCTTAACGCCCCGCATCAGGTGCCGCACTTTCTTTGCCTCGGCCATAGCAGGGTCGGCTCGACTGAAGAGGCGCATCATGTCCTCATCGAACATGGTGACGCTCTCATTTGGCTGCTGCGATCTCGAGTGCAGAGCGACTTCCGCCTTCTCTTTTCGTTCACTGGTGCCGAATGTCGCCAGCAGCTCGCGACGAAAAACCTCCCAGGTGGCAAAAGAGGACTCGTGGTTCTCGAACCAGATCTTTGCCGAGTCCTCTAGCGCGAAGTAAACGTTCCTCAACTTGCGCTCACCGTCCCACTGGTTGAAGGCTGCCACATGGTCGAAACTGGCCAACCAGTCTTCAACATCCTCGAACCTGTCACCGTGGAACGTCGGCGGTGACCTGGGCGCGTGAAGTACGAAGGGAGTGTCAGCTCCAAAATGTTGAGTGGTCTGGCTAGCTGTGGTTGATGTCATATCTCTTGCCGGTTTTGTCAGGCCGCTGAACTCTGGCTGTAGGCCTCGCAGGCGGCGGCTCGCTTTGTGGACGGGGGTTGTGTCCACGCACTGAGGGCTGGCTTCAAAGGTGTCTTCAGAGTCAGTGTACATGGGACGTTACCCAGCCGGCTCCACCAAATATGTCACGGCTATACAGTCGGGACAGCCAGGTCACGTTTTACTGAACAGCGCCAGGTAGCAGCGAACTCCCGAGCGGAACCCGAAGAAGAGACGACGAAGAAGCCCCGCCCGCCACCATGGCTAAGGCTAGCCAGGATGGTGGTTAAGACAGTTCGGCCAGGAGACGGCGCCACGAGAATGTCCAGGAATGTGGCAATATATATATATATATATATATATATATATATATATATATATATATTTACGACGTTTCGGCTAGCGGACCAGCCTTTTTCGAGCGTTATGTTTTTCAGTTTCCGGTGACTTTATCCTATATTGATCACTCTGCCGCCAAGAAATCATTTTGGATATATATATATATATATATATATATATATATATATATATATATATATCAAAAATGATTTCTTGGCGGCAGATTGATCAATATAGGATAAAGTCACCGGAAACTGAAAAACATAACGCTCGAAAAAGGCTGGTCCGCTAGCCGAAACGTCGTGAATTAAATCCTGTTATGTTTTTCAATTTCTGGTGACTTTACTTCATATATATATATATATATATATATATATATATATATATATATATATATATATATATATATATATACAGGGTCTGTTCTCAGAGTAGTAGCACCGGTTTTTTCTTGGGCGAATGGGCGAACGAGAGGCGGTCTGCTTGTGCAGGATCGTTGAAGGCGGATATTGGGAATGCTGGGGAAAATCGCCAGTCGGCTCTCGGCTGTTGAAGAGAGGAGGTCGCTTGTACTGTGAACCCGTATTGAAGCGCCTCGTCACGCAGAATCTTGGAGCGTTTACTAGATCAGCGATACGCAATAAAATTTGTGAAAAACTTGGTAAAACGGGCAAAGAGACTCACGACATGACTAAGGAGGCCTACGGTGATGCTGCCATGGGTAGATCAGATGTTTTTGAGCGGCGCAAGTTGTTCCGAGAAGGTAGAGAATGTGTGGAAGATGACGACCTCTTCGGACGCCCTTTGACCAGCAAGACCAACAAAAATGTTTCGCGAGTAAAAAATTTACTAAACAGTGATCGTATGATGAGTATCAGAATGATTGCGGATGACTTGAGCATTCCACAAACCCAAGTTTTTGAGATTGTGACAGAAAACTTAGCTATGAGGAAAGTGTGCGCGAAGTTGGTGCCGCGAGTGTTGTCAGAACAGCAGAAGGCCAACAGGAAAGCGATCTGCCAGGATCTTCTTCATCATGTGAATGAGGACCCTGATTTTTTGGACAATGTAGTGACTTGTGAAGAGACGTGGGTGTCTGAATACGACCCTGAGGACAAGTGGCAGAGCTCAGAATGGCACACCGCTTCTTTCCCACGCCCCAAGAAAGCGCGAATGAGCAAATCCAAGCAAAAGTACATGCTCATTTTCTTTTTTGAACGACATGGAGTCATCCACAAAGAGTTCGTACCACTCGGACAAATAATTAATGCAGTTTTTTACGTGAAAGTGCTCAAAAGACTGCAAAAACGCATTGTTCGTGTCCGCCCAGCCATAGCAAACAATTGGCGGATGCACTATGACAACGCGCCGAGCCCCATAGCGCTCAGCGGAGTTGAGTATCTTGCCCAGCACAAGGTGGCAACGCTGCCTCAGCTCCCCTACAGCCCCGACTTGGCCCTGTCAGGCTTTTTTCTATTCCCAAGAATAAAATCAACGCTCAAGGGGAAGCATCACGGATCGGTAGAGGCGGTTCAACAGGCCGTGACGAGGGAGCTAAACAGCATTCTGGTCCAGGCGTTCCTGGAGGCGTACGAAAACTGGAAAACTCACTGGCAGCAGTGTGCAGATGCGGAAGGGTGTTACTTTGAAAAATTCTAATCATTTGTACTATTAACATGAATAAATGTTTTTTTTTAAAAATGAGTCCTACTACTTTCAGAACAGACCCTGTATATTGTAAAGACGAAGTGCCCGCGCGGCAGCGGGACTGCTCTCGGCGTACGCGTGCTTCCTGTTGGTGCTTCTGGAACCGCTGACTGTCGATGAACGCCATTCTGCGCTTTGTGCTTTGTGCAGTGCTGCGCTTTGTGCTTCGGGCCCGAAAAACCCATCACAAGTGGTGGAGGTGGACTCCGATCCCGTCCTCGAGCTGAGAAACAGCACCGTTACAGCCCAACCGCCGCGAGACACAGCAGCGCCGTCATCGGTGCCGCCTGCACCCGTTATCTGTGCTGGCATGCCTCGGCAGTCTTGCCCCGGCTGTCTTCAGCGGCACCGGCGACAATGATGTCGAGGATTGGCTGGCGTCCTTTGAGAGGGTAAGCAGGCACAACCATGATACCATGGAAGATACCACGAAGCTTAACAACGTCATATTCTACCTCGCTGACGTCACCAACCTCTTGATCCGCAACCATGAAGAAGACGTCCCCACCTGGTCGGCTTTCAAGATGAATTTCGCCGAGGTTTTTGGCCGTCCTGGCGTGCGCAAGCTCCGCGCTGAACAGCGCTTGCGTGTGCGAGCGCAGCAGCCGGGTGAGACGTTCACCAGCTACGTGGAAGACGTGGTGGACCTCTGCAAACGCGTCAACTATGAGATGTCTGAGGCCGATAAGATCAAGCAGACTATGAAAGGCATCGACGAGGACGCCTTTCAAATGCATCTTGCCAGGCAGCCGGACACCGTAGCCTCCGTCATCAGCTTGTGCCAGAGCTACGAGGAGCTCCGCAAGCAACGCGTCCTCGCTCGTCGCCCCATACAAGAGGCCGGGTTACCATCCGCTGAGGCCGTGGTCGCTGGAGAGCCCCCGTTCATGCAGGAGGTGAAACGGCTTATCCGTGAAGAAGTCGCACGTCAACTCGCTCTCGTTCATGGGGCTCCAGCTCTGTCACCAGCACTTCCTCCGGCTTTCCAGCAGACCATCCAGGCACTGATCGTGGACGCTGTGCAGATCGCGGATGCCGTGCCACCCGTCCCTCAGTAGGCAATGGCTGCCCCTGTTACCTACGCCGCCGTCCTGTCCCGGCCGGCGCCTCATTCCTCGGGCAATTTTTCCGACGCCACAGAAGCTCCGCGGCCTATGGCACCGCGACCTGTTCGGTTTTATTAGACGCCCACACCACCGTCGTTGCCACACATGGCGCCGGCGCCCCTTCTCAACGGTCGCCCATGGCGCACTCGCGACAACAGGCCCATTTGTTTTACCTGTGGCATTGCCGGACATGTCGCTCGCTACTGCCGCAATCATACCTCTCCGCCTCCAGATGTCATGTCGCCATCAGCATACGGATCTTAAACGTAGCACTACCGCATGCAGCGTAGTCTACCGCCTCCTTCGTTCACAAATGACCGCCAATCCGCAACGCCAAGCCGCTCTCATTCTCCTCGGCGACGTTTCTTGTCCCCAATGAGCCGCCGCGTCAGCCCCAACGAAGCGGAAAACTAGTGGGCGCACTTCCCGAGCCAAGAGCTGCGCCTTCGGCGAACTTACAAGGCCTCTGACGTCCCCCGCCAACGTCGTTGATGTGGTATTAGAGGGTGTTGCGACGTGTGCCCTGATTGAGCAGCCGTATCAGTTATGGAAGCGAAATTTTGCCGCCGCATCAAGAAAGTTCTGACGCCATTTTCTGGAATTTTACTCTGTACTGCTGACGCCCTGCAAATTCAGCCGCTCGTCGCTTGCACTGCACTAGTTGTTATCCAAGACATCACCTACACAATAGACGATATGCGAAATGAGCAGCGCCATCTCTCGGCGCTCCGAGAACTAAGTCCTCCATGTTGGTACGGTACAGAAAACGAAACCGCTGCCCAGCGTTGGATTACAACGGCTGCGCTTCGTTTGAAAAGTAAAATGCCGATGCGGTGTTGAGCTACCCTCTCCACTGTGAAAAGACACTACGATGCGTGCCAGAACTAGGTGCGTTCCAGCTTTTCGCTTTTCTATTTTTTTACTCCGTCCCAACGTTTTAGTAACACAAAACGCCATGCGAGGTATCATGTGTCAGCACGCGGATCAGTGCGCAGCTTTCGCTTTCTGCGCTGATTTTTGACAAATCTCTCGAGGTGATTTGCGTTTAAATTAAGATAGGGACCACAGCCTTTGTTGTCTCTGATCAAAATTTGAAGCCGATTTCGTGCATTATCAACTCTTCGGTCGGGCGTGAATATATATAGACGCATACTTGAACAACGTAATAGAGAAGGTAATTTTTTTTAGCGGGCCAATCACTCGTGCCGTGGCGAAATAACGCCACTCGAAGAACCATATGCCGATTACTGCTTGGTTTGCTACGTGTTCAGTTAAGTTTTTCCCGTGTTCAATTAGTTTTAGAAGGGCGACCAAACTCTCTGGACCATACGCATATATTACGCGCGTTAAGGAGTCTTAGTGAAGCAATACACCCTACGTATAAAAACTGAGGTGCGAATGCTTTATTTCTTGAGGATTCCTATACCTTAGATATCTCCGGCGACGAAAATCTGAAAAGAAAGCGAATAATAGAGCTACTTTATAATGAAGGAGGGACGCATTTCTAAGCTAGAAAGTACAGTCGCGGTCAAAAACACGCGGCCCACGGCTCCGGCGCAAGGAGCGGTTGTCGGGCCGCATCGCGGCGGTGCTCTCTCCGTCGGGCTCTTGCTGCGAGGGTGCACCGGGTGACGATAAAACCTCACCCTCACTCTCTTTCGGGCGCGTCACACGACTGGCGAACTTCAAGTGCGCCATTGAGCTGTTTCGTGGCTGATGGTCAGTAGGAAGGAGCGCTAGTTTGCCTCGTTCTCCGAGCGGCTGCACTGAAGGGGAGTGCACGCGGTTCACCGTTACCGCCTCGATAGTGCTTCGCTCTCGTATGTAAAGTGCGCCCATGAATGGCGAGCCCTGGTGCACGGTGCGTGGGCATTACGGCGCTCAAGAAATAGGGCAGAAAAAGGTATTGTCGCGTCAAGACCCCCATCTGTGATTTCGGTGCAGGCCTGTTTTGTTCCTGGCCGTGTATTAATACATTCAATTGCAGCCGGAGCGTGCTTTGATTTTTGTAACTTTGAATACACGAATTTAAAGGAACGAGCTCTTAGCTTTCAGCTGTTAATAAGGGCTAGCCACACATTACTGCGCACTAATTTGAATGTGTGTTGTATGCGGGATCACGGGCAGAAAAGTCAGTGCGAAACACTGTTGGTAAATTAACAGTAATTGGTTTTTGCTCCGCAACCCACCGCAACTAACCACGGTGATTTGTGCCAGAAACCACCATCATAGTCGGCCTGACTATGCCCACTGTACAAAAAATGGCCCTTCCATAATTCTCCAATTACTGGGTCTTGTGTCAGCTCCAGCCGCCTTGTGTCCATAAACCTCCACTCCTAAACACATCCCCCCAACAAACATTTTGCCTCCGTGAGAGAAATAATGCAGGCTATAACACGCTGTCTAATTGTAGCAGCAAGTGAAAGCCGCAGGGGTACTTGACGGAGAACTGCTCTCACGTTTCTCAGCACTTATCACACTTTTTCAACAAATGTTTATTCGCTCACTCACTTGAGAGCCTGAACGCACGTGTGCCAATCGCCCAAGTGCCGGGCACTGGAGCGCGGCGTACACGGACGCGAGACGCGCGTAAATATGGAATACGAACTGAACTCGGACACTTCGCAGCAGCAAGCGCCGCGCGCTCTGCCGAATACGCGCCTGCCGTAGCTAGTCTGCACATAGAGAAAACAAGATATTCGAGCTGGCGCGGCGCCGAAAGTCACGCGCAGCGCGAATTGCAGAGCCCTCTTTTGTACTGAGCTCAGCCATGCTGAGCCGCGAAACAGCTCAACGCCGCACTTGAAATTTATCAGTCGCATGACGTGCCCTGGAGAGAGTGCGGGCGAAGCTTTGTCGTCACTCTGTACACCGTCGCAGCGAGCGCCTGACGGAGATAGCAGCGCCGCGGTGCGGCCCGGCAGCCGCTCCTTGCGCCGGAGCCGTGTATTTTTGACCGCGACTGTACGTGCAACAGTGTTCTGAAAACGCTTCAGGCCATCAGATTTTATTATCGTTGTGGTAAGCTCCAAAAGCTTGTTTCGCAACAAAGCCATTTTTCTAAGTTTGGGTGTAAGCTAATTAAGTATCGGAAGCAACCGAACATGCTAATTTCGCCCCCGCACACACAGCTTGACCAGCGTATCGAGTCCGTGCATGCACCTACAGCGGTAGCATCTTTCTCTAATCAAGCCGCCGCGGTGGCTCAGTGCTTATATGAAAAAAAAAAGCTGCGTCTTTGCTTACAATATTTTGAATTATATGTGCATGCCTACTTTCCTCTTGCTAATGTCGACTGACTGACTGACTGGCTGTGTCTTAAGCAGGACGCGGTTTAAACGAATTGTGGCGAAAATCAACCGACGCCGGGCTCTGAAACGGTGACGTTGAAAACCGCGGATCCGCATTGCACATTACAGTAAAGGAATCGAATTACGCAGCTGGTCGAGGGCCTTGTGTGATTACACTGCAATGCACGAAGCTCCTGGCGTCGGCGCGAACGAAAGTTCGCACTGTCACAGAAGTTTGTCAACACACGTGCGCACTCACCGCAAAGTAACCGCTCGCTACTCTACCAGATGAATTCGTGTCCACCTGGGAATAAAATAGCCATGATAATGCGTGATGCTTGAACTGGTGCTTTAATGCGAGCATTAAAACGACAACAGCACACGGTCAAGGTTCGACTTTCCAGCCCACTTTCGAGTGCCGATTATTGCGATCATCAGCGCCAGACTTCAAGCGAAGCTGAGGACGCGGTAGGAGTAAGCTGGCACTTATTGAAAGCACCTACATTTGGTCAAAGATCAGCTGTGAAAACAACGCAGCAGCTGAAGCTTGCATGTTGAAATTCCACTCGCAAGAAGAAAGCGCGCATAGAAAACGATGCACCAGCTCGACGAGCTCGACTGACCTAAAATGGAAACCGGAAGTTGTGGGCGCGGTGTTGCCAGACCGCCAAGCAATTTCGCATATCGTCCATTGAGTTCGTGATACTCTCCTGCTGCTCGCATGACGTCATTCTTGGGTGGGACTTTCTGTTGAAACATTCTGCTGTGGTCGACTGCGCCCGCGCTGAAGTCACTCTCTGTATTACCCGACGACTCCACCGCCGTAACTCCTGAGTATCCGGAAAAACTTCTTTCCCATGATGCCGAACTTCCTGCTTATTCGTCCGTTGTAGTCTCCCTGTCGTGTGTCTCTCCAGCTAACCCATCCGACGCACCTGTACTCTTTACTCCCTCGGAATTGTTCGTTCCCCGCAGAAACCTACCGCTTCCCTTCGCTGTCCTCACCGTGACCTCCGGAAGAGTAACCATGCTCATCAGCAATCATCTACCCTCTCATTTAACTCTGGTTCGTGGTGAATGCACTGGATACATAGCATCCGCTGAACTCCTACAGGTCGTCGACGACCTCGAAGCCGATTCTACACCATCGCTCGATGCTCTCACCCCGGATCCCCTGTCACAGCGACCACCCTCTGATGTCCTGTACAGTGCTATCGATGGAGGCCTTCATTCGACGCGTCGTGACCAGCTGTTCGCCCTTTTGTGCCAATTTCGTTCGTCTTTTGATGCGTGCCAAACTTCACTCGGCCATGTTTCAGCTGTTACACATACCATCGATACTGGCACCCATCCTCTTCTGCGCCAGCGACCATATCGCTTGTCAGCTCCGGAGCGTCGCGTCATCACCGATCAAGTGGATGACATGTTAGAGCGCGGGATTATACAGCCCTCGAAGAGCTCATGGTCTTCCCCGGTCGTTCACGTTCGAAAGAAAGACGGCTCTATCTGATTTTGCGGGGATTATCGACGGCTGAACATTGTAACTCGGAAAAACGTTTATCCTCTGCCAAGCATAGATGACGCCCTCGATTGCTGCAAGGAGCAGAATTTTTTTCGTCACTCGACCTGAGATCTGGTTATTGCTAAATACCCATGGCCGAAGATTACCGCGAAAAAACAGCCTTCGTCACGCCTGATGGGCTTTATGAGTTTAACGTAATGCCGTTTGGGCTTTTCAATGCCCCTGCAACATTCGAAAGAATCATGGATAACGTCCATCGCGGCCTACGCTTGAAGACGTGTCTCTGCTACCTTAACGACGTCGTCGTGTTTTCAGCCGACTTCTCGACACTGTTACGGCCCATCTTGAGACCCGCGATGAAAACGGTGGTGGATTCAACAGCGGTAATTTCTAAAGGTCGTTTGACCCCCAAGATGACCCCACCAAAAAGAATGACCAGCTGGGAAATGGTCGATGGAACCTCTTCCCACGCTCGGCTCGGTGCCAACGACCTTCGAGAAGCAACCGACGACCGGGGAAAAAAGGGTTCCCCTCGTCTTAAAAAAACCCGGAACGAATCAGAGGAAGCCAGCGCAGCTGCGGCTGCGACGTCATCATGCCACACCTGTGTTCGATGGACGCGAGCTGCCAACACAGTGCGACAGGGATGCGGACTTACGCTTCCTCCTCGCCGGTTCCCACGGGTGGACTCTACCACAGGTGTCTTCGTTGGCTGTGCTGTGTAGTGCCGATCTTTTGTGTCGCGATGAATTGCCGCCTGGTGAAAGGGCGGAGCCTTGGGCTATTTAACCTGCGACCAAAGTGAGCACGGACGCTCTGAACCTTGGGAAACATGTTCATCCATTGGCTCTGGGCCATGGGTAAAAGGCTCATCCAGTCGCACGACGTCATGAACTCTTAACTTTTGATTCCTTGCTCTTCTTTTTTAAATTATGTAAATAAGTGTCTTAGTTTCTTGCCATTACACCTGCTTGTTTTTGTAATCCCCAATCTTCGAAGTTCAGACCGTTCTTCATCCTGTACGAGCCCCCTTGGTGATGCAACAACTGGCCAGGCTACCTCGAGCCGTAACAACTGGTGGCAGCGGTGGGATTCTGCTTACCTTGAGTTGTAACAACACATATGACTCGTTAGCGCCAAGTGCTGACTTGCCTCAGCACCGCAGGGCTGCAATTAAATTTGAAAAAATGCGATTTCAGAGCTCGCCAACAAACCATTCTCGGTGACGTCGTTTCTAAAGAGGGCATCCTTCCGGATCCCACAAAACTTCGTGCGGTTTCCGAGTTTCCGAAGCCGTCCACGCCCATAGAACTGTGCAGTTTGATCGGCCTATGCTCATATTTTCGGCGCTTCATCTGGAGTTTCGCCACCATCATTTCACCATTGAAGCAACTTTAATCCCAAATTCCTTGTCGCCATGGTGCTCCAAATGTGATGATGCTTTCGCTACACTACGCCGGCTCCTTACTTCACCATCCATACCTCGCCATTACGAACCAAACGCTCTAACCGAGATCCACACGGATGCTGGTAGCATCGGCATCGGTGCTGTGCTTGCACAACGGAAGCCTCGATTTCATGAATATGTTGTCGCCTATGCCAGCCGCACGCTGTCCAAAGCTGAGATCAACGACTCCGTGTCCGAATAAGAATGTTTGCCCATTTTGCTGGCAATAATAATATTTCGACCATTTCTCTACGGCCGTCCATACGACGTAGTCACCGACCACCATTCTTTATGCTGGCTGTCGTCCTTGAAGGGTCCATCCGGCCGATTTGGTCGTTGGGCACTGCGACTTCAGGAGCACGACATTCGAGTCATCTACCGTTCTGGAAGCAAGCACTCTGACGCCCTCTCTCGGTCACCGCTACTTGCCGACAATGCGACCCTCTCTTCGTTACGACCTCTTCGTTACGACCTCCAAACATGCATCTGGAGCAGCGCAAAGACGCTGGAATAACCTCCCTCGTGCATCTCCTAACCGGCCGCACTACGCCGGCGCCCTCCCGCTCGCATCATCGTCAAGCCCGCCACTTCGCTCTGCAAGACGGTCTTCTTTATCGCCGTAATTACATGCCAAGTGGTCGAAGATGGCTACTTGTCATACCTCGTCACTTATGCACTGAAGTCTGCGCATCTTTTCATACCGAACCCCAGAAAGCTCATGCTGGTCTCTTAAAAACATACAAGCGACTTCGGTACCGGTACTACTGGCTCGGCACGTACACCTTTCTACAAAACTACATTCGCTCATGGCTTGACTGCCAACGCCGCAAGTCACCACCGCAGCGCCTTTCTGGAGAGAGAGAGAGAGAAAACTTTATTTACAGAGGAATTCGGGGCACGCCTCATGGTCCCCGCACGACCCCACTGCACTCAAAAGTGTTTTTGTTCCGAAGGTCAATAACACTGGCAGCACGGCCGGTGGCGATGGTCTGCACGGCCGGGTCCTCCGAGCGCAGCAGGGTCTCCCAGTCCTCCCAGGTCTTGAGGTTCTCTAGGTCCCGCGGGGGAGGGTCCGTCGGGCAGAGGGAAATGATGTGGAGGGAGGAGGCGAAGGGTTCTGGGCATAGAGTGCATGCCGGAGTGGGGATGGAGGGATGATAATGGGCTAGGGTAAGGGGTGAAGGGAGTGTTTGTGTCTGTAGTCTGCGCCAGAGTGCTGCGTGTTTGTTATCTAGGGAGGGGTGGGGCGGGGGGTAGAGCTGGCGTAATGCTCTGTGCGCCTGGGTCAGCTCACTGAATGAGTGCATGCGCTCCTTCGTGAATCCCCGATCAGAGGCCACCTGAGCCCGGTTTAAAGAACCTCGGGCTAAAAGGTTGGCGGCCTTGTTTCCGGGATTCCCGGAGTGCGCGGGCACCCATATCACCTCCACTTGGCGGGGCGGGGGGGCATCGGGCGAGTCTAGTATGCCAAAAGCAGGGACATGGACTCGGCCTCGAGCAAAATTTAGAATCGCAGTTTTAGAATCGCCTTTCTGGACCACTGCAGCCTTTACCTTGCCTTGGCCGTCCGTTTGATCGTGCGTGTGGGCATCGACCATTATGGGCCTCTGCCGCCTTTTACTTTTGGTCACAGCTAAATTGTCGTCGCCGTCGTCCATCTTACGCGCTATGCCGAGACGTCCGCTCTTTCGGCGGCTACAGCCAGGGACGTAGCTTTCTTCATTCTGCACCACCTCGTTCTTCGCCACGGTGCTCAAAGCGAGCTTCTTAGTGACCGCTGCCCCCTGTGTTTATCTTGTCGTCGAGGCGCTTCTAAAAGAATGCCGCGTAGTTCACAGAACGAGCACGGCGTACCATCCTCAGATGAATGAGCGGACCGAAAGGTTTAACCGGACGCTCGGTGACATGCTTACCATGTATGTCACTCCCAACCACTGCAACTGGGACCTCGTACTCCCATTCGGGACATGCGCCTATAATACCGCTGTTCAGTCTACTACTGGGTTTTCGCCATTCTTCCTTCTTTATGGATGCAAACCTACCTGCCTGCTTGACACGATTCGCCCCTACCATCCTGATGCCTCTGGACTTACAACTGATTTTTTATTAGGAAGAACGACATCATAATACACACGCACGAAAACAACAACGCACGTGCGCAATGTCAACAATTTGCTAGAGCTGGTAAAAGGTAAAACCGCTATAAAAGCACGTGTGCATCCGCATAACCACTATCGACTATGTAACACATTCATTTCTCGAAGGGATAATGTTACAGATCGCGTACTCACGCAGCCATTATCTTTCCGGATAGTATGAAAGGCTTCAGCCATTTCTCTCGTGCGCTGGTCAAACTGAAAAAACAACACATCAGTGTCACCAAAAAACGGTGTGCATTTGCATGTGGAACAAGGCTTCGCTAGATTAGTTTCTTTCTTCTTTAAAGAATTAGCGTGCTCCATGAGCCGCACGTTAATACAGCGGCCTGTCTGTCCCAAGTAGGTAAGGCCACAGGGCAGAGGAATTTGATAAACTATGCCAGTCTTGCAGGGAACATTTCTTGTTTCATGATTTATGTTGCAAGCATTTCTTTTGCGCCCCTCATGACTTCTTTAAACCGAGGCTCCCACTCCTTCTAGTTTGTCAGGAGCAGAAAACAGAACTTCTACCCATGGGGTAAAAGCTCTCTTTTCTGCTCCTAACAAACAAGAAAGTGTGGGAGCGGCAGTTGAAAGAAGGCATGAGGGGCGCAGAAGGAATTCTTGCAATATAAATCATGAAACAAGATAGCAGTACGAGTAGTAGTAGTACAAGACAATTATTCAGCCATAATTTACAGGCCAAGCATGTCCACCGCCTGGGCGACCAGAAGTCGCTGTTCTTCCTCCTCTTGAGCCCCAAGCCAGGTGGTGATGGATAAAGAGGGGGGGGGGGGGGGGGTACGAACCCGACTGCTGAGCAGCCGGGCAATAGAAGAGACAATGTGTTGGGTCCACATAGATACAGGGGCAGTTGGGACAGGAAGGGTCTGATCGATAGCGATAGAGAAAAAGGCGGGACGGGGGGATGACTCCCTTCATCTGGATGTGCCGAAGAAGGTGAGCCTCCGGCACCGTGAGTGATGGATGAGGGGGAGGGTAAAGGCGTTTGTTGAGTAGGAGCTCGAGGTAGACCTCTTTTATGGCGCGGCGAAGGGTGATTCTCTCACCGTCCTCCGAGGGCTTGAAACTGTTGGCGAACCTCTCCGACTGTGCATATCTCCATTTGCTACAGTACATAAATCAGATCTGGGATGGGTGTCCGCTCCCACTCGAATGGAAAACATCCCTTGTAACGTTCATCCCCAAAGCAGGTAAAACCGTGACTACGGACAACTTGAGACCCATCTCATTAACCTCGTGTGTGGGAAAGCTCATGGAGACGATGGTTCGGAATCGCCTCTCTCCATACATGGAGGGTAAGGGCCTCTTTGCAGACACTATGTTCGGGTTCCGCCCGCACATGTCTGCACAGGATGTCCTACTCCAACTACTCAGGGCCATAATACGACCACAGCCATGCAACAAAACGACAAGGCCATTCTCGCCCTCGATCTTAAGGGGGCGTTTGACAATGTTAAACATGCCACCATACTCTCTAACTTGAACACCACTAACTGCGGGGCGAAGGTCTTCGCCTATGTCAGAGACTTCCTCTCTGCGCGTCAGGCACTCCTCCGGATCGAGGACGAGGAGTACGGCCCGTACTCTATGGGTACACGAGGTACACCACAGGGGGCGGTGTTATCACCGCTCCTTTTCAACATCGCCATGATGCACCTGCCCGGCCGACTGGCTCAGGTAGATGGCATAAAACACGCACTCTACGCAGACGACATTACAATCTGGACCACCGAGGGGAGCCTTGGGGAAATAGAGGACCGCCTTCAGCAGGCCGCCACCATAGTCGAAGCTTATGCTGCCGACTGTGGTCTCCAATGTGCTCCCGCCAAATCAGAGCTTCTACACGTCAAGACAAACCACAAGGACAACACGTCTCTACACATATCTCTGTCAGGCGGTCCCATCAGAGAAGTGGCGGAGCTCCGGATCCTGGGTCTGTTCATCAATAACAAACTTAGGCCGGACTCTACTATAGCGAAACTCAAGAGCATAGGTGAACAGGTAGGGCGCATGATCCGCCGTATCTCCAACAAGCGGGGTGGTCTGCGGGGCAGGGACGCGCTACGGCTCGCCTATGCCTTCATGACCAGCAGGATCCTCTACGCCGTGCCGTACCTACGCACCACCAAACAACAAGACGAGCGCATTGACGCCATCATCAGGAAGGCAACAAAGCGAGCACTGGACCTTCCGGTGGCTACCTCCAACGCCAAACTGAAGGCGTTGGGAGTGGTAAACTCCTATCAGGAGTTGCGGGAGGCCCACCTCGTGAACCAATATACGCGGCTATCGCAGACGGTGCCTGGGTGCCGCCTGCTAAACCGCTTACACATCCAACACACATGCATACCAGAGGGGACGGAGAACATCCCGGTGCTGTGGCGCCACATGCTCTTGGTCGCTCCGCTCCCGCGTAACATGGACATGGCTTCACATGAAGGCAGACGACAAGCGCGGGTTCGCACGCTTGAGAGGCAATATGGCTATAAAGAGGGCGTCTATTACGTGGACATCACAGGGCCGTCGCCCGCGGGATTCTTCACGGCTGCCGTAGTCCACCGGGGAATGAATGTCGATGGGCTATCTTTTCGGGCCCCAAATTCAACACGAGCGGAGGAAGTCGCAATAGCTCTCGCTGCCGCCGATCCAAAATCGAAAACGGTTATCACAGACTCTCGCCGGGCCTGTGAACATTATCTTGCAGGCGAAATATCACCTCTGGCCTCGCAAATTCTAAGACGCGCTCTCGCCGATCCAACTCGCACAAAAGCGATCTGGGCTCCTGGCCACCAGGGTCTACGAGGCAATGAGGCCGCTGATGCGGCCGCCCGAGCGCTCACACACCGGGCTCCTCATCCTAGCTCCAATGGCTCAGAAGCTCATAAACCGCTTCTGCGGTTCCGCGAAATCCTAATTTATTATTGCGACAGCCACCGTCTCTACCCGGCACCTGCCAAGGGGCTGAGTAAGGCGGAGGAGCGAACTCTGCGGCGCCTGCAGACAGGAACCCTTCTCTGTCCTGCTATAGCAAAACACTTCGATCCGAACACAGATGGGCGCTGCCCGCACTGTGGAGAGATCTGCGATATCTTTCACATGGTGTGGGCCTGTACTCAGAATCCTCACCTTCCCCCCTCCCCCACCCCCACCCGAGAGGCATGGGAGACTGCCCTCCTCAACTGCTCCACACTGGAGTCCCAAAGGGCTCTGGTCAAGCGGGCGCGAGACGGGGCCTCGTCATGCGGTGTCCCGGACTAAGGATACCGACCATGCAGCAGGGTTATTATTTTTTTTTAACCCTCAAGCTCTCTTTGATTAAAGTTTTTCACCACCACCACCGAGGGCTTGGGCCAGGGGATCAACGTTGTCCGGAAAAGTGTGTCGCGGGCGAGCTGATGTGCCAGCTCATTGCCGTCAATCCCTGAATGCCCAGGGACCCAGCGGAGGAAAAAGGTGAAAGGCTGCAATGCGGAGACCGCTCATTCGACCTCCTGTTGGAGAGTAGGGGTTAGGGTGCGTTTCTGTATGTGGTGTATAGCGGCTTGTGAGCCTGAATAGACTGTGTACTCTTGAAGAGAGGGAAGGAGGGCAAATGACTGGAAGGCATGCGCAATGGCCAGGACCTCGAGGGACAATGCATCCGGAGGGCTTAGATACGGCCCGCTGGTGTGGGTTTCAGGAGCAGGGAGGTGGTGATGGCACAGGACGTAGCCCCAGGAACCTCTAGGAGCCACGAAGAAGGCATCCGTGTAGGCTACACCCTGGGTATCAAAGAGAGGGGAATGGGGCTGCGCTGTCGCATGACGACGGCCAGCGAGCAGGACGGGGGCCTAGTTGCTCGGTAGAAGGAGTACACGAAGATTGGGAGCCTGGGTGGGAATAGGAGAGGTAAACGGGGTGCAGGGAATGGGCAAGATACCCGCTTGAGCCAGCAACCACTGACCCTGACGGGTAAGGGAAAGCCGGGCAAGCTGCGTGTCACGATGGAGAGAGAGAGAAGAGAATGGAGAGGTGAAGGAGGCCTGTGACAAAGACCTTAGCGGTAGAGGTAGTGATAGGGAGGTTGAGAGCTGCCTTGTAGAGGCCCACAAGGGCAGTCTCGAGAGCGTTCTGTTGAGCAGGGTGTTTGGTGGGCAAGTTGGTTTGACATCCTGAACAGGCAGCGCTGGCAGACGAGGGACGAAGGAGAGAGCCAGCGCCCTGTGTGTGTCGTCTCTCCTTCGTCCCTCGTCTGCCAGCGCTGCAAGTTCAGGGCGTTAAGTTGAGTCTGATTGAAGGAAACGTAGGGTGCAAAGTACGAGGCCTTGTTGAGGGCCAGCGCGCGATCAACTCGGCCCGCATGAGCCTCGTGGAGACCTGAGCGCCGACTGACCATGCGCCGCAGGAGGGGAGTTACCGAGTGGCAGGTCGTGACTGCGTGGTCGAGGGCTTGCACGTTCTTGGCCGCATGCAAGGAAGGCTAAGAACTTTGCACTGCGTGACGACAGTGACGGGAGAGCCAGAAAGGTGGCGAGAGACGAAGTGGTTGTGCGAGCGCTGGTAGGAAGAATGGTTGAGAAGGACAAGGTCGGATTTTTCCGAAGCTGGATAGAGGCCAGCGGCGGCCAGAAAGGAGTCGATGAGATCTAGGCCACATTGCAGGGTGTCCTGTATGTAAACGGGAGAGCCCGACGAACACCAGAGAGTGATGTCATCGGCGTAAAATGTATGATGCAAGTCGGGAACTTCAGCTAGCTGGGAGGGGAGAGGGGCCATAGCAAGATTGAAAAAGGTAGGAGAGAGCAGCACCTTGAAGAGTGCCACGGGTTATTTGGTGGAGGTCGGACAGATGGGTGTCTACTCGAAAGCGAGCCACACGTTCAGAGAGGAATGAACGGATGTAAGAGTACATGCTGGAGCCACAGTCTAGGGAGGCGAGTTGGGAAAGGATGTGGTCGTGGCAAACTACGTCGAGGCCTTGCGAACATCGTCGGTCACAAGTGCGTGAATTTGAGTGGGGGTAGGTGACAGAAAGGTGTTCTGGAGAAACAGAAACATGTCCTGTGCACAGACGCGGCGTCGGAAGCCGATGAGAGAATGGGAGAAGAACTCCCTCGCCTCGAGGAAATTAGAGGCGAGTCGGGGCCATTTGTTCAAGGGCCTTACTAGCACATGTTGTCAGGGAGACTGGGTGGAGGTTAGAGAGAGAGGCAGGTTAGCCCGGCTTTGGAATCATAGAAATGAGGGAGGAGGTCCAGGACCTCAGCAGGCAGCCGGTGTCCCAAGCCTCATTGAAGGGTTGAAGGAGGAATTCTTTGGCGCATTCAGGAAGGTTGCGAAGTGTGGTGTATGTAACGGCATCCTTACCGGAAGCCGAGCGTGTAGCATTAGCAGCCAGAGCCGATTCGAGCTCTCGGAGAGTGAAGGAGTGGTCCAGATCGGGGTTACGCCCGCCCGAGTACACCGGGTAGGAGGGTGCCAGAGGGGGCGGGAGGTAGAGAGAGGCGAGCTGATCAAAAACATCGGAGGGAGTCCCCTGAGTGAGGGCTTTAGCTAGAGTGGCAGGAAGGGCAGGCTTAGTGCCAAGGAGGGATTTGAAGAGAGACCATGTGGATCGCGAATGCAAAGCAGAGTCAAGACAGTCACAAACAGCACTCCAACGAGAGTGAACGAGTCAGGCGCAGTGGGCGACGATCTTGGCCTGCGGAGCAGTGATTCGGAAGGAAAGTTGGGCATTTTGGGGTTGGGGGCGAAAGGAGCGTTGAAGACGTTTACGGCGACGCCATAGACGGAGAAGGTGAGGATCTGGGTCTGGGACTTGGTGACGAGAGCGAACGCGACGGCTACTGGACGTGAGCGCAGCACTGATGCGCGACGTCCAGTCGTCGTAGGATTGAAAGGAGTCGAAGGTGAGATTAGTGCGGAAGGCGTGCCAGTCAGTGTGAATGACTGGATGACATCGAGGGATGTGAGAAAGAGATGTGGTAATGTGGATAATATGACGAGAAAGTGGTCACTCAGAAGAATTTCGGCTGTCACCTTCCAGTGAAAGGAAAGTGAACCCCGAGAGAAAGTGAGGTCGGCTGCCGTGGAGCACTGCGAGGCAGTTCCCGCTATAGTAGGGGAGCCAGAAGTATTCAGAAGGGTGAGGTGGCGTTCCTGGGCCAGACAGTGGACGAGGCGGCCGGGTTTGAGAATAGCCCCAAAGTGTATGAGGGGCATTAAAGCCACCACCGAAGAGAAGATGGGAGATAGAAGGAAGAGATTGAAGGGGGAGCTTGCCCAGGGTGGAAAATAAAGAGAAGGTGACAGAGGGGTTGTATAAAGACAAAGGAGCGAGTGAGACGCGGGAAGAAGGATGGTAAAAGACCACACCGACTAAATATTTAAGGAGAGTGGAGGGGATGTCAAGAGGTTCCACGAGCACGTCGCTCCCTACATAAACAGACGCAAGTGGTGTGGCCGTAGTGGCATGGTAGGCGCAGTAGCCTGGGACTGCGCTGGCCGTCCGAGTCTCCTGGAGAAGGAGAAAATGGGGCAGGGAGGAGCCAGCGAGTTGATACTGGTGGAGGGGGGTCTTATTAAGGCCCAGATTTTGGCAGTTCTACTGCAGAATCTCGAGGTCCTCGCCAAACGTCATTAAGATAGTGCGGAGGTAGAGGCTCGTGAGGGTACGCGTTCCTTCTTTTTGGCCGGGTGCAGTGACTCATGCAGGGAGTGGAGCGTAGAAGTGAAGGATTCCAATTGCTTGGATTGTGCTTGGAGGGTGGTAAGAATCTGGAGAACCGATGTCTCTAGCTGAAGCAAGCGAGTGTGGCGTGCCTGTGTGGTAGTTTCGACAAGATCAGCCAACGGGGCGACCTAGGCGGTGGAGGAGGGAGTGGTGAACGTGGCAAGGTGCTCATTTAGCTTCGTAAGCTGGGAGGTAAGAGATGAGGCGGTTGTCTGGAGGGTTTGGGTCAAGGCATGGATCTGCTGTTGTAGGTCGTGGGAAATGCGCTGCTGCTCTCGCTGTTGGCGTTCCAGCATAGCCAGCCGGTGGTCGAACGAGCGCCTCTCCTCAGTCAGGGATGGAGAGCGTGGTGTAGTGGAAGAGAGGGACGCTGGAACCGAGGATCCTTTAACTTTGGCGGCGTCTGAGCCTGGTGGTGACGTGATCGGAGCTGATGGAGCTTCATGATTAGAAGAAGAGGAGGGGGTGGGTTGCGTGGCCCAGCGCAAAGTTAGGCGTCGGAGGTATGCAGCTTTAGCACACTCGCGTTGTGTAGCAAGTAGAAAGGGGCAAGTGGGGTCGAGGGAGGTGTGGGTGTTTACTTTGCAATGAACGCAACAGGGCTGGGCACACACATGAGCAGCAGGGTCAGCGGGTAGAGGAGCAGCACAGCGATGGCACATAGCCGGAAGTCTGCTCTGGGCATTGGTGGGCGCGGTGTCCAAGAGCGAGACAACGGGTGCAGGTGGGAGGCTTAGGCTTATGGGGATGGCACTGGAAGGCAGCGCGTTTAAAATACACAGAGTGGGAGGTGACGGTTCCAGAGAAAGTGATGAGCACCGACTGAGTGGTGCCCGTCATGCGAGCAGCAAGAATATCAATTTTGAATGATTCGATATCATGCATGAGGTCATCAGGGGGGAAGTAGCCACCGACATTATGGATGACGCCGAGGCATGAGATCGGAAGATTAAGGGCATATGCTTTGATGGTGATAATCTTACCGTGAAGCTGAAGATGCCTGATAGAAAGTAGCAGGTGGGCAGTTAGAGAGGAATGAACTTTTAAGAACACAAGGCTTTGGGCTGGCTTGGCCTGAATGGTGATCTCCGCACTGCTCTTGGCGGAGAGCTGTGCAGAGGAGATGACAGCGGCGAGTACGTCGTAGAGAGGTAGCTTGCGGGTGAGGGTACCAGGGGGAAGCTGGCTGGCAACTGTGATGAGCTCGGCGCGGGGTCGGGTTGCGGAGGCGGGCTTACGGCTGGCACCGATGGTGCTCCATCCGATTTCCGGGGATGGAGTGTCGTCTACCGGGGACGTCGTAAGATCCATGTCTGAGTCATCAGCCGGTGTCTCAATCTGCGACGCGGGTGCCGGGCTGCAGGTCTTGGTGTCGGCTGGACATGTGGCTGGAGTAGGTGTGGCGGCGGCTCTGCTGGCGGCGGCGAACGCAGCTGGCTACGACGCGTCTATGGCCCCGAAGCTCTTCGCGTCCCTCAGAGCGTGGAGTTGGCTAGCAGGGGACGCTGCGGCGACGATGAACGCGGCCGGCTGCGCCGCGGTGGTTGGAGCAGGCCGCACGGCTGCGGCATCGGAAGAAGCTGAGGCCGGAGAGGCATCGGTGGGTCTCGGCTGCAGGGGCTTGGTCAGACGCTGCATTGCGGAGGTACAGGCGCGGCGCCTTAAGGTTAGCGAGGCACCGCTCCGCTTGAGAGTTTGGGAGACGCTTGGAGGGCCAGCTTGGCAGCGGGCCGTGATGCCGATGATTTCCACTTGCTTCAAATGCCTTGCTGAAGCGATGGAGAGAAAACCCACGTGCACGCGAGGCCCTGGACTAGGCCAGGGGCAGGTGAAAACAGAGCACGATATCAACCAGCTCACCAGGGCGGCGCCACCTATTCGACCGGCCTGTAAGACTGGCATAGTTTATCAAATCCTCTGTCCTGTGGCATTAAATGTATCGTCCAGACTGGCCGCTGTATTAACGTGCTGCTCATGGAGCACGCTAATTCTTTAAAGAAGAAACTAACCTAGCGAAGCATTGTTCCAAATGCAAATGCACGCCGTTTTTTGGGGACACTGAAGCCTTTCATATTATCCGGAAAGATAAAGGATGCGTGAGTACGCCATTTGTAACATTATATCTTCGAGAAATGAATATGCTACATAGTGGATAGCAGTTATTCGGATGCACACGTGCTTTTATAGCGGTTTTACCTTCTACCAGCTCTAGGAGATGGTTGACATTGCGCATGTGCGCTGTTTTTTTCGTGTGTGTATATTATGACGTGCTTTTTCCTAATAAAAGTCAGGTGTAAGTTCAGCGCTGTGTGCGTGTCTTGACTCCTTCTTGGTTTGTGTGTGTTTGCGCTGTTGAACCATCATTATCAATCTACACCAACTAGCCCAATCTGCAGTTCTTCTACTGATGCCTCTGACCGCTCGCCTGCTTCTGAAATTGCCCAGTATGCCGAAGAATGCCGCCACCTAGCCCGATCCCTCGCGTGCCACAATCAACATCGTCAGAATGAACGCCGTGATTCAGGTCAACCCTGTACCCGCCCACCTACCGGCTCCCTTCTTTGGCTCTGGGTTCCTTCTGGTCCTCCTGGCCTGTCGTCCAAGATCCTCACCATATATCACGGCCCCTTCCGTGTTGTCTGTCATAGTTCCGCCGTGAAGTACTTTGTGGAACCGTTGACACCTTCCTCTGACCACGGCCGCCCTGGCCGTGAAACCGTTCACTTTATCTCCCTTAAGCCTTAACACGAACTCGTGATGTGTACCACACCGCGAGTCCCCAGGATGGCTCCTTCTTCGCCGGGGGCCATTATAATGACGAAGTGCCCGCGCGGCAGCGGGACTGCTCCCGGCGTGCGCGTGCTTCCGGTTGGTGCTGCTGGAACCGCTGACTGTCGGTGAGCGCCGTTCTGCGCTTTGTGCTTTGTGCCGTGCTGTGCTTTGTGTTGGAAAATTTCAGCGCACACAGAACAGGGACAAAGTAGAGAAGAAAACACCACAAGCGCTGACTCGCAACTAAGCGTATATTCATAAAAGTAGAAAATATATGCTCACAAGAAAAACAAAAAAACATCGAAACTTATGCAATCACGAAGGCGCGTCCAGATATGAAGATTCTCGTTCATGCAGGACAACAGATGGGTCACTAACACATGTAGGCTGGTTTTTATAGATATGATATGCTTCTGATGTCCGCATAAAGATCGGGGTTGGGGGAGCCGGAGTAGGTGGGAAGAGGACTAGGGGGCTCGGTGCAGAGGTAGCGGTTCTTGAGGACCGCCAGGAAGTAAGAATCGGAGAGTGGGGAGGAGTGAAGGAGGTGGGAGATATCCTTGCATTAGGAGGCTTTGTTATGCGTAGGCCGAGGTTCGTGCGGCGCTTGATTAGGCCGAGGTTCGGGCGGCGCTAATCAAGCTCTCCACCACGTAGGCCACGGGGCTGACCGCATCACTAACACGGCGCGCAGCGCACGGCAGCGCTCATCAAAGAAACATGTTTCACCATGTCTGGATCGCTGTGCAGGTCCTTTTCTTCGTGCTGCCGCCGTCAAGCTTCAGCCGACCTGATCCTCCTGGTTTCCCTGGGCATGCGCTTTGGATTCCTGGATCTTCAAACACATGGAAACAACTGCCTTGGTCACAGGATACCGCTCCTGTTATCACTGAAAATGGAACGTCGCATTGGCTTCATGGCTGTGTGACGTCGACGGAAAAGACTACAAGAGGCCCGGATTCTTTGCCTCACCTCAGAGGGCACGGTAGCGCTCATCAAAGCAACATGTTTCACCATGTCTGGATCACCGTGCAGATCCTTTTCTTCGTGCTGCCGTCGTCAAGCTTCAGCCGACCTGATCCTCCTGGTTTCCCTGGGCATGCGCTTTGGATTCCTGGATCTTCAAACACATGGAAACAACTGCCTTGGTCACAGGATACTGCTCCTGTTATCACTGAAAATGGAACGTCGCATTGGCTTCACGGCTGTGTGACGTCGACGGAAAAGACTACAAAATTCCAGTCATTTTTCTTAAAAGATACGCACAGCTGATAGGCAAATTTCTTGATATATTTGATAAGTCTTTAAAATCTGGTAAAGTACCGACTGATTGGCTCCTGGCTCGTGTTGTTCAGGTTTTCAACAAATGTAGCCCGGCAGAAATTGGTAACTACCGGCCTATTTCACTTACATGTATTTCTTGTAAGATGCTCGAGCACTTTATTGTGAAATATGTCAATACCTTCTTAGATACTAACAAGATCCTAAATAAAGTGAAACATGGGTTCAGGCACGGCTTTTCCACCAACACGCAATTAATAGCAACCATCAACGAAATCGCTAAAGTTCTCGACATGAATGGCCAGGTATAGACATAATATTTTTGGACTTCTCCAAAGCATTTGATAGGGTGCCTCATAATAAATCAATCCTGAAGTTGAAAACAATTGGTATACCTTCCCAAATAATCAATTGGGTTATACCGTACTTGAGTAACAGAAAACAATATGTAGACACAGACGGCTCTTGTTCTGCAATTTATATGTCTACTCGGGATGCCCCAAGGATCTGTAATAGGACCAGTCTTATTTAATATTTATATTAATAATTTGGTGGACTCTGTCAGGACAACTGTATCAGTTAAACTGTTTGCAGACAACTGCGTCATTTTTAAAACCATAAATTGTGTTACGAATCAACTCGAGCTGAAAGCAAATCTAAAATTACCAGCAGAATGGTGCGATAAATGGGATATGATGATTAACGTTGAAAATACTGTGCATATGTGTGTTACTAGTAAAAGAAAAAAACTGGAATTTTCTTATAACATGGACGTCAATATGATGAAACAAGTAGTGCAATATAAGTATTTAGGCGCTACAATTACAAACAGGCTTAAATGGATGGCGCACATCAATAACATATGCTCTTCAGAAGGGTTGAAATGCGGGCCAGTTGGTACATTGTAAACTGAGAAAAAACCAGTCACACAAGACGACGGACAAGAAGAGAGTACACACCACAACGACTGGACTAACAACTGAAGTTCATTGGAAAATACATGGTCCGAGCAAGGCCAGGAGAGCATGCGCAACAGCATGATCACTAATCACTGCGCAAAAGAGACAAAGACAAAGACAAGAAATCTAAACTATCGTGGACGATCTAAAAAAGCAAATTCTTTTTCAAGTAGGCGCACCGAAGTTGTGCTTATACAATCAGAGCCTAACAAACCGATATGATATCAGTTGTTAGTCCAGTCGTTGTGGTGTGTACTCTCTTCTTGTCCGTCGTCTTGTGTGACTGGTTTTTTCTCAGTTTACAATATGCTCTTCAGCTCGTAAAAAATTAGGCTTCTTAAAACACAAATTAGGAAGATCATCAAGTGAACTGCGAAGCAGGGGGTACAAAGCTCTAGTAAGACCTTCGTTGGAGTACGTCAGTATTGTGTGGGACCCTTACACAACTGTAGATATAGAAAAAATTGAAAAAATTCAGAGGCTAGCCGCGCGCCTTATATATAACCGCAATAAACGCCGGGACTCTCCATCTGCTATGCTGCATGAAGCTAAGCTTGAAAGCTTAAGAGAGCGAAGAAAAACGGCTCGAATTTAATTTCTTGGTCGTTTGTATTTTTCAAAGCTAGGCATAGAATACCAGGATTACATAACTAAACAGACTTCTAAGAAATCTCGTCATAAGCATAAACACTACTTTGAACCCACTTTTGCCCGCACGAATGCCTATAAGTATTCATTTTTTCTGAATACGATTAATGATTATAATGCACTCCCTCATGATTCTCCTTAGCTTGCCTCCCCTGAGTAATTTCAACCGTCGGTTGACGCTTCCTGTGACTCGCTATGTTGTTGACACTGCGTGTTGCTTCTTTCCTCCTGTGCCTATCTAGCGTCATATAAGTGTTGGTCATCTTTTCAGTGCTTGTTTCGCCGTTATGTATGTTTTTTCTTTTCCTTTTTTTAAGGTCGAAGTTTTCTACTTTAGTTCCTTGTACTGTGCCTCTCCTGCTTGGACCATATTTGGTCCGCAGTATGTGATAAATACATAAAGAACTTCGAAACCTAGATAGCCCCTCCATCGAAGCACTTACTAAGCTTATCAATACTCATTGGCAAGCTGGCACTTCCCTCCTCGTGGACCCATGCACTTGTCTCTTTCATCCCCAAACCCGGCAAACCTATCGCACTAGAACACCTCCGCCCCATCTCTCTCACCTCCTGTCTCGGCAAGCTATTCCAGCATGTCACCCTGGCCCACCTACAGACTTATCTGGATGACCCCGACATGTTTCAGGACTCCGTGTTCGGCGTTCGTCCCACTTGTCCACCCAGGATGTCATGCTCCAACTTTCCGAGGATGTCCTACACCCCTCCCACCACAAACGCACTAGAGCTGGACCTTACCAAAGCATTCGACAATGTACATCACACTCGCATTCTGGACTCTCTCCCCTCCCTCCATGTCGGACGCGGTGTCCATGATTAAATCACCGCTTCCCTCACCTACTGCACAGCCGAAATCTCATACGGCCCAATTTCTTCTCATTCATTCTCCCTTGGCAACAATGCTACCTCCCAAGGTTCTGTCTTGTTCCAGCTTCTTTTCAACAAAACCGTCTTCCCTCTGGCACGTGCTCTGCGCAGTATTCCGTCTCTGTCTCATGCTTTCTACGCCGATGACATCACCCTCTGGGTGACCACCGGCAATCTTGGTGATATAGAGACCACTCTCCAGGCGTACGTGGACGCGGTGGCGACTCACGCCTGGGCTATCGGGTTGAGCTTCTCCCCGTTGTTCCTTCTGCCTCAGGGGGTGGCCCATATGTCGCCTTCCCCTCTCACCGTCTACCTGGACGGCACACACTTTCCTCTTGTCTCTACCTTCTGCATCCTTGGACTATTTCTTCAGTTTAATGGCAAGCACACCACCCTGATCACTCGACTCACAAACACTGTACACCAGACCATCCACCTTATGCGCCGCATTGCCAACCGCCACCACGGCATGCGCGAACAGGATCTCCGCCACTTGGTCCAGGCCTTTGTTCTAAGCCGCTTCATCTATTCTCTTCCTTTCTCGCACCGAGGAAGGCAAAGTCAACAGCCTCATTCGCCAGTCGTATAAGCCGGCTCTGTCCCTTCCCACGTCTACCTCGACGGCTCGGCAATTGTCCATGGGCGTCCACAACTCTCTTACGCAGGTGACGGAGGCCCATCGTACTGCCCAGCTCCCCCGTCTCTACTGCTCCCGCCCGGGTCGCGCACTTCTCTCCATCCATAAGCTCTACCCTCTTATCCCCCTTCCCACCTCACTGCCCATCCCTCCCCAAGTCTCCTCCATCCTAACCGTTGATCCTCTCCCTAAGAATATGCATCATGAACACCATCCCTCCCGCAGAGGCGCGCGAGCCTCCGCGGTCTGGCGTGAGTGCGGTCGGAAACCTGCTGTTGCTTATGTGGATGCCGCGCCGTACAGCCGCTACCCATCCCATGCCCTTGCAGTCACTGACAGCTCTATCCAACCCACTGTTACTGCCTCAGTCTGCACTTCGACCTCTGTAGACGCCACGGAGGCAGCTATTGCCCTTCGCATCATGCGGTTCTCCGCGGAATACATTTTCATTGACTGCGGTCTCCAACTACGTGGTTGGACGGGTTGCACCCCCGGCCATCGGCATCTTACATTCGCGCACCGTCCCCTCTCGCCCCATCCAAATCATGTGGGTGCCAGGTCACACGGCCCATCCTGGTAAGAAAAAAATGCACGGAAGTGCACGGGCCTGTCGACTGTCACCAACTGGGCTGCTGTCAATGCAGCGTGAGGACAGAAGGTTTCGTTTGGTTTATTGGGGTTTAACGTCCCAAAGCGACTCAGGCTATGAGGGACGCCGTAGTGAAGGGCACCGGAAATTTTGACCGCGTGGGTTTCTTTAACGTGCACTGACATCGCACAGTACACGGACCTCTAGAATTTCGCCTCCATGGAAATTCGGCCGCCGGGGCCGGGATCGAACCCGCGTATTTCGGGTCAGCAGCCGAACGCCGTAACCACTGAGCCAACGCGGAGGGGCGTGAGGACAGAAGGGAGTTGATAGAAATAGATGCATAAAATTAAATGAGGACAGAAGGGAGTTGATAGAAATAGATGCATAAGAATAAATAAATGAATGAAATCTTTATTAAAAAGGGGGGGGGGGGTTAACCAGCCATTGTGGAATTAGGGGAGGTGTGGGTGTGAGTGCAGAAGCAACTTCTACTGCGTCCTTTTCGTAACATCAGAGCTGCGCGTCGCATGACAGTCGACCTCTCCGGCACTACTAGAAGCAGGCCGCTCTCACTACCGTACGTCGCGATTGCATGTTAAGGCGGAAGCCTTTAATGTCTCATCGTTGTAAGCAGCAGTTGTCGACAGAAAATGTCACGCTTTTCAATTGGTGGAAACGGTCGTGACGTCACAGTGCGCGAATTTCAAACGGGGCCAATTGCACTTTGGCTAGTAACCATGCAACCAATTAAAGGGATCGTATTAGTGATGCTCCAAGTAAGTGGGACTGAGCTTAGTTAATTGCTTAATTACCCAATTAGCCTAATTAGCTTTACTAGTCAGGCCACATAAAAACTCTGCCTCTCCCGTAACCGAGAGTAGAGTAAGCATGAAATGTTTACGGGCCTAATGTCATCTCGGTGGACACCCGAACCGCAGCGTCAAGGAAGGGAGGAACGCCACCACCCGTTCAGCGCGATGCCTTGCCATTTGAACGCAAGGTTTTTTGAGGAAAGGAAATGGCGCAGTAATTCTCTGCCATCTCGGTGGACACCCGAACCACACCGTAATGGAAAGGAGGAACGCCACCACCCGTTCGGCGCGATGCCTTGCCCTTTGAACGCAGCGCGTCTCCCCCGGGCCCGTGTGCGGCTTTGCTTCGATGCGCGAAGCCCCTAAGAGATCACGTATGACAACGAAGTGTATCGTGGCATTTATGTGCTTTTTGCACGCGTTATTAGAAATCGGAAGTTATAATTCCGTGCATTATCAAACGCACAGCTACTGATATCTTGCTAAACATTGAGAAGGCGCTGGCAGCAGTTATTTTTGTGACTCCTTTGGAGACCAACCGGCGCTTGCATGCCGGTCGCGTAGGAGGGCTTAGAGAGTCTCGTTAAATCTCGTTAAGTCTCGTACGGTGCCCGGATGTTCTCGTTTCAGAGCCCGGATGAGTGGATTTCAGCGCCCGGATGACTGGAATTCAGTGCCCGGATGACTGGAATTCAGTGCCCGGATGAGTGGATTTCAGTGCCCGGATGAGTGGATTTCAGTGCCTGGATGATGGCTCGCGGTCTCGGCGTGACGTCACCACACTGCCGACAACGGGGGCTAAAAGCATTTCATGCTTAATTGCTGGCATTGCGTTCTTCTGCAATAGAACTAAGCTATATTTTATGCGAAGCATACTACTTTAGCTACCACTTCAGCCCTTCACCGTGGTTATGCGCCTCCAAATCACGTGATACATGACGTCACACCACGTGACACGATGACGTCACGACAGTGGAGAAACGGGGGCCCACCTCGCGCTGTCGCTGTGGTTGTGCGCCTCCAAATTACGCGACACGATGATGCCACACCACGTGACACGATGACGTCACGACAGTGGAGACACGGGGGCCCACCTCGCGCCGTCGCTGTGGTTGTGCGCCTCCAAATTACGCGAAACGATGATGCCACACCACGTGACACGATGACGTCACGACAGATCGCCGTCACGCTCTGGGAGAGGGAGAACCATGCCATCGCACAGACGCCGGAATGTCCTCGAGCGGCATTCCCGCGCATTTCGAACGCGCGTTCACACTCGGTGTAGGTGAAACGCTCGCTCCACCGGGCAGGCGGACGCGGCTTCCGTGGCAATCCAGGCGCTCACCCAACGCGCGTCTCGGGATTAGTCGGCATTCCGCTGTAGCCATGCCATTGTCTTCCCCCACGACGAAGGCTTCTAGTGGTTGTATTAAAATGACCAAGTATTCAACCAAGGAAAGCCATGTATTACCAAGCCTAGCCATCAATATGCTTCGCATCTGACTAGGCTTAACCTTAGCTAAGCCTCAGCAATTTTTATTCTTTAAAGTTGCATTCCCCCAAATCAGTGAGCCATAATCAAGCTTCGAATGGATTAAAGGTTTGTAAAGAAGTCACACCTGCGGTAAGTCAGGACGTTCCACGTCCGCCGCTTATGAACGTGGGTGGCGCTGATGAACACTCTCAAGGTTAGGTTACATGTAAACATAAATACCCCCGAAAGCAGAAGATTTGACAGCCGTCGCCGTAGCTCAGAGGTAGAGCACCGGACGCGTAATTCGGAGGTCGTGGTTTCGGATCCCACCGGCGGCATATGGTTGTTTTTTCTTCTGCTTTCTAATCAATTAGCATTAAGCGATAACATATTCAGTAATATTCTAAATTTATCAACACCACAAATAAAATAAATAATTAAAAAAAATCCCCTGTGCCCATTGGTTTCTGTGGCTGTTGGCTTCTGTCATATTTATAACGAGCCCCTCATTCCCCTTCCCTTATTTGCTTAATTGCTTAGCGAGGGCCTCGGTTCTGGCAGCCTTGACGCCATAGGAAGCATAAGAGGGTTCTCACGCAGCTTCCACCCTCTTCGTTCGATGACGTTCTACGTCACACCTGCGGTAAGTCAGGACGTTCCACGTCCGCCGCTTATGAACGTGGGTGGCGCTGATGAACACTCTCAAGGTTAGGTTACATGTAAACATAAATACCCCCGAAAGCAGAAGATTTGACAGCCGTCGCCGTAGCTCAGAGGTAGAGCACCGGACGCGTAATTCGGAGGTCGGGTTCGGATCCCACCGGCGGCATATGGTTGTTTTTTCTTCTGCTTTTCTAATCAATTAGCATTAAGCGATAACATATTCAGTAATATTCTAAATTTATCAACACCACAAATAAAATAAATAATTAAAAAAAAATCCCCTGTGCCCCTTGGTTTCTGTGGCTGCTGGCTTCTGTCATTTTTTTACTCCAGTTGGAAACGAATGAGGGCCCCTGTTTAAAATGCCAACAGCTTTTTGCACTCTTGCGCAAGAGTTGTTGACATCTTCGTTCCAAGTCACGTGACCTGACAAGGTCACCTCAAGTGTTTTCACACTTTCATTGCAAGTTAACTAAATGATCCTAATCTGATAGTATTCGTCTTCGTGACGCAAGTCCGTTGAGTTCTGAGAAGAACGCATTTTGTTTTTGCTTCGTTGATTAGCAGGTTGCTTCTTTGAGACCATTCTTGAAGCGTATTGCAAAGGGAGCTAGCTATGTTGCTTCGACAAGCACACATGACAAATCTGGGCCTGCAACATACACAGTGCAGTTATCGGCGTAGATTACAAATTGACATCTGAGGATTGTTTGAACAACATCATTTAGGTAGTACGAAAACAGTATGGGGCCTAGGATACTGCCTTGTGGAACGCCAGATTTTATTTGTCGAGGGCTTGATTTACTTCCGTTAATTGCTGCAGTTTGGGTTCGTGAGTGAAGGTAAGACTTTAGAAGCTGGAGCGAAAGTCCTTAGATACCATATCTTTCTAACTTTTTGAGCAATAATTCGTGGTTAAAGGGGTCTAAAGCTTTGCTGATGTCTAGGTAAATACCAAGCGTCATTAATTTTGTTTTAAAGTTACCTAGTATTATGTCTTTCCGAATTAATAAGGTGGTTTCTGTAGAGCGATTTTGTCTGAAACCATGCTGACTATCCGTTATTAAATTATATTTGGGAGCGAAACCATCCATTTAGACATTAATTATCTTCTCCAGTGCTTTAGAAAAAATTGCCAGTATAGAGACTGGATGATAATTACTTCATTTTTCCTATCTAACCCTTTGTGCATAACTGTCACCTTCGCGACCTTCATGCCCTGCGGGAAAACGCCTGTTGACGATGCAGTATTGAAAATATGGGTCAATACAGGTGTAATAAGATTCACTACATGTTTAACTGGTCTGATTTCGATGCCATCCGCATCTTTACTGCGGCTGTTCTTGAGGCTCTGCATACGCGTTATTACTTCTGAGGTACAAGTGGGCTGTAAAAATAATGTACTCGAATGCATTGGGATGAATGTGGGGGCGTCATCATCGTCACTGCCGGCTCCTATATCAGTGAAAAAGCTCTTGAAGTGGTCTGCGAGCTGTTTCTCCTTGAGAACCGCACCGTTTATTGTCAGGTTGTGAATGCGGCGGCGCTCATTTTTCGTACTTAACTCACTGTTTTTTCTTTTCCACAAGATGTCGCTTCGTTGTAGACAGGCTTCATAAAATGCACGATAGTAACAGTCAAAAGCTTTATATTCTTATCATTTACTCCTGTCTCTAGATTGGAAAGAACATCGATAAAGTGCATTTTTCTTGTAAAGGAGAAGACGATCAGCGCCCGCAGTGCAAGCGCCAACGCCTAGCCCGAGACGAGAGCGCCGACTGTTCGAGCCTACACGTGCGATTTTGCTGCTAGGCCTGATCGCCCCGGTCAAGAGCCTTTTCCTAGTAAAGCCCTTTACATTCTTTTTAATTTCCTTAAGAAGGTCCTTTGTGATCATTGGGCTGCGTGCTCGTTTTGTTTGTTCGTGTATCTTTGACAAAAAAGTTCAAAATTCTCCCGAATTTGTTATCGGAATTTTTAGCGACCGTAAGCTGAAAGATATCGCTCCAATCAATCCGGAGCAGTTTCTTTCTGAAACTTCCTAATGTGACGACAGTTATGAATAGTGAACCAAGTAGAATTATTCCGAACAAGTTCGAGTGAGTTAGCTTTGCAGAGTTCGGGTCCCATACAGAGGAAGCGTTGAAGCTTAGTGTGGACTAGTGTTTTGTAAATGAACAATTTTAATGATACTGGGGCTGAAGAAAAATACTTCGCAGACATCCGAGCATTCGATTAGCTTTGGACATTATATGCATAATATTTTCACGTAATGGTGACTGCAGTCCGGCGAGCAGGAAAACAGCGAGAGGGGATTCTGAATGAAACTCTTTATTTGGGCTGACTTGCGCCCGCGAAGAACTGACTCAGCGACGGCGCAGCAACAGGCGAGCTCGGCGTTCACCAAACAGAATGCCCGCCCCTCTCGGCGATGCTGCATTCTCCATAGTTTTTTTCCAGCGGTCCGGCATATGCATCAGCTCAAGCGTAGCACCTGTTTTGAGCAGTATATATTTAAGCGCAGTAGACAGGGCACTGTAAAAAGAACTCAAGGATTGCACCTATAGCATTCTTAATTACCTGGATGACTATCTTATGGCACTACCAACGGAAGCAAGCCCCGAAGTGGTCAATGACATCATGAAGGATTTTCAAGCACGGCGCCTGGACTAAGGTTTACTTATGAAATGCCTTCTGAAGACCGCCTGCAATTTTTGGAATTGAACTTCAAGTTTCAAAGGAACCATGTATGTTGGCGTTACGCACCATGAACGGAAAAGCCACTTCTTGATTTTGATACAAATCATTGCAAGCTGGTCAAGAACGGGATCGCCATGGCGTGCCTTGGACCGGCAATTAAGAAGTCATGCTGCATGAAGTTGGTTCCAGCTTTGACACACAATGGTCTCGTTGCAGAGCAGCAGGTTTTCCGGAAGAGGTGCTAGTGTCAACGTGCAACAGGCTACTCTTGAGAATGAAAACAAAGAAAGAAAAAGTAGCTGAAAATGACACTGGAAGTAAGAGCAAAGGGGTGGTGGTCCCATATGGGCATCGGCTATCTCACAGATGGAAGAAGATAGCGGCGAAGTTTGGGGGCAAGGTCCTGTTTTCAGCGCCTAATAAGCTGAGCAAGGTTCCGGCGCCAGTGAAACGCAAGAAAAAAACGTTAACGCCACAGAAGGGTGCGGAGTCCGTCATGGCACTCAATTTGTGCAGTGCCGAGTTGGAGTCGTCTACAGGATTCCGTTCTCGTGTGGCCATTTCTACGTGGGCCAAACAGGCAGGTGCCTCAACGAACGCCTTTTGGAACACGCTAATTCTTTGCGAGGCTCCGGTTCGTCAAAACTGGCTACACATTGCAAATCCTACCTATGCACTCCGTACTTTGACAACACTGTTGTGCTGTATCGCCATAAAGGGCAACTAGTACAGGGAGTAGTAGAGGCGTATCATATCTGCACAGTAGTTGAGTCTGTGTGAGCAGCACTTCGATGGCCTTGTCTAAGCGCGAGATATACCTGTTGGAAAAGCGTGGGAGCCTGTAGGTGCTTACTTTTCGCCAATGGTTATTTCCCTTCTTTTTATGTTAGTAGTTTGCGATGACGACATGAGGTTGTGACGCAGCGATTAGAGATTATTTATATGTGGTTTTCTGATTAAAACAGTAAGTTGTAAGTCAGCGCGTGTTCGTGTCTCTCTTTTTCTTGGTCCTTTGTTTTAGTTGCGCTGTTGCGTTCTTTAAAGATGCAATACCAACTCGCCCACTATGCTATGTTGCTACAAATGGTACGCAGTTGTCCTGTGACGAACATCAGCATAGCCTGCATAGCATAGCAAAAGATGACTTTTAGTCATGTTGCTGGGTATGCTGCTCCCATCTTCACTGAAGATGAAGATGTTCCGGTGGTCGTTTGAATCTATGGCCAGTGATGCTGTCGCAGCCCATGGTGCTGCCTTTTCCGAAAAGAGCGCAGTTGAGAAAGGCCGGTAGTAGCAAAAAACGCCGTTTGGTTTGCTGGGGCTAAATATGCTGGCGGTATCGTGAACGGTTGTGGAGGTAAATTCTTCAAGGCAGGCCGGCGCCTGAATAAGCGACTCAGCGAGCACTACAGAAATGTTAGAGATGAGGGTCCAGACAATTTGGGTTGTCACTGCGATGGTCACAAGTTCGAGGAGTGTTTAGTGTTACAAAAAAAAGGGATCAAGAAAGGAGGGAGATAATTGAAGCTTCGACAGTGGAAAAAGAGGGATTGGAAAGTTGTGTTAATGATCCTTCGGTGTCATTATCAAGAAAAGACTTAGCTTTCTTAGATTCAAGGCAGTGGGCGGTGGTGCCAAACGTGCTCACAAATTGTTGCTTTTTTCTCATTCCTTGAAACATCATGAACTTGACAAGATATTATTTGCTAGACATCAATACCTGTACCTTACGTGATCTTTATAAGGTTGTCGTCGCGAAATAAAGATCGTTCAGTGGAAGTTTAGCGCTTATGTTGTGCCCCTTCAATTTCGTGCGCTATGGATCCTCATGTTACCGACATTGTCTACGCGCGCGGAAATCAGTAGTATAGGAGGGACGCTTCACGCCTTCAAGTTCCTACAGCACTCGAATTGTGACTCCAGATGGTGAAAGCAGGAGTTTATTATTGACTGTTATACCTGAGGGTGTTTGGAGCCATGCGGATCAGTCAGCTGTGAGGTATGTGCCTGCTTTGTGGGACGTATCGTATTCAGCACTTAAGTGTCCCTTGCAGCGATGATGTTGAGGTAGGGCATCCGCCGCGAGTGCAAGAGAACCGGGGTTCGAGTCCCGGTGCCGCGCAGTTCTTCACGTGGTTAAAAAAATCTTCTCGTGTCGCTGGGATTGCATAGCCAGGCCTGATCGGCGGCCTGATCTCGGTGACCAGAACCGACAGCGCACACCCTCCCAAGAGCAGGATTTGGCCTCCCTGGTGCAGTACTTGGCTGCAACCTTCTATAAACAAACCAATTAACCCGCAGCCCTCAGTCCCCAGCAGATGCAGCGCAACCGCCTAAGGCGGCGGTCAGACGTGTGACGCAGCGGAGGGCGCTAAGAACCTCTGGCTCCTGACAGGCTGCCATTGGAAACCGAACTTGGCAACCTTTGACGCCATAACCTTACCCAGTGAGGCTAGCCTATCAGTGCTGTTAGAACTAGAGGGTATTAAAGGTGCAGTGAAGAGGAATCTGAACTCGTCTTTTTGCCGCGGGAACTCAATCTACACGTTCCGAGCATTCTTAGAAACTTCGATTTACTGCCCTGTGTGGCCGATTTCCCAAATCGAATTAACGTCCAGCTCTCGCCTTTTTTTTTTTAATTCTCCCCCGTACGGTGGGCGCAGTCGACCAACGAGTGGAGTGCCTTTCACCCAGTCCCGTGGCGGCTTGCCGCTCTGCCATCTGCCGAGTAATACGTAGCAGTGCGTAGAAGCAAATAGTCCGCGAGTATTTTTATTTCTGCGGGCTTATTTTGCGGCTATGTTATCTGCGAATGAAAGTATTTATTCACGGAAACCTAAAAAACAAAATAAAGCGAAAGCAAAGCCTCCACGGAGCTGGCTGAAAGGCACTCCACGCGTTGGTCGACTCCGCCCACCATACAGGGGAAAATTCGAAAAAAAAAGGCGGGATGCGGACGTTAATTCGATTTAATTAGGAAAATCGGCCATACAGGGCCATAAATTGAAGTTTCTAAGAATGCTCAGAACGTGTAGATTGAGTTCCCGCGGCAAAAAGACGAGTTCAGATTCTTCTTCAGTGCACCTTTAAATCTGAGGTATTAGGGCATAGTGAGGTTAGGACAGATCAGGCGTGTACAATGCTAAGGTGCTGGCACGTACTGTGCTATCGTGGATTAGCGTAAAGACGAGAACTATGTGTGGTATTCCTAATCAAACAGGATATACCTGGCAACATAAGTCCGCTCTATATTATTAACGAGAGGATGGCAGTTGTCGTAATTAGGCTTAATTAGAGGTGCCTACGCGCCTACATCAAGCCATGATGACCAGAACGTTGAAATCCTGTTTGAAGACGTGGAACCGACTATGAAGAAAGTAAAATCACAATACACTATACTAATCAGCGACCGCAATACGAATGTAGGAAAAGCAGGCTGGAGACAAGGCGGTAGGTTACTATGGCAAAGGTTCAGGGAATATCAGGGGAGAGTTAACGCTAAAGCTTGCAAATAGAAATAATTTACGAATAATGAATACCTTTTTCCACAAACGAGGAAACAGGAAGTCAACGTGGAAGAGCCCCAGCTGTGAGACTGAAAATGAAATAGACTTCATACTCTGCGCTCACCCTGACATCAAAGAGGATATGGAGGCCGCTGGAAAAGTCCGCTGTAGCAATCACATAATCGCAATGTCTCGCATTAGCTTAGGTTTGAACAGGGAACGCAGGAAAGCAGTGAAACGGGAACCCATTAGCCAGTTAGCTGTAAGAGGGAAAGAAGAGGAATGCAGAGTTTCATTGAAGAACGGATATTGCGCTTTCATTTGAAGAAGGCGACCGTAATGTTGAAACAATGAACAGCAATCTCGCGGCTATCGTTACAGAGTGCGATGTAGAAGTAGGTGGTAGGATGGTTCCACTTGATAGCGGCAAGCTATCTCGGGAGAGGAAAGATCTGATTAAGAAATGCCAAAGCAGGAGGGCGCCCAACTCTACAGCCAAAATAGAAGTTTCAGAGCTAGAGTTTCAGAGAAGAACAGAAGTAGCCTAAAAGCAGCCAAGAGGAAACTAGGCTTATGTAAATACCAAATGTATGCGTTAAGAAACAAAAAGGGTGAAGTCATAAACAATATGAATAAGATAGTTAAAATACCCGAAGAATTCAAAACAAAGATATGCTGCTAATTGAAATCTGATAGTTAATGAGAGAGGCAGTAGCGCACAGTAATGAGACATCCTACCAGTAACGAAGGATGAAGTAAAGAAAGCCTTAGGAGCAGTGCAAAGGGGTAAAGGAGCTAGTGAGGATAAGGTAAGAGCAGATTGGTTGAGACGGAGGTGAAATTAGGCTATAAAAACTAGCCATCCTGTATAAGCAATGCCTTTTGACCTCAGGCGTCCCAGAAGCCTGGAAGAACGCTATCCTAATTAAAAAGAAAGGAGACGTCAAGGGCTTGAACAATTACAGACCGATAAGCTTACTGTTCATTGCCTACAAGGTATTTACAAAGGTAATAGCTCATAGTCAGGAGAACCTTAGACTTCAAACAACCAAATGGCTAGGCAAGCTTTCGTAAAGAATGCTCGACAATAGACCATATTCACACTACAATCAGGTGATAAAGAAATGCGCAGAATATAACCAACCTCTATATACAGCCTTCATTGATTGCGAGAGAGCATTTGACTCAGTGGAATGCTCATCTGTTATGCAGGCATTGCGGAATTGGAGTGTAGAACGCTGTCATGTGAAAATATTCAAAGATCTCTGTAACGAACGCTCAAAAGTATCTTCTGGCGGGCTAGTTGGTCTGAATCGTTCATAATTAAAACTGCGCGAACAAAAACAAGGACACGAGCAAGAACACAGCAACTGCGCTTGTGTGTGTTGCTGTGTTCTTGCTCGTGTCCTTGTTTTTGTTCGCGCAGTTTTAATTATGAATAACGAACGCACAGCAGCCATAGTCCTCCATAAAGTCATCAATGAAATTTCAATTAGGAAAGGTGTCAGGCAGGGAGACACGATCTCGCCAATGCTATTCACCGCCTGTTTACAGCAGGCATTCCGAGGCCTGAATTTGGAACAGTTCGAGATAAGACCGAATGGAGAATACCTAAGTAATATGCGATTTGCTGGTGGCATTGCCTCGCAAAGTCCCTCCGGACATGAACAGCAAAGCATGACGAATGAGTTAGACAGGTAGAGCAGAACGGTGGGGATAAAAAGTAACCTAAGTAATGTTGAACAGTTTAGCAAGGGAACGGCAGTTCGCAGTTGGTAGCGAGGTTCTAGAACTAGTAAGGGAATATGTATACTTAGGGTAGGTAGTGACAGCTGATCCGGATCATGAGAGGGAAATAAGTCGAAGAATAAGAATGGGGTTGAGAGCATAATGGAGGTTCTCTCAGATAATGAATGACAGTTTACCAATAACCTTCAAGAGAAAAGCCTACAACAGCTGTGTCTTACCGGTACCGGCCTATGGGGCAGAAACGTGGAGGCTACCAACGAGGGTTCAGCTTAAGTTAAGGACCACGGAGCGAGCTATGGAAAGAAAAATAATAGGTGTAACGTTAAGAGATCGGAAGAGGGCGGAGTGGGTGGGGGAACAAACGCTGGTTAATGACATCTTAGTCGAAATCAAGAGGGAGAAATGGGCTTGGGCAGGGCATGTAATTCGAAGGCAAGATAACGGCTGGTCCTTAAGGCTAAGTGAGTGGATTCTAAGAGAAGGCAAGCGTAGTAGGGGGCGGCAGAAAGTTAGGTGGGCGGATAGGATTCTGGATGATTCTGAAGATGATATTGTTGCACTAACGGAAACTTGGTTGCACCCTGACGTAGCGGATAACGAAATTTTCCCCAGTAAAATAACTATAACGTATATCGCTATGATCGCTCCGGTAGAAAAGGTGGTGGTGTCCTTATCGCCATAAAAAAAAGGATTGAATTCATTCCTCATTAACACCGGCTCTTCACTTGAAATAGTCTGGGCTGCTTGTACTTTGGTATCGGTGAAGGTACTGGTTGGTGTTTGCTACCGTCCGCCTGATTCAGATCATTCATTCGTTTCTAAACTCCATAGCTGTATTACTTCAGCTATTAAAATATGACCAACCGAACTCATTTACCTATGTAGGTAAGGCTGCAAGACAAGGTTATTTGATAAACTATGTCAGTCTTACAGGGAACATATCTTGTTTCATGATTGATGTTGCAAGCATTTCTTCTGCGCCCACCATGCCTTCTTTGAACCGTCGCTCTCACTCTTTCTAGTTTGTTAGGAGCTGAAAACAGAACTTTTATCCCATGCATGCTCCCCACTTTCTTAGTCTGGCCCCACATAGGCCAGACTGGCCGCTGTATGAACGTGCGGCTCATAGAGCACGCTAATTCTTTAAAGAAAGAAACAAACCTAGCGAAGCATTGTTTCACATGGAAATGCACGCTGTTTTTTGGTGACACTGATGTGTTGTTTTATCATTCTGACAAGCGCACTAGAGAAATTGCTGAAGCCTTTCATATTATCCGGAAAGATAAAGGGTGTTTGAGTGGGCCATCTGTGACATTAGGTGTTAGAGAAATGAATATGCTACACATTGGGTAGCGGTTCTGCGGATACGCACGTGCTTTTAAAGCGGTTTTACCTTTCTTAGTACAACGAGATTGTTGACATTGCGCATGTGCGCTGTATTTTGTGAGTGTTGTTTTCGTGTGTGTATATTATGACATGCTTCTTCCTAATAAGAAATCAGTTGTAAGTTCAGCGCTGTGTTTGTCTTGTCTCCTTCTTGGTCTCTGTGTGTTTGCGCTGTTAAACCACCACTATTAATCTACACCAACTAGCCCAATCTGCAGTTCTACAAATTACTAGTACCAACTTGTCCAGTTATCCACCCGTCTTAAGTAGAACAATTTTCGTTTGCCACTACGTTTGTGCCCTTTAGGTGAGTACCTTAAAGACACAGCTTTTAGGCAGATTTATTTTGAGGGGTTTTTCGAAACTGTCGTTCGTGACCTGAGCGAACCGTCGAAAGGCCCTCCACCGCATTCTTATTCTGTTATTTCATTCTCATTTCCGGTCATTCTGACCCCACATTAAATACCCGCTAGTTACTCTAAGCGCACTGCTAAACTAGACCTTGTGGAGGAGATTACAGCGTTAAATGTTGCGAAGTTCAGTTTCCAAAGGTGGCCTGTCCGGAGCCAGATTCTTCTGCATCAGAGGTTTTGCTGCTTCTTTTCTCAATCACTCTGCATACACAAGAGAGTCAGGGCTGAGGATTAATGATGCATTCGTGTGGCAGGTGGCAGTCGATTACGACACCAGGCGCACCGAACCAAGTTCTGTTCAAGGGTTGCGTTGTCTGCTTTGGTCGCCGCCGGGATCAAGCCGGACCCAAGGCTTGGGCTCTCTCTGATCGCATCGGTACTGTGAATGTTTTTATTCAATCCAGAATTTCGCGTCATCGAGATTCAAAACGCAGTTCTGTTGCACGCAAGGCGGATGCTCTTCGTCTACGTCATTTACGAACACTTTAATTCATACATTTATTTTTCATACTACGTAATAATTTATTCTACACTACATATTTGTTTTATACATTAGCATTGGAATCCCCATTTGCGGAAGTAGCCTGAGGTGTTCTCCTGCGTGCGAAGCCTTGGGAGAGAAGGGGAAAGTGGTGCAGGGGAAAGGCTGCATGAATCTGACAGGGGGAAGGGCGAGCCAGCGGGGAGAGTGGCGACGGGCGTGTAAAACGGCCATTGATGCCCAGGATTGCGCCCCAAGCAAACTTAAGGGGAGCACACAATGAAATCCCATTCATTGTCTAAAACTCTTTCCATTTTATTTTGTGAGGAACCCGCAAAGGTTCACCCGTCTCTGGAGTCCTCTTCTACCGGCGGGCTGAATGATTTCGTTGATTGATTTTCAATGTCAATGATGGATTTTGACTGCTAACAGTTCACATGTCATAATTACCTTAGTGCTGGTGAATGCGCAAATCCATTAAATTCGTCAGTCATTAAAATATCACTTCGTTATATCATTTGTACTTGCACCTAGTACCGTGATGCACATTCAAAAATTTTCGTCAGGTGCGCGCTGGCCTTTAAAGTGCAGCCGCAATATAGCGGACGTTGCACGTTAAAAGTTCGCGTCGAAAACTTGATACGCAAGGTTGCTGTCATAGCCTGAGTATCAGTCGTGAGAGGCTGTTGTGCAGCGCCCGAGCAATAAACTGAGGGGTGAAGGAAGCAAAGAAAATTTTAGTTCTTACGCGCATACAAATAGCATCTTCACGTACCGATCCAGGCGAGTCTGCTCTCGTCTGTGCTGCCTGACGGCCCTACCACGCCGATCTTGCCAAAGAGTGCGGAAGGCGAAGGAGTTGTTCTTAAATAGCGTGTAGAAAAGAGCTTTTTGGTAACTGCCAGTTCATCTGGACGATAAAACTTCACTACCTCTGCTTATCTATCAAGTTCACTACAATTGATCCTGGCTTCATTGCCGTATGAATAGAGTGCTCATTGACTGCGCGGATTATGCAAAGAACTGGCTCTGCAGCTGTGTACAATCAAGTCCACTTTCCCCTTTTCTTCATTCCCTTTCTTTCAATCCCTTCTTTTAAAACATTTCCTTTCTTTCAAGAGGCGGAGCTTAGTGAATACAATAAAACTTGGGTTAGGCCTAGTTGGAACATGATGTTGTGAAGGTGTAGGTTGCGCAAGTGTGTGTCTTTCTTCGTGGTTCGTCCCGTTGTTGCGCAACCTACACCCTAGTGAATACCTATCGCATAAGTGCTGCCACATTGCATTAAGTATATCCTAAATGCATACAATCCTTTTTATTGTCATAATAAAGGATTTTTAGCGCAACGACACAACACAAGAAAGACGAAAACACGGGCGCTTACTCCAACTGTTTAATCAAGCGTCAGCATACGAAATATATAGCCCTCTCAGCGCGTGCGCACGCGTACAAGGCACCCAGATACACCATGCATCAATCTTATCACAGTACGTGCGACAAAAATTTTTGCTCGGCTTGATATAGAAAAACGGAAGTGTCACTAACACAGCTCAGACCCGCATTTTTTTATATGAAAGGATTCCAGAATTTCACGAGCCGTCTGATGTTTACCTCTGCCCAAAATCCTCACCTTGCAGAACCGTGGTTTGCAATTGTTGCAAGCCCTACAGTGCTCAACAAGTCGCTGGCCTTCATTATTTTCAAAAATTCAGGGGGCACTTTGACTGTCTAAAGTGCGTAGAGGCGAAAGCGTTTTACGCACCACTTTCACTGCTTCTGTGTTACTGGTGGCGTCACATGTAATTGGGTACTAATTACTAAGTGATGACAAGTCATTAATTAATGGTTAATTACTGATTAATGCCTGAATACTAATTAACTGCTAATTAATGACGCTTAAGCTTAGCCTTTAGGAGTGTAACGCGACAGCATGTTGTAGCGCTGCCAGGGAGTCCACGGAACGCCACCACCCGTTCGGCGCGATGCCTTGCCGTTTCAACGCGACGGTTTTTGAGCAAAGGAAATGGCGCAGTAATTTTCTGTCATCTCGGTGGACACCTGAACCGCACCGTAGAGGAAGGGAGGAAGTGGGAGTGAAAGAAGAAAGACAAAGATGGCCCGTAATGAAGAAAATGAAAATTGTATTTGAGGAAAGGAGATTACGCAGTAACTGTCTCACATATCTCGGTGGACACCCGTCAAAATTCAGGGGGTGGGGGGTGCACTTTTTTGACCTAAAGTGCGGTCACTGATGTGTGGCTAAGATGTTAAGCTTCGCCTCTAAGAGTGGAACGCGACAGCGTCTTGCAACGCTGCCAGGGAGTCCATAGAACGCCATCGCCCATTCGGTTCTACGCCTCGCTCGTCGGTAAATTGGTTTTTGAGGAAAGGAAATGTATTTCCCTCTCATATCTCGGTGGACAGCTAAACCTCGCAGGAAGGGAAGGGAGGAGGATGGCAGTGAGCGAAGACACCGTATTCACTAGACGCGCATTTGTTCATTCCAAACCATCGAGCTGGCATGGCGGAGTGCTTCCTTTTATTTCTACCTTGGGGATCACATTGTTTAATTTGTAAACAACCAGAAACAATAGACCACGTTTTTTTGCACTGATGGGAGGGGGTATACTTTTGGGACATCTTGCAACGGACTTTAAAAAAGGAATTTCCGCTCGACGCTCATGGTATTCGGTACTTGCCTGTAGAGAGTGAGGATGGGACACCATTCGACCTCATTATGCTAATGGGCCTCCATTGTATTTGGCGCTCCAGAATGGCAGGATATCATTGCGATCCTGATGCACGGCCAGCACGGATCTATTTTCGGGAGTGCATGCATAAGTATATTGAAGTTCAGAAACTTGCTCTTGAAGCTCCCGAGTGGCTCGAAAGAGTCGAGCCTTTGGTGACGCTTAAGGAGTTTTAATATGATGAAGCCACGCACCCCCGGGCGGATAGTGTTGTTAATTATTGCTCATTGCGCTCTGTAAGTGTATTTGTGTACTGTGGTTCTTGCCGAAGTCAGGCAATAAATAAATAAAAAAAAGCTGGCATGGCGGAGTGGATAGCATGCTCGTCTCGCACTCCGAAGACCGGTGTTCGATTACTGAGCTCGACCAATTTCTCACTCGGTTTTATTTATTTATATGGCCTGACTAGAAAAGTTAATTAGGCTAATTAAGTAACTAAGCAATTAACTGAGCTCAGACCCACTTACTTGGAGCATCACTATATGATCCCTTCAATTGGTTGCATGGTTACTAGCCAAAGTACAATTGGCCCCGTTTGAAATTAGCGCACTGTGACGTCACGACCGTTTCGACCAACTGAAAAGCGTGACATTGCAGTCGACAACTGCTGCTTACAACGATGAGACGTTAAAGGCTTTCGCCTTAATATCTCTTGCGTGTTCCCTAAGTCGGTCATTCACGCACCGTCCCGTCTGTCCAATATAGGATTTTCCGCAGGATAACGGAATTTCGTAGACCACGTTAGTGGCACACTTCACAAAACGCTGGCCATGCCTCTTTTGGCAGCCGATCTTTTGGCTTTCGCAAGTTATGCGACGGCTGAGCTGCGCAAGCTTTGAGAATGCAGAGAATGCAACCGGTACTTTAAACCGGTTTGCCACCTTCATCAGGCCGTGAGCGGCTTTGTGGATGTAAGGTACCACTACTGGCCTCTCATTTCCCGCCGGTTCATTTCTGCAAGCGCCAGCCTTCATCTTCTTCAGCAGCGTTTCCGCCACAGGGAGCAGGACCGACTCAGGGAAGCCGGCTTCAAAAAGCCTGTCCAATTGATTATTAAAACTAGCTTGCATCTCATGCACGCACGATTTCCGGAGCGAGGACTCCAAGCAGAGAGTTGCGATCCTTTATTATGTCTGAAAACCAACTAGCTCAGCAGTTAACCCTCTTAAAGTATACTTTTTATTGTCTCTTGTTGTTTCCAATGACAAGCATAACGTTTATTAGGTCTAACTTACATTGGCTACAGTGTCGAACAGAAATGCAAGCCAGAACCGTACAGCGCCATTTACAACACTCATCTGGATGTTATTTTAGAGAATTTTCCCCTCTGACTTGCATTTCATACTGAGGGCACTGAAGGGCGTCACCTGATTGGGACCGCATTTCCTAGAAACAGCAGCCTGCGATCTTTATGACTTTCGTCTTATGCTTTCTTTAAAAACGCTCTCTGTTTAGCACTGAACGCGCATTATGCGCTAGCCAGCATTACACAAGAAAAATTGATATTTTAGGGCTTCTCAGTCTCGGCTTCATCGTATTTATGGAGCACAGTTCACATGTAAGACGCTCTGCACTTCGACATGCGCTGAAATATCAATGTACTGTGTTGCCTTCCACCTGTCAGAGGCAAACGACGTCCATGGTGCCGGAAGTGAAACTTCGCCCCTACTGAAAACCTCTGCTCTGTAAAAGTAACTACAGTGGTAGTTACTTTTAAACACACAAGAATGAAGTGATCAGAAGTGCGGTAGAGAATAAGCTATTGCTAAGAATGGTATTTATCCAAAGAAATGAACGAAGCGATTACGTGCGAACCCTGGCACAAACACGTGCGCAAACTTTTAATTGCAGAAGTGTCGCTCATCTGTCCATGGCAGACCTCATGGAAACTTCACCGCTCTTTGTTTCAAAACCCCAGTTGGTGTAGGGTTTTCGAAAACTGATATCCATGTTCGATCAGTAATATGGCCAACAGCGAAAGGAATCTGTTGATTACCTTATCTAGAATGAGATTTGCATCTATTGAATTTGTGGCATTCCGAACAAAAATGTTTGAGCTTTGCGTAGAGGTTACACGTTTCGTTTAAACTATGCACGGATGTTACTTGCTTATGTTACAAACGAGGACATCAACGGCACCCTAGAAAAGCATCTTGATGCCGCATGCGCCGAAGCAAAAGAACGGTATTTCGAGTCTAACTGGGGTAGGTAGGATACGCGTACTTGGGTGCCTAAATTTTGGGATTGGTTGAGAAAGGCGTTTGAATTCCGCAGAACAACAGGCGAGAACTCAAAGCTACATTTAGTGACAAGTAAAGGAATTCGGCGACCGCACTTACCCTTCGACGAGTCTCGCATCCTCGTGGCACTCTCAGCACACGGCGCAGCAGCTGCTTATCGGCTAAGCGCCGATAAGAGAGCGAGCGAGCTGATTCCTTTCTGACGCGTCCGATAGGCTCTCAAGTGGAGCGAGCACTTCGCAACGGTTGAAGTTGCCTCAATGACGGCATACCAGAAAACTGAAAAGCCACCAGCAGTCTCCGCGAAATGGTCCCCCGATGTAAACGTCTTTATGTAGACACGGCGGGGCATGGTGCATGAATTACACTTTATTCTAGAAGGCGAGCGGTTATATAGGCAAGCGGTTAGATAACAGGAGTGGGGGCGGCTTCTGTCCGGCTAGGCGCATGTGCATGACTGCATTATGTCACATCTCCCCTCCCTCTCGTTTTTTTATAGTCGAAACAAGCAGCGTTTTAGAACTCAGGCGCCGGGTATCTTCGTGGTGGTTGGCGCTTCCGTTAACTCCTGGGGAGTTGTATAGATTCGGATGTCCCGTAGTGTCTTGGGCTCGCACAGCTGGCAGCGGCGCGGGTGTCTCGTGGTCTGGAGACGAGGGAGGAGGACCTGGATTGAGGTGTTCTCTTGTGCGCTGAAACTGTTGACCCTCTTTCGTTTTGATGATGTAGGCACGAGGAGTCTCAGCCCGCTGTAGGACGGTGACAGGGGACCATGATCTTGAGGGCATGTTATACATAGCTGCGGTCGAGCCAGTGCGAAGCTCTGGAAGAGGTCGTGTACCTCTGTTGTAGAAGCAGCGTTGCTTCCTCCTGGTGTCTTCTTGCCTTCGTCGCACGGTCTTGGGTGGCACTGTTTGTGGCTGTAGGCGGCTGGTTGGTACAGGAAGCAGCGTTCTTGTCTGTCGGCCCATGAGCCTCTGCACAGGGCACTTGCACAGGGTCACACTTTATTAAACGTCTACGACGAAATTAAAGCGAAAGCAAAAAAACCTCTCCTATACAGAACAGGCTTCTCTAAAACAGTCAGCTTCTAGAACCAAGCCTGCAGGAAAACACAAATTAAGCCTGCAGGCAAAAGTGGTAGCATAGTAATCCTTCAAACCTAAAAATACAAAAAAACTGTAAGGGAGTTCAACAACCGGGCCAAATAAAGAAAATAGATTGAGAGAAAACTCACGCCAACCAATATTTTAACTTTGCCCAACGTTCCGGGACCAACTCGGTACCTTCCTCAGGGGCGACTAAAGTGTGCCACCAGCCGCGGGGTGGTGCGGCCTTCGCCCTCCCTTTATAAGCACGTGGCTCAGCCCACTAAAGAACGCGGAGGGGAGCGTTCAAGAAGTCCTATTCATCGCCGCCTTTGTGAGCCGGATATACCATGACTCAAAATGTCGCCTCTCGAACGGAAGAATGGCCTGAGGGGCGCGTTGGTGCATGGTGAAATGAACGGCGGAGCGCAACAAGGACACTAACAAGACAGGGGACACCACATGCGCACACTACCAACTGTTCATTGCATGGAAAGGTGGCATATTTAAACATACAGCTCAGGCATGACGCTCATCGCATTATCGCTCCGAACCCAACACGAGGAAAAAAGCAGCAACATCAGGATGACAAACAAGAAATTTTCAACCACTTCAGAAAAAAAATAAAAGATTCGGACTACAGAACTTAGAGGAGGCCATCTCGTAGAGAAAGCAGTGTCAAATAATCGTAGCAAAAGCAGAGTCAAACATGAGAAGCAAAACCAGTCAAAAAGAAGTTAGAATCGTAGCAAAGGCAGAGTCAAACGCATAAAGCAAAAGCAGTCAGAAACCGAAAAAACAACAAAACGGAACAGACAAAAACAGTAACAAAATTAACAACCCACCTATACAAACAACAGACGGCCGCTAGAAATGCAGCGCTGAAAAGATGCACACTACATGACGTCACAAGAAACTGTCAAGAAATGACATTTCTACGGAGGGATACTGAAGAGTCGCTAACACAAGTGCTTCCCTTCTTATTGATCATAAAAGCCTGAACAATTTCACATGCCACCTGATCGCGAGTCCTGCCCAGAATCCTTATTCCGTTAAGCACTGGCTCACACATGCAATCTTTACAATGTAGGGGCAGATTCGACCCGCCTAAATTTTCTAACGATTTTTCATGTTCCCGTGTCCTGTCGTTAATGCAGCGACCCGTCTGGCCTATATAAACCCCCCCGCACGTCAGTGGGATTTCGTACACTACTCCGACGGCACAGGAAACGAAATGCTTGTCGTGCCTCTTTTCGCACATGGCTTTCTTCTTTTGGCTGATCCGCGAGCATAACCCGCTCAGCTTTCTTGGCGCACAGAAAACGACAGGAGCGTCGTACCGGCCAGCAACCTTCTTCAAGCTGTGCGCCACACGGGGTATATAAGGGACCACTTGTGGTCGCCTTGATCCCAGCTTAGCATGGGATTTTTTCTTCTTGCCTTTCGTTTTTTGAAGGAGGGTCTCCACTACGCTGCAAACAACAGAACACAAGAAGCCAGCAATTTCAAGCCTGTTGATCTGATTGTTGAAGCTAGCCTCAGCCATGTGAGCACAGGACTTAAGCAATGCGGACTCGAGGCAAAGTGAAGCGATCGCCCTTTTGACTGCCTTAGAGTGCGCCGATCCGTACGGAAGGAGTTCCTTTTTTGCTCGTGGGAAATGCATCCAACACACTTGTCCTTCTAAAAACTTGATAATATCTAAAACCTGCAACCTGTTGTTGTCTGGATGTTCATGATTAAAAGCCAGCCATTTTGCCTGTTGTCTGAAAACGGATAAGATTCTTTCCACTGTGCTGGGGAGCGTCAATGCACAGTTTGTACTTTTTAGTATCACGTCCACGTATCAAAAAATTCGCAGGACTAGGCCACTGTCAAAGGAAGAAGATATAACACGGTCAATAGTTGATAAATATATATTAAACAATGTAGGGGTGACACAGGAACCGATGCAGATGCCTCTTCAATGCAAGTACATTTCTTTTTCAAAGGAAACAAACGTAGGCCATAGGTACGTAAAATTCAAGTAGTGATAAAAATTGTCAACACTTAGTCCAGCTGAGTTCTGAAATGCGATGGTCCCATTAGATTCAATGCACTCCCGTACGGATTTGAAATGGTCACTATGAGGAACTAAATAGATTGTGTTGTGTTGTGTTGGGTTTAATGGCGCATAAGCAGCTAAGGCTATCATGCGCCAAGCTCATGAATACAATATATCTTCCGCATCAACAGAAAACAAGTATCCAATAGAAGACTGGTCTTCTATTGGATTCTATTGGAAAGGCTGTCACGTCTGCAGAATTCTTGGTAGCGAATGGATCGTCTACTTCCAGTCCTTTCAAATGCTTCAGGAGAAATTTGCTCACCTTTTGTTGCCAAGAATCCCGCTCACTGACAATTGATCTGAAAGGCATGTCTGGCTTGCGGGTTTTCACCGTAAAAAACACATCAAGTGACCGTATCTTGCAGTCGCTGATTCCCTTGGGCAGCCCGGAGAGCTGAAACTGGTTCCACAGCGCCGAAAAAGGACCTTTATCCAAAGAGCGCGCGCGACATGCACGTCGTGTAGTTCTTCAAGGATAACGACCTAAGGCTTCTTCAAGCAGACAAAGAAGGCGGTTTTGAGGTGGTTCCGGCGGGCGTATTCAAAGAAAAGGCGACGCAGGCCATACTGAAGAACTTTGTTCAAGTGAAGAAGAGTGCCTGTAGAGTGAAAACGAAAACCATCTCCTTGTGCAACCAGTTGCAGCTCTCTGGGCTTCAGGGCTGGCCAAGGGAATCAGCGACAGCAAGAAAGGGTCACTTGATGTGTTTTTTACGGTGAAAACCCATAAGCCAGACATGCCTTTCAAATCAATTGTTAGTGAGCGGGATTCTTGGCAGCAAAACATGAGCAAATTTCTCTAGAAGCATTTGAAAGGACTGGAAGTAGACGATCCCTTCACTACCAAGAATTCTGCAGAGGTGACAGCCTTTTTAAAAGACCAGTCTTCTAATGGATGCCTCTTTTCTGTTGATGTGAAAGATTTATGCTATTCAGTTCCTCATAGTGACCTTTTCAAATCCGTACGGGAGTGCATTGAATCTAATGGGGCCATCGCATTTCAGAACTAAGCTGGACTAAGTGATGACAATTTTTTATCACTACTTGAATTTTACGTAAGCGCTACGTTTGTTTCCTTTTAAACAGAAATGTACAGCCTTTGTCAAAAGTTTGGAGCCCAGGGGGTTTTCTTTTGAGCCACACTGTATCGTTCTTAATGGGTCTCTAGCGCTCCAAGTTTCCTGGACATGAGAAGATTTCTGGTACTGCCTCCTGCAGTAGGTAGGACTTCCATGAATACTCCATGAGCCCCAGTATAAAGCTTTGAAGTGAACTCCCTGGGCTCCATACTTTTGACAAAGAATGTACTTGCAGAGAAGAGGCATCTGCATCGGTTCCTGTGTTGCCCCTGCATTGTGTAATATATTTTTATCAACTATTGACCGTGCTTTAGCTTCTTCCTTGGACAGTGGCCCAATCCTGCGAATTTTTAGATACGTAGACGACTTCTTAGCAATGCTAAAAAGTACTAACTCTGCATTGGCGCTCCCCAGCACAGTGGAAAGAATGTTCAGAAGGGTATATGCTTGGGCTTGTTGGTTCATATTTGAAACGTAAAAACCGTAGCGCAAAGAGACGAGGACACAGAAAGAACGACAACACACGGCGCTAACTTCCAACAATGGTATATTTCAGAAAGAAAAGTGGTTTTATATCGACATCACGACCAACACGCCATCAAACCATGTGCTAGCAAAGCGTATCAGCCAGATATGCGAGCTCTTTTGCCAGCAATGATACAGAGGGGGTACTAACACAATCATCTTTCAAAAGTGATATCCATTCCGCTTCTAAGATTTCTCGTGCCAACCGGTCATTGTGCACTTTTAAAACCATGCATTTTTCAAGAAGCGGTATGCAGTGACACGAACGGCAGTGGGCTGACAACCCTTTTCCACGCATATCATCTACGTCACGCCCATGTTCTCGAAGCCTGTCATACAGGCATCTGCCCGTTTGCCCTACATACTGCTTGCCACAGGAAAGAGGAATCTGATAAATGACATTTTCAATACAATTGACAAACTTTTTCCTATGTTTTTTCCTACAACCAACACCCTTTTTAGATTTTTTGGAACGTTTCGTACACAGATCACTCAACTTCTTAGGTGCCGAAAAAACCACTCTGGCTCCCGAACGTTGCGCTATTTTTTTTTGAGATTATGACAAAGCTTATGAAAATAAGGAATGACGGCAACTTTTCCTTTCTTACTCATGGCTTCTTAGTTATACTGGCATTTTTTATTGCAGACTTTCTTCAAAACACCTTCCGCCACAGACACTAGGACATGGGAAGGGTATGCAGCATACTCAAGCCTCTTACACTGCTGAGAAAAACTTTCATGCATAAGGTGCGGGCAAGACTTCTTCAAGGAATTAGAAAATGAAAGGCTAGCAATAGATCTTTTTACAAGCTTAGAATGGACTGAATGAAAAGGTAACAATGGTTTTTCGCCGCGAGGTTTGAACATCCAGCACGTCCGGTCATGATGCAATGTTATGCTGATGTCAAGGAATTGGATAACCCTGTTTTCAGGTAGTTCAAACGTTAGTTCAATAGGCCTATCATGGTTACGAAAAAGAGTGAGAACATTAAGCTAAAGGACTGTCATTATTGTTCAGAACAATCAGAAAATCGTCAACCTACCTAAAAATCTTGACTACATTGGTATCTGTTACAATATCAGCAAAAGACCTGTCCAAACGGGCGAAAAACAAATCGCTGAAGATGGGTGCAATGCATGAACCTATACAGATGCCATCTTTCTGAAGATAAGGTTTTTCATCCCATACTATGAACGTTGACTTGAGATATAATTTCAAAAGTTCTAAAAATCCATTCACTCAGATGCCAGAAGCATTTTGAAAAGCAATCGGCCCTTGCTGGTCTATACATTCTTCAATACAGGATAACAAAGCATCATGCGGAATGGAATAGTACAGATCCTTTATGTCCACAGAGAAAGCGCATAGGTCTTGTCTCTCATGTGACTTGAAAAAATCCAAAACCTGCTCAGAATTACGGACAAGAAAGGGATCCTGAATGAAAAGCAGTTTTAGTTAATTTGCAGGCACATGGCAACCGATTTTTGCCAAGTACCATTCTCCGATACAATAACTCGGAAAGGAACATCAGTTTTATGGGTTTTTGCATTGAAGAAAACGTGAAGAAAGTCCTTTTTACTATCCGTAATTCTTTTCAAAACAGAACCAAGGTCTAACTTTTTGCAAACTTTGTTCGCTTGAGCTTTTTTCTTTAAAATGTTTACAGTTGGATGGCAGTTAAAAGCGGAGGACAGAGCTTCACACGCTTTTTCATTAAACATACCAGACGGAAACACGGCAAACCCTCCTTCTTTATCCGCAGGAAGGAGGCACAATGAATGCTGCTCGAGATACGACTTAACTCGATTTACAGGAAGTCTGGAAGGATGCCCCTTACATCTCAGCAAGGCATCGACGTCTGCCGAAACAATTGTATTGAAAATGTCATTTATCAGATTCCTCTTTCCTGAGGCAAACATTATGTAGGGCAAACCGGCAGATGCCTGAATGATAGGCATCGAGGGCATGGGCGTGACGTAGATGGTATGGGTGGAAAAGGGTTTTCACCCCACTGCCGTTCGTGTCACTGCATACCGCTTCTTGAAAAATGCATGGTTTTAAAAGTGCACAATAACCGGTTGGCACGAGAAATCATAGAAGCGGAATGGATATCACTTTTGTAAGATGATTGTGTTAGTACCCCCTCTGTATCATTGCTGGCAAAAGAGCTCGCTTATCTGGCTGATACGTTTGCTAGCACATGGTTTGATGGCGTGTTGGTCGTGATGTCGATATAAAACCACTTTTCTTTCTGAAATATACCACTGTTGGAAGTTAGCGCCGTGTGTTGTCGTTCTTTTTGTGTCTTCGTATCTTTGCGCTACGGTTTTTACGTTTCAAATATGAACCAACCAGCCCAAGCATATACCCTTTTGGACATTAGTGTCACGCATGTTTATAACCCGCCTGGAAGCGCGCACTAGTTCTCCCGAAGTGTTTCAAAATATGCTCTTGTGTGTCGGCATGTTCGTTTTGTGGCGGCAGCGTGGACGGCAGCGTGGACGGCAGCGTGGTTTAGCGCAAACAATTAGATTAGAAAATGCTGGCTACCCCACTAAGCTTTTAGCCTCAGTCGCTGAAGCAATGCTTAAAAAATCAAAACGACCCGATTCGACTGCCCCGACTGACAACACCAATAGAAAGAAAGTCTCTGTTATGCCCTACTTGCATCGCATTTCGCACAACATTAAGAAAATTGGGAAACGTGTTGGAGTTGAAGTCGTCTTTAGTGCCCCAAAGCGACTTTCCCAGCTTTGCAGAAAGGTCAATGAAACTCGTAAAAAAGAGAGTACATGCAATATGAGGCACCAGAAGAATTTTGTGCAGTGTACCGATTCAGTTGTCTATTCCATCCCCCTGTCCTGTGGGAAGCAGTATATTGGACAGACAGGGCGTTGTTTAAATGAAAGACTAAAAGAACATGATTACAACGCAAATGTTCAAAAGTGCCGTCACATTGGTATCCATTGTCGGGATTGCAAAGATGTAGAAACAGGATGTTTGCCACACTTCGAAAAAACTCGGGTAATAGCCACAATCAGAAACACGAGGCCCCGTGAAATAGTTGAGGCAATGACGATAGCGTCGTTAAAAGAAAAGTGCATTAGCCAGCCTTCAGTGTCGCTATCTGAGAAAGAACTCGTCTATCTGGCACAAAATTCGAGGCACTAGCATTTTAACTTCCCACCTTATGCAACCGTCTTTTTCCCGCCAACTTTATTCCGCTATTTGTTTACACAAGACTTAACCTTATGTTTCTGTGGGTTTTACCTTTTAGCTGTTAGTTTTTTCCGCGATGTTTTCTTAATTTTAGCTGTTAGTATTTTTTGCCGTGTTACTTGTTGGCATCTTATCTTTTTCATTTCCATTGCCCTGTTAACTTTATTGCTTTTATCGCTTTTATTGGCTTTTGCCTTTTTGTTGTTATCGGTTTTTGTTATCAGTATCAATTTTCATCTTCACGAGGTCTGGCGTTTTTTTTTTCTTTGTTTTTTTTCCCCTGTTGTTTTTCTTGCCTCCATTGAAACTGGTCACCTTCACATGTTATATTAGTTAAGGTTTTTGGTTTGCTTGTGCCGCTTGTCTCATCATGACCTTGTAGATTTCACTTGTTCTTGCTTTCCCTGTGTGACACGCCTCCCTGACATGGCTGTATATATACGTTGCATCTTTAGTTCCGAAATAAAGTTGTAAGTTCAGCGCTCCTGTCCGTCGTGTACCACCTTTTTCTTGTCCGTTGTGTTTTGTGCGCTGGTTCCTTCAGAAGTATCCTTAAATTGGCGTCCGCAAAGAACAATGTTCCCAATGTTGCAGCGCCTGCGCACGCGCCTCTTTGAACAAGCATGCATGGACGCTCTGTCAATGAGCGAGGCTGAGTTCTTGCGCAAATGGTCGACATACTTTATCGTCCTGCGCGGCGGTCGAGTATCGGCATTTTTACTGCATTACGGACGTGCTCAGTGCTGCGTCACTGCGTATGTGCTTGACTGATCAGAGAATTAAGTTCATCTTTTTTGTTTTGTATTTTCTATGTTAAAACAGAAAAAATAAACTTCTCTTTCTATACCCTTCTGAAATATATTTCTAGTACAACGGGCCATTTTATGTGTTTTGTGGATCCTTCGACTGTCATAGCTATCATTGCTGTCACAACCAGTCGCGCTAGAACATTCTCGTTTTGCTGCCGGAACAATCTGCTTCCAGATGAGGTGAAGCGTCTCTTCGGTGGGTTCATCCCTTCACGAGGACATGGCGTCAGAGTGTGCAAGATTCTGAAGGCTGAGTCGTTTCGACAAGCTCGTCTCTACAAGGAACTTCTGCATCTTCTTGTTCAAAAAACGTCGAGCCAATCCACAGCAAGGAACAAGCTTCGAGAGCGCCAGCGGCTTGTCAGTCAGAATACGGACTTCGTTTGGCAGCGACAACTGAGCTATCTCAGAAGTCAGCTTGGCAACAAGCCATCTTCCCCCCGGTATGTCATCCATACCCCGCAAGAACAACAAGACATCTTCCCCCCGGTATGTCATCCATACCCCGCAAGGACTGGATCTTCCTGACCATGTGAAATCTGTTCTATCGTTGGGTCCTAAGTTTACTCTGGAGCCAAGTACGTCTTCAGCGGAGCGGCTCACGTTCGTTCACAAGATTTCCCGAATCGTTCCTGAAAAGAGGCTGACCGGTGTGTTTCGGCAGGCGTCGATACATTGCTGAGATGTAAGGGGCATCCTTCCAGACTTCCTGTAAATCGAGTTAAGTCGTATCTCGAGCAGCATTCATTGTGTCTCCTTCCTGCGGATAAAGAAGGAGGGTTTGCCGTGTTTCCGTCTGGTATGTTTAATGAAAAAGCGTGTGAAGCTCTGTCCTCCGCTTTTAACTGCCATCCAACTGTAAACATTTTAAAGAAAAAAGAAACTTTGAAAAAGTTAGACCTTGGTTCTGTTTTGAAAAGAATTACGGATAGTAAAAAGGACTTTCATCACGTTTTCTTCAATGCAAAAACGCATAAAACTGATGTTCCTTTCCGAGTTATTGTATCGGAGAATGGTACTTGGCAAAAATCGGTTGCCATGTGCCTGCAAATTAACTAAAACTGCTTTTCATTCAGGATCCCTTTCTTGTCCGTAATTCTGAGCAGGTTTTGGATTTTTTCAAGTCACATGAGAGACAAGACCTATGCGCTTTCTCTGTGGACATAAAAGATCTGTACTATTCCATTCCGCATGACGCTTTGTTATCCTGTATTGAAGAATGTATAGACCAGCAAGGGCCTATTGCTTTTCAAAATGCTTCTGGCATCTCAGTGAATGGATTTTTAGAAGTTTTGAAATTATATCTGAAGTCAACGTTCACAGTACGGGATGAAAAACCGTACCTTCAGAAAGATGGCATCTGCATAGGTTCATGCATTGCACCCATCCTGAGCGATTTGTTTTTAGTCCGTTTGGACAAGTCTTTTGCTCATATTGTAAAAGATACCAATGTAGTCAAGATTTTTAGGTACGCTGACAATTTTCTGATTGTTCTTAACAGTAATGACAGTTCCTTTATGAATGACGTTCTCAATGTTCTCACTCTTTTTCGTAACCATTTTACTCCTCTTGAACAAACGTTTGAACTGCCTGAAAATAGGGTTATCCAATTCCTTGACATCAGCATCACAATGCATCTTGACCGGACGTGCTGGATGTTCAAACCTCGCGGCGAAAAACCATTGTTACCTTTTCATTCAGCCCATTCTAAGCTTGTAAAAAGATCTATTGTTGGCCTTTCATTTTTTAATTGTTTGAAGAAGTCTTGCCCGCACCTCATGCATGAAAGTTTTTTCTCAGCGGAGTAAGAGGCTTGAGTGTGCTGCATACCCTTCCCATGTCCTAGTGTCTGTGGCGGAAGGTGTTTTGAAGAAAGTCGGCAATAAAAAATTCCAGTATAACCAGGAAGCCATGAGTAACAAAGGAAAAGTTGCCGTCATTCCTTATTTTCATAAGCTTTGTCATAATCTCAAAAAAATAGCGCAACGTTCGGGAGCCAGAGTGGTTTTTTCGGCACCTAAGAAGTTGAGCCATCTGTGTACGAAACGTTCCGAAAAATCTAAAAAGGGTGTTGGTTGTACGAAAAGGCATAGGAAAAAGTTTGTAAATTGTATTGTAAATGTCATTTATCAGATTCCTCTTTCCTGTGGCACGCAGTATGTAGGGCAAACCGGCAGATGCCTGAATGACAGGCTTCGAGAGCATGGGCGTGACGTAGATGATATGCGTGGAAAAGGGTTGTCAGACCACTGCCGTTCGTGTCACTGCATACCGCTTCTTGAAAAATGCATGGTTTTAAAAGTGCACAATAACCGGTTGGCACGAGAAATCATAGAAGCGGAATGAATATCACTTTTGAAAGATGATTGTGTTAGTACGCCCTCTGTATCATTGCTGGCAAAAGAGCTCGCATATCTGGCTGATACGCTTTGCTAGCACATGGCTTGATGGCGTGTTGGTCTTGATGTCGATATAAAACCACTTCTCTTTCTGAAATATACCATTGTTGGAAGTTAGCTCCTTGTGTTGTTCTTTCTGTGTCCTCGTCTCTTTGCGCTACGGTTTTTACGTTTCAAAGAAAGAATCTTATCCATTTTCATACAACAAGGAAAAGGGCTGGCTTTTACTCATGAACTTCCAGACAACAGCTTGCAGTTTTTAGATATTAATATCAAGTTTTTAGAAGGACGAGTGTGTTCGATGTATTCCCGACGAGCAAAAAGAGGAACTGCTTCCGTACGGATCGGTGCACTCTGAGGCAGTCAAAAGGGCGATTGCTTCACTTTGCCTCGAGTCCGCATTCCTTAAGTCCCGTGCACACATGGCTGAGGCTAGCTTCAACAATCAGATCGAAAGAATTCAAATGGGTGGCTTCCCGTGTTCTGTTGTTTGCAGCGTAGTGGAGACCCTCCTTCAAAAAAATGAAAGGCAAGAAGAAAAAATCCCATGCTAAGCCGGGATCAAGGCGCGCACAAGTGGTCCCTTATGTACACCGTGTGGCGCACAGCTTGAAGAAGGTTGCTGGCCGGTACGACGTTCCTGTCGCTTTCTCTGCGCCAAGAAAGCTGAGTGGGTTATGCTCGCGGATCAGCCAAAAGAAGAAAGCCATGTGCGAAAAGAGGCACGGCAAGCATTTCGTTTTCTGGGCCGTCGGAGTGGTGTACGAAATCCCACTGACGTGCGGGGGGGTCTATATAGGCCAGCTCGGTCGCTGCATTAACGACAGGACACGGGAACATGAAAAATTGTTGGAAAACGTAGGCGGGTCGAATCTGCCCCTGCATTGTAAAGATTGCATGTGTGAGCCAGTGGTTAACGGAATAAGGATTCTGGGCAGGAGTCGCGATCAGGTGGCACGTGAAATTCTTGTGGCTTTTATGACCAATAGGAAGGGAAGCACTTGTGTTAGCGACTCTTCAGTGTCCATCCGTAGAAATGCGTCATTTCTTGACAGTTTTTTGTGACGTCATGTAGTGTGCATCCTTTCAGCCCTGCATTTCTAGCGGCCGTCTTGTTTGTTTAGGCAGGTTATTACTTTTGTTACTGTTTTTGTCAGTTCCGTTTTGTTGTTTTTTCGGGTTCTGACTGCTTTTGCTTTATGCATTTGACTCTGCTTTTGTTACGATTGTAACTTCTTTTTGACTGGTTTTGCTTCTCATGTTTGACTCTGCTTTTGCTACGATTATTTGACACTGCATTTGCTACTAGATGGTCTCCTCTAAATTCTGCTATCAGAATGTTTATTTTTTTCTGCAGATGTTAAAGGTTTCTTTCCTGTTATCCTGATGTTGCTGCTTTTTTCCACATGTTGGGTTCGGAGCGATAATGCGATGAGCGTCATGCCTGAGCTGTATGTTTAAATATGCCACCTTTCCATGCAATAAACAGTTGGTAGTGTGCGCATGTGGTGTCTCCTGTCTTGTTAGTGTCCTTGTAGCGCCGCCGTTCATTTATCTCGAACAGGTTTGGCTGCACAGCCAAGACACTCACCTCCTCGAAGGATATTCGGTGCTAGCCACGCTCGCAGTGTTCGGAGGGGGAGTTGGATTTTGAATTAATTAGCCGGATGTCATTTTTGTGTATCCTGATTTTTTGGTGGAGGTCTTTTTGTTTCGCGGACTTGTGAAGCCAGGCACTTGAGGCATGGAATTTTTTAGATGCCACCCGGTTGTTTTTCTCTGGGGACGCGGTCTTTGGGTTGTAGTAAGAAGCGGCTTATTGGCGAACCAGGTCTGTGAGTCGGCTAAGCAAGGAAGAAACGATACACACAGGACGAGCGCTAAACCTGCCAGCATGCCAATCATGAATAACCAACTGGCCCAACACTCCACTTTGCTGATGGTTTTTGAGCCACGTAGATTCCGTGTTTTTCTAGAATGCGTGCAAGTGCCTCTCTTCTCCCCTCACGTATGGAAGCACCTTGCGCGCCGACCACCGAACAGCCTTCGAGGAGGTGAGCGTCTTGGCCGTGGAGCCAAACCTGCTCAAGAGGTGACATGTGAGCCATGGCACACCCGGCGCACAAAGGCGGCGGACTGCAGGAACGTTCCCCTCCGCGTGCGTTAGTGGACTGCGCCACGTGCTGTCAAAGGGAGAGTGAAGGCAGCACCCCGCTGCTGGTGGCATACTTTAGTCACCCCGGAACAAGGGACCGTGTTGGTCCCGAATTCCAAGGGCAAAGTTAAAATATTGGTTGGCGTCAGATTTATCTCAACTACCTCAAGAACCTAACCAGACGGACTTCTGTCGAAGATGTTTTCGTTCAAGAAATTAGGCTCTGATCCAACTTTACGGCTCTGCAATGTAATTATGAGCAAAGTGGGAGACTTATACTGTGATCCATGGTATGTGATGTAGCGCAAACTGGGCAAGGTAGAGAGAAAGACGCATATAAAACAGTCGCTAAATTCCGACTGACAGTAACCTGGGCGACCAAGACGAACGCGAACCGTGTGGGCAAACAGGCGCATGCGCCCGGAAGAATAATGAAATTCAGGTGAACGGACAAAAGACTCAGCAATTATTTAAGAAGGCCAGCTCTCCTTTGGACAGGGAGATAGACTGCTTGCTGGCGCATTTATCATCCAGTGCAGCGATGCGCGCCGCTTAAATAATTTCACGCGTTAACTGATTCCGCTGTCTGGCCACGATCGAGCACTTATCCAAAAATGGCACACAAGCCCACTCCTTATAGTGCAAAGCCAGATTGCTCCCAGTAAAAATCTTCAAGTTATTTGAGGCTTCAACGAAAAAAAAACGAAAACTTTTACTGCCAGCAGTCTAGCTTTCCCAGTAAGGAGTGTGGTTGCGTGTCGCTTTTGGTTAAGTGCTCGATCGTGGCCAGACACTGGGAGCAGTTAACACGTGAAATTATGACAAATGTGTCAGCAACCCGTCTATCTCCCTGTCCAAAAGAGAGCTGACCTTCTTACATAATCGCCGAGTCGTTTGTCCGTTGTTCCCCGTTCACCTGATTTTCACGATCTTTTGTAGCGAGAGCTACACTCCGCCAGCCGCGTCGCGAGGTCAGCGTGGCTGCGCGCTGAGCCGTGGCACCACGAGCAAGGCGTCACGCCGAACGGGCGATGGCGTTCCTTCGTAAAATTGAAAATTGCTTTTTGGACGCCGGAACCACGCCGTAGAGGAAGGGATAAACAATGGGATCAAACAAATGCGTTATGGTTAATGAGGGTTTCACGTCCTAAAGCCACTCAGGCTATGTGGGACGCCGTAGAGAAGGGCTCCGTAAAATTCGACCACATGGGGTTCTTTAACGTGCACTCACATCGCACAGTGCACGGTCCTCTAGAAATTAGCCTCCAACTAAATTCTGACCGCCCCCCTCGTCAGTTGTGCGCATGGACGGTGTGCCGTCAAAGATTCGGCGGGTATATCACAGAGATACGAAGACTGTGGCAGAAATGGACAGCTCGTAGGAAGCTAGGGCTCTTCGCAGGAACGATGGCAAGAGGAGGCGGCTAGCCATGGAGACCGAGGAAGAGCGCGCTAATCGTCTCGACAAGCAACGTAAAGACTACGCGGCTAGACGGGCCCGCTTATGTGACGACAGTGCATCCACGGCGACAGTTGACGATGAATCGAGTTCAGCGTCTCTGAGAGAAGCTAGCTAGACTCTCGCTACTATACCAGGTTTAACCAGAGCTAAACCACAGCCAATTTTTTTTCCCGGCGCATGCGCGTGTTTCCCACATGGTTCACGTTCTTCTCGGTCGCTTAGGTTTCTGTCAGTCGCAAGTAAGCGCCGGTGTTTTGTGCGTCTTTCTCTGTCCCTTGTCCCGTTTTGCGCTACCTCACATACCACGAATCACAGTTACCGACTAGCCCAAGTTTCTACCCCTGAGATTTATTCCCCAGAGAACTAGTAATGCAATCAGACAAACTTTTTAAATCCGTTAAAGAAGTGCACACTTCTGCTTACTTCTCAAAATAGATAAGTTTCCGCGCACGACTAGTTTATAACAGATGTCTATTTCAGCCCTGATTCCTTCTTTTGTCAAGGACATGCCACACTTTCTACGAATAACGGAGTCGTTTAATGACGCAGAAATTATCCCAGTGGATAGCGTACTCGTTACACTAGGCATTGCCGCTTTATACATAAATAGTTCCATAATGAAGGCGTCGGCACGCTCTCCAACTCAAAATCCACACCCGCATGAAACGGAAGTGTCGCTCTCGCTATTTGAATTGGTACTCACGGTCAACTACTGAAGAAGCGCAGCTTGTTGGGCCAGTTGGTGCATGGTAAGTGAACAACCAGCGGAAAGGACGCGTTCACAAGGAGAAGTACACGGGAAAACGCTGGAAACACAATTGAAAATTCTTTACTTCGTGGATCGCCAACATCAGAACAGGGCGCACATGCGCGTGAGCACCACAAACGTTAACAAAACAACAAACACGAAATTGATTAAGCGACCGAAGAAAGCATGTGGCAACCTATGTCCCATTCATGAAACTGTACTCTTTTGCCGTGAACCTAACAGAGCTGTCGCTGACGCATTCAGTTCCTAACTGCTTGATTTTGAAGGCTTCTAAGATTTCTCGTTCTATCTGCGTTTTGCCGCGGCCTATGATTCTGACATTATTGAACAGAGGGGTGCAGCCTTTGCAGTGCTTGCAATGTCTTGGCAGATTTGCTGTGTTGCCTGGCTGGAGCGAAGTGCGGTGCTGCCTCATACGGTCGTTGACGCATTGACCTGTTTGGCCTATGTAGGCCTTGCCACAGGACAGTGGAAGCGAGTAAACAACATCGGCTGTGCATTTAGTGAACATGCTCTCGTGCTTGAAATGACATTTCTTTTTTGTGCTAATTTTAGAGATACGTGAACAAAGCGAAGACAGTTTGACGGATGTAAAAAAGACAACCTCAACACCGTATTTCATGGCTACCTTTTTAACGTTATGTGAGACTTTATGCAGTTATGGCATTACAGCAGGTCTGTAATTCCTGTAATGCCTGTAATTTATTTTCTATACACCCTGAACTCCATAGCCTTGTCTCAAACTAATTCATACAGGTATCTCGGCATTGAGATTACTACCAGTCTAACATCGCCCGATCACAACGAAATTATGCGCTAGCGCTTCCGGGTCACTTGGATTCATCCGGACATCCGGAGATCACTTCCCATGTCTCCCCCAGCCATCAGAGAACTAGCACATGAAAAATATATCCGCAGCAAACCAGAATACACCTCAACAATATGGAACCCGCACCCAGCCTACCTGATTGACTCACTCGAGGCCATCCAGAACCGGGCACCACATTTCATCACCTCGCAGTACAAACCTCGGCTCAGTGTTACTCTTATGAAATCATCTCTCGGCCTCAAATCATTAGCGCTTCGCCGAAAAATTTCAATCCTCAGCCTGTTCCACAAACTGTGCTTTAATTTTCCAGCACTTCGAGAAAGCCTTCTACGCACTCCGGTACGATCATCTCGCCGCTTATATGATTCATTTAGCATACAGCGCTTGCACGGCTCCACCAATGCATTCAACAAGTCGTTTCTTCCTTGCACGATCGAATTTTGGAATAACTTGCTCGAAAACGTTGTCGTAGAAACTAATCCTTCCAACGTAAAAATCGTAGCGCAAAGAGGCGAGGACACGGAAAGAACGACAACACACGGCGCTAACTTCCAACAGTGGTTTATTTCAGAAAGAAAAGTGGTTTTATATCGACATCACGACCAACACGCCATCAAACCATGTGCTAGCAAACGTATCAGCCAGATAAGCGAGCTCTTTTGCCAGCAATGATACAGAGGGGGTACTAACACAATCATCTTACAAAAGTGATATCCATTCCGCTTCTATGATTTCTCGTGCCAACCGGTTATTGTGCACTTTTAAAACCATGCATTTTTCAAGAAGCGGTATGCAGTGACACGAACGGCAGTGGGCTGACAACCCTTTTCCACGCATACCATCTACGTCACGCCCATGCTCTTGAAGCCTGTCAATCAGGCATCTGCCGGTTTGCCCTACATACTGCTTGCCGCAGGAAAGAGCAATCTGATAAATTACATTTTCAATACAATTGTTTCGGCAGGCGTCGATACCTTGCTGAGATGTTGATTTGATTTATGGGGTTTAACGTCCCAAAGCGACTGAGGCTATGAGAGACGCCGTAGTGGAGGGCTCCGGAAATTTCGACCACCTGGGGTTCTTTAACGTGCACTGACATCGCACAGTGCACGGGCCTCGAATTTCTCCTCCAAAGAAATTCAACCGCCGCGGCCGGGATCGAACCCGCGTCTTTCGGGCCAGCAGCCGAGCATCATAGCCACTGAGCCACCGCGGCGGCACTTGCTGAGATGTAAGTAGCATCCTTCCAGACTTCCTGTAAATCGAGTTAAGTCGTATCTCGAGCAGCATCATTGTGCCTCCTTCCTGCGGATAAAGAAGGAGGGTTTGCCGTGTTTCCGTCTAGTATGTTTAATGAAAAAGCGTGTGAAGCCCTGTCCTCCGCTTTTAACTGCCATCCAACTGTAAACATTTTAAAGAAAAAAGCTCAAGCGAACAAAGTTTGCAAAATGTTAGACCTCGGTTCTGTTTTGAAAAGAATTACGGATTGTAAAAAGGACTTTCCTCACGTTTTCTTCAATGCAAAAACCCATAAAACTTATGTTCCTTTCCGAGTTATTGTATCTGAGAATGGTACTTGGCAAAAATCGGTTGCCATGCGCCTACAAGAAAAACTAAAACTGCTTTCATTCAGGATCCTTTTCTTGACCGTAATTCTGAGGAGGTTCTGGATTTTTTCAAGTCACATGAGGGAAAAGGCCTATGCGCTTTCTCTGTGGACATAAAAGACCTGTACCATTCCATTCCGCATGATGCTTTGTTATCCTGTTTTGAAGATTGTATAGACCAGCAAGGGCCGATTGCTTTTCAAAATCGTTCTGGCATCTCAGTAAATGGATTTTTAGAAGTTTTGAAATTATATCTGAAGTCAACGTTCATAGTACGGGATGAAAAACAGTACCTTCAGAAAGATGGCATCTGTATAGGTTCATGCATTGCACCCATCCTGAGCGATTTGTTTTTAGCCCGTTTGGACAGGTCTTTTGCTCATATTGTAAAAGATACCAATGTAATCAAGATTTTTAGGTACGTTGACAATTTTCTGATTGTTCTTAACAGTAATGACAGTTCCTTTATGGATGACGTTCTTAATGTTCTCACTCTTTTTCGTAACCATTTTAGTTCTCTTTAACTAACGTTTGAACTGCCTGAAAACAGGGTTATCCAATTCCTTGGAATCAGCATCACCATGCATCATGACCGGACGTGCTGGATGTTCAAACCTCGCGGCGAGAAACCATTGTTACCTTTTCATTCAGCCCATTCTAAGCTTGTAAAAAGATCTATTGCTAGCTTTCATTTTTTAATTGTTTGAAGAAGTCTTGCCCGCACCTCATGCATGAAAGTTTTTTCTCAGCGGAGTAAGAGGCTTGAGTGTGCTGCATACCCTTCCCATGTCCTAGTGTCTGTGGCGGAAGGTGTTTTGAAGAAAGTCTGCAATAAAAAAGGCCAGGATAACCAGGAAGCCATGAGTAAGAAAGGAAAAGTTGCCGTCATTCCTTATTTTCATAAGCTTTCTCATAATCTCAAAAAAATAGCGCAACGCTCGGGAGCCAGAGTGGTTTTTTCGGCACCTAAGAAGTTGAGTCATCTGTGTACGAAACGTTTCATAAAATCTAAAAAGGGTGTTGGTTGTACGAAAAAACATAGGAAAAGGTTTGTCAATTGTATTGAAAATGTCATTTATGAAATTCCTCTTTCCTGTGGCAAGCAGTATGTAGGGTAAACCGGCAGATGCCTGAATGATAGGCTTCGAGAGGATGGGTATGACGTAGATGATATGTGTGGAAAAGGGTTTTCAGCCCACTGCCGTTCATGTCACTGCAAGCAGGCCCAAAGCAAAACTTTGGTCCCAGCTCCAGGGTGTGCCGGTGTTGCTCTTCGATTTCTCGTTGGCCTTGGAAAGTAACCTTCCTTGTGGTCGCTAAAGTCTTCTTCCTGATAGGCAGCGTGGGGCGAATGGAATTCCATAGGAACTCGGTAAGGCGGTCCGCTGTTCTGTACCAATCCTCACAAACCCGGTGCCGCAGTCGCTCATCCGTCATCACGCCACATTGAACGTAAAGGCATAGCTTGTAAAACCTTGCCTGTCTCCACCACTCCGAACTAAGAATGCGGCAGAACCGTTTGGAGTGACCGGGGGCCGGCTGAAGCCATCCGCATAACGCCTGGACGTCAGGAGGACAAATTTGCTGTTTTGCATACCATGACGTCGTTCTTGCTCGGCACACGCACACAGCCATTAAAGCCGTCAACACCGCTGGGTTACGTGTAGGAGTGCTCTGCAATTGTGATGGACCATGGAAGGGCAAAGACACCAAGGCGAGTGGAAGGTTTGGTGAACTATTTGGTCGCTGAGGGCTTGAGGCCTCTCCTCTCAGACAAGGAAGGGTTCTTTGTCCTCGCCCCAGTGAAGATTTTTTGCCCAAAAAGCGGGTGAGGCGGTGAAAAAGAACTTCAAGGAAGTAGCTGTAAAGCCCGCTGCCATCAAAAAGCAAGCCGTGGCGCTGCTGCAAGGAAGCAACCTTGAAAGACTGGCTACGGCCGTCAAGAATGGTAAAGGTACAGTTCTGGACTTATTCTTTACGGCAAAGACTCACAAGCCGGGCGTCCCTCTCAGGGCAATCATTTCTGAGCAGGATACATGGCAGCATGTTGTGTTGGGGTTTCTACAGGGGCACTTGAGATCACTCAATCATTTGGACCCCTTCTTGCTGAACAACTCTGAAAATGTGGTTGAGTTCCTCTCAGCGCTGGACAGAAAAAAGTACTGCGCCTTCAGTATCGATGTGGAAAACTTGTTTTATTCGCTTCCCCATCCTCAGCTGATGAAGAGAGTGAAAGACTGCATTGTTAAAGACAATGACAAGATGGTGTTTATGGCGGAATGCGGTGTTTCAACAGAAAGTTTCCTAAAACTGCTTTATTTTTTCTTGGAATCGAGCTTTGTTGGGTGGGGCGGTAAGGTGTACGTCCAGAAGTCGGGTGTTTGTTGGGGAGGAGGGATAACCGCAAACTTGACAGGACTGAAGATCGAGAAGAGGACAGGACGAGCGGTAACTAGCAACTGAAGTTTATTGAAAAAAGACATGTTGCAGCAAAGGTTGCATCTGCGCATAGCGTACGGGAACTAAGATAGTGACACGTGGAACACACAAGATAATTAATGATATACATCGAAACGAACAAGAAACGAACAAAAAACAAAGAAATGCCCGTCACAGGTTTAACAGAAACCGGGTCTCTTTATCTAAAAGCGCCACGGAAGGCTCACTCACACACATATCAAGCCCAAGTTTGCGCATGTGTGCCGCTTCTAAGATCTCCCTTTCGAGCCTCGACCGGCCCCTTCCGATGATGGTGGCTTTGTTGAACTGTGGGTAGCAGCCATCGCATTCCCTGTAGTGTCTCGGCAGATTTGCGCCATTATCAGGTTTCAAGGAGCGGAAGTGCTGTCGCAGCCTATCGTTTAGACATTGACCCGTCTGGCCAACGTATACTCTGCCGCATCGCAACGGGAACTGGTATACCACATCAGTGGCACAGTTGACATATCTGTGCTCATGCTTCGTCGTGCACGCGACCCTGCGCTTACCTTCCGCCACGCGCCCGCAGAGCTGCGATAGCTTGCAAGGGGCTGAAAAAACAATCTGAATGCCTTGCCTACCTGCCACCCTCTTGAGGTTATGGGCCGGTTGTTTGCATCGGCTCCCGGGTTGCACCTGTATTGAGCGATATTTATCTGAGCAGGCTGGATCAGGAACTGGCGGAGGATCTTGGTGATCAAGCGATAAGAGTTTTCCCCTATGTCCATGATTTTTTTATCATTTTGAAGTCAAACTCTCCCAGGGCGGTTCCGGACGTCGCAAAAATGTTCAAAGATGCTGGTGGTGTCCTCAGATTCACTTTCGAGATGCCCAGTTCGGATACCCTCCACTTTCTAGACCTCAGTATCGAGTAGCTGGATAATGCTGTGTGTTGGGAATATCACCCTGGAACGTAGAAGCCAGTGTTGAACTTAGCTTGGGGCATTCCAAAATAGTCAAGGCTGGTATAGCCACGTCCTGCTTAAAAGCGTCCCTTGCGAAATCCTATCACCACAAAGTTGAGGCTAGCCTCCTGGCGCAGGTGGAGAAGCTAAAGGAAGCCGGGTTTCCGGAGCAGTTGTTGGCTCAGATCTCCGAAAGAATCCTGGCCAAGAAGGGGAGTAGTGGTTCCAATAACAAGGAGGATGAGGGACGGAGACGTGTGGTGGGAATTCCGTACGTCCATGGAATTTCACACCGGCTCAAGAAAGCTAGGGCGAGGTACGGAGTGGACGTGATTTTCACGGCCAAAAATAAGCTTGCGCGGATTTGTAGTGCTGTGGGTAAAAAGCTAGAGTATGAGGGCGGTCGTGCTGGAACTGGTTGTTCGATAGCGCACAGGAAGGAAACTAGGTTCACAGAGTGTAACACTGGAGTTGTTTACGAAGCGCCGCTCTCGTGCGGAAAAAAGTACATCGGCCAGACGGGTCGTTGTGTAAACGAGCGGATGGCGGAGCATCGCAGGTCGTTGAAGGGCGCGGCTTCCTCCAATCTCGCCGTGCATTGCAAGGGCTGCGAAAAATGCTACCCTAATTTGAACAGGACCAGCGTCTTGTTGAAACATAGCGATCAGGTATGCAGGGAGATGGTGGAGGCTTACCTAATCAAGAAAGACTCAGATTCCTGTGTGGCATCACCATCTGTGCCCTTGCTTGACAGGGAGATAACCTATTTGGCCAGTTTTCTTAAGGCGAGCAGGCGATATTGGTCTTTGGCGTGATATCAGCGTGACTGTTAAGGTGTCGTGGATTTGTTTGTGCGCAGTTTTTGGAAGTGTAATTGACGGTTGCATCACGGTGCACGCGAAGGGATTGTGGGTGATTGTGTTTTGGGTTGATTTTTGCGGTTGTTGTGTTTTTGTGCTTGTCTCAATGTGGGCAGAAGATACTTATATAGGCCTCTTCATGTGAATAAAAATTCAGTTGATAGTCTGCGCCGTGTCGGGCCTTCCTCGTTCTGTGTCTTCGTTTTTTGCGCAGTTTTCAGTATGAATTCCTACCAACTAGCCCAGTTTACCGTTCTTATGTCCTTCTTCCCCCAAACAATTCGAGAATGGAATAAACTACCACATGATATTTTTATCATTACCTCCACTGATGTTTTTTTTCCTCACTGCGAAATATGCATTGTAATTAAGACCTTGTTTCTTCAATGATTGTAAAAGTGTTACCTGTTTGCTTGTTTGACTGTAAATTCAGTTGCTTGCCTCTCTTCTATTTATCTGCATTTCCTGCTTTTTCGACTGTGTTTGAGTCATCTTCCCCCCCCCCCCCCCACTGTAATGCCTCACGGCGCTGTGGGTACTATAATAAATATGTAAATAATTAGATAAAAATATGTGGCACAAAATAGGAGCTACAAACGAGCCAATGGGAACGCCCTGCTTCTGCATGTACCTGCCGTTATAATGTTCTACCACAGTGGAAGAAAGGTAGCAAGTCAAAAATTCTAAAAAGGAATTCACCGATATGCCCGAGCTGTTCTGTAAGCGTGAAAGACATGAGAGCGCAAAACGGGGACACGGAAGAGGAAGGGAACAGGACGAGCGCTGCGCTTTCAGCAGGACTTATCCAGGGAAGAACGTTTAAATAGCCTTTGCCCTTATCCATGCTCTTGATCGCAGACAATCACCCCTCACAGATACGCATCAAGAAACAGCATTTCACTGTGGCGAAGAACAACTGACGTGTCACTAATACAACTATCACCTCGCTTCTTGATATAGAAGGCTTCCACAAGCTCACGTTCTGTCCTATCTCGGCTTTTCAATAGCACTTTGCAATCAGATAGTCGAGGCTTGCAGGCTACACGCTTCTCTTTCAAGCAGGCTTGGCAGTGGTCTGGAAGATGTCCTCTCTTGTTTAATGAATTCTTGTGTTCAAGCAGGCGCTCGTTAAGACAACGTCCGGTTTGTCCAACGTACACCTTGCCGCATGTAAGCGGGAACTGATAGACTACTCCTTTCTTGCAGCCAACATGTGGCATTCGGTGTCTGATGGTGCACTCTTGTACTTTTTTTTCTTCCAATGCGTGAACACATTCCGGCGAGTTTTCGCGGCGCTGAAAATACCACATCGACTCCATACTTATTGGCCAACTTGTGGTTATGAGAAGTGTGGTGTACGTAAGGTACAACTTCCGGCCTTGCCTGCTTTTTCTCTTCAGGTCGGTTGTTTTCCTTGCTGCCCTTCAGCTTTTTCAGCAAGGTCTGCGCCACGGAGAGAACCAGGGAAGCCGGGAAGCCTGCTTTCTGCAGCCTGGACACCTGGGAAGCATAGCTTGCGTACATAGCATGGTGGCAAGACTTCTTTAGTGCGGAAGCTAAGCACTGGGAAGCGATAGCCCTCTTAACGGTCTGAGAATGGTTCGAATGGAAAGGCAACAAATCTTTCTTTGCGCGTGGACACTACTGCCAGCAAACGTGTGAAGGGTGAAAGGTTAGGGTGAGATCTAAAAACTGTAATTTGTTATTACTGCTAGGCAGTTCGTGTGTGAAGGTGAGACCCATGCTATTCCGACCAAACGTACCTAAAACAAAATACTCACTGATATAGCTTAGCATGGCTCGAAGCAAGATTAGGCCGAATTTTTCGAAGACAGTGAACACTTTCTGTGAGGCAAACATCATTTTCTTCGGAGGTTGCTTTTCTTGCTATGCGCCGGAGTGAAGCGGGTAGCTTGCGCTTTCTGATGGAAGGCTCTAGGGCATACTTAGGGCCTTTCCTCAACAAGGCGTCACTCTCCGGAGGAACCGCGGCACCTTGCAGGTAGTACGTGACAGCAGTGCCAGTGCCTCGGGAGTCCTTCTTTCTTGGCAAACTTTTCCGAACAGACGACCAATAAGATTCGATAAGTTGAGCTGCAAGGTGACGATGTTATCGGAGCTTGCTGGTAGCGAACTGTCCACTCCCATGCTCAAGGCAAATGATGGTAAGCATTTCCTGCAAAAGAATCCGGACCTGCTGTAATACCATATCTGCGTAAAGTCTCACATAACGTTAAAAAAGGTAGCCATGAAATACGGTGTTAAGGTAGTCTTTTCTGCGCCAACCAAACTGTCGTCGCTTTGTTCACGTATCTCTAAAATTAGCACACAAAAGAAATGTAATGTGAAACCACGGCCGCTTGATGCAAAGCGCAAAGCGAGGTACGGCCAGCCACGTCGCGCCGCCGACAATGGGTGAGCATGTCCTGGCGGAGTTTACAGTCACGGCCGCTGTTTTCGGTGGGGGCGCCACTGTTCGGGGACAGGTCGCCCGGTTTCCCGGGAGTGGACTCCCGAAGCGCGCCTTGCTTCGTCGTGTTCGAGCGCGTTTGCCTCGTGTAAAACCGCGTTCGCCTTCCATATTTCATGCAAAATAAAAACCACTACTACTACTACTCACGTTCCTCATGTCTGCAGTGCTTTCTTTGGATTTTCTGCTGTGCGCGTGAGTGAGCACGCTTGGCTCGCGTCTGCGGTGCTGGATTTGGACTTTTCGTGTGCGCGTGCATGAATGGTTGCCTGGTGTCTGCCGTGCACGCTTGGGGCTTTTCGTGCATGCGTGTGTGGAGGTCAGTGACGTGTATGGGGCACGATGCCGCGCATCTGCTGTGTGCCACTGTCCGTCACAAACTCCAGAAAACAGCTAACTGTGAGAAATCACGAGTTTCCCTCCGAACTACAGCGCCGAGAAGCGTGGCTGAAAATATCACTCGCCAAGGACTGTCAGGGAAATGAAGCAAGTGGGTGCCAAGCGACAGTTCTCTGTTATGTTATTTGCATTTTACAGAGAATGACTACAAAAAGTAAGCTCAAGGAAGGTTCTTCGCCTGTGAATGGTTCCTCGCAACGTCAACCAAGCAGAGATCTGCGCCCTTTGATCACCCACTTCCAACAAGAAGGCCTCAGACTCCTTCAAGCTGACAAGGAAGGTGGATTCGTGGTGCTTCCCTCTCCCCTTTTTAAGACGAAAGCAGCCGAAGCTATAGAGAAGAACTTCAAGAAGGCAGAAGTAAAACAACGTAATGGCAAGGCGTTGGCCTTAAGGCTTCTCAACAGGTTGAATTTGGGCAGCATTGGGAATCAAGTTCGTAAATGCCAACAAGACGCCCTGCGTGTGTTCTTCACAGCAAAGACACATAAGCCTGATAACCCTTTCAGGCCGATCGTCACGGAAGAAGGTTCGTGGCAAAAAGTGGTTTCAAACTACCTAGAGCATTCCTTCGAGGGCCTGGTGCCTGCGGATCCTTCTGTTGTGCAGGGTTCAATGAGCCTGGTGGAGTGCCTCAATCGCGGTTTCTCCCCGCAGGGAGGCGTCTGCAGCATGCAGACGTTGGTGAGTGGCGACACCACGGGGTTAACCCGAGCATCCGCAGGGACATCCCCGCAGGGGGATGATGGTGAGCAATGCGTCACCACGGACCCGAGCATCCGCGCCTAGCCGTGCGTGGCATCGCCGTGTCCGGGGAAAAGGGGATCCTGGTGGTTGAGCCGATGCCGAGCGTTTGGACCCTTAAGGCCCCTCGGCGGAGGCAACACACCACTTTGGCCCCAGCTTCCTGTAGACGGCACCTCCGGCCTGACCCGACCGGGGGAAATCGGCAGTCGCCTTTTCCTGTCCTCCCCTCTATCTTTCACTTTCCTATTTCCGTTCTTACAACTTTCCTGTATCCTCCTCTCTTCTTTGTTTTTCCTTCTTTCCTGGCGGCGAGGGTTAACCGTGTGTGACCAACTACCCTGAGTTGAGTCATATTAGGTTATAGTTGAGGTGTACAGCTGGCGTGGGCAGGACTTGCTTTCAAGTTCCTGTCGCGTCCCCCTGTTGGGCTACATGGTGGGTGGCTGGCACCATGACCGAAAAACCTCAATTTTTTATGGCTCCCCCCCTTTCAAAACTTGATCGCTCTCTCAAGAGAGGGCGGACCGAAGCAGACGACTTTTTCCAGAAAAGAAAAGTATCATTTCCAAAATTTCACGTCATCCATAGCAAAACAGAAGAAACGCAAGCAAGGATAATATCCCCATTCCAAGTCTCAAAACGCTTGACGGATGCCTTAGGCCTTGGCTACAAGGTGTCAAAAATGGCCAGTGGCGACTTACTTCTTGAACTGCGCGACAGCATACAACACTCAAAAGTTGCAACAATTGTATCCATTGGGGACATCCCTGTCTCTGTGACCCCACATCGGTCTCTGAATACTGTACGAGGCGTCATCTCTGAAATAGATTTTGTCCACCTTTCTGAAAAGGAAATGCTCGAAGGACCTACTGACCAAGAAGTTATAGATGTCCACCGGATCAAGATCCGGAAGGATGGCAAAGAAGTGGACACCAAACACCTGATCTTGACATTCAACATGAGCACATTACCGGAATCCATTGAAGTAGGCTACCTGAAAATAAATGTAAGACCGTATATTCCCAACCCACGCAGATGTTTCAACTGCCAGAGATTTGGCCACGGCTCACAGAGTTGTCGCGGCCGCAAAACTTGCGCAAAATGCTCTTCGAAGGACCACCAATCTGAAGAATGTGTTGCTAACCCACGGTGTGCAAACTGTGAAGGCGACCATGCTGCCTACTCCAGGGCTTGTCCGTCCAGGAAAAAAGAGAAAGAAATCATTACTCTCAAGACTACGCAAAACATTTCTTTCAAAGAAGCAAGAAGGCAATACTCTCAAACAAACAAATTCTCCTTCACTGCAAAAACAAACTTCGCCGATGTGGTGCGTGGGCGCGGCGCACCACACCAGGCTTCGGCACCTGTCCAGGCCACACATAGTGAGCCTGTGGCGGGGCCATCCGCGCCGTCTGGTGGAGTAGCTCACGCTACTCCGCCTACCCCAAAGGAGGGGACGCAGACCCCCGGGTCGGCGGGCCCAAAGACCTCTTCCCACAGGTCGAGGTCAAACTCGAAAATCAATGTACCTCCTGCACGGTCGTCCAGTGCCTCCGCAGAGGCGATGGACACGACCCCGGGCAGCCCCTCGCCGTCCACGTCGGATGGTCGGCGGAGCTCCCTGGATCGGTCAAAAAGAGACAGGCCCCGAGTCACGGGGCCATAAACAACTTGATCTAGCTTTTCAATCAGTACAAACACAAAACTAAGATGGCTTTCATAATACAATGGAACTGTAGAGGAATGTTGAGGAACTACAGTGATATAACTCATATTCTAGGGTCAGTGATGCCTCTAGCCCTATGTCTCCAGGAGACCAATCTTGGTCCACAACATTCAAATATCTTAAAACATTATACAACTTTTAGGCGTGATCGCGAACATGCAAATAGACTCTCGGGAGGCGTCGCAATCATCATCCAAAGCGGCGTCCCGGCTCAAGAAATCAAACTGAAAACAAAACTTGAGGCGGTTGCGGTTAGCGTCATCAGCTACAAAACCATTACAATATGTTCTGTATATCTTCCCCCACACATCACATTAACATGCCAAGATCTAGAAAGCCTGATCGATGAACTGCCGGAGCCATTTCTGGTAGTTGGCGATTTTAACGCTCACTCTGCGTTTTGGGGAAGCGAACGCTGTGACTCTAGAGGCCAAACAATAGAAGATTTTATACTTTCGAATAATGTCTGTCTTTTAAATACGGGAAAAGCCACATATTGATATCCAAGCACAGCAAAAATGAGTTCTCTCGATTCGATTTAGCTTTCGCATCACCATTACTTTTTAACGATTTTAAATGGGATGTTTTAAATGACCCCATGGGCAGCGATCACTTACCTACCGTCATCAGGCTCTCATCGTCCACTCCAATCATCCCCACAAGGCCACGGCGCTGGAAAATTCAGCTCGCCGACTGGCCACTTTTTACAAAAAGTGCCACTCTGGAAAAGGAATTTTGTGACGACCTTAGCACAGATAAAATTTATGAGAAGTTTACTGAATGCATAATATCGGCCGCAACACTCGCTATACCACAAACAACAGGACTTGCACAAAAGAAACACAAAGTGTGGTGGACAAAAGAATGCACATTAGCAAAAAAACAACAAAACAAAGCCTGGAGCGCTCTGCGTCGATATCCCACTGCAGAGAACCTACTCACCTTTAAGAAGGCAAAAGCCAGAGCGCGGTATGTGCGAAGAAATGCAGAGAAAACCTCTTGGCAGAAATATGTCTCCTCAATAAATAGTTCAATAACATCAAAGAAAATGTGGGAAAAAGTTCGTAAATTTACTGGTGACCATACCCCTTTCACACTTCCTCTCTTGACAGCACCCGGGACACAAACATCTTTAGAAGAACAGGCCAACATACTGGGCGAGCATTTTGGTGAGATCTCAAGCTCATCCAACTATACAAACACATTTCAGAAACACAAAGCAATAGCTGAAAAACAAAAATTTCCACCTGGAGCAGGTGTTCATGAGGATTATAACCAGCCTCTCACACTAAAAGAATTAAATAAGGTACTATCTTCTGGCAAAACGACAGCACCAGGACCAGACAACGTACATTACGCTATGCTTGCACATCTCTCCGAGGCTGCTGTAGAGGCACTGTTAAAATTCTTTAATAAAATCTGGATAACTGGAAATATACCTGACGAGTGGAAAAAAGCAGTCATAATACCTTTTCCCAAACCCGGAAAACCACCAACAAGTCCTAGCAGTTACAGACCAATAGCCCTCACCAGCTGCATTGCTAAATCTTTCGAAAGTGTAATAAACATTAGATTGACCTTCATACTTGAATCTCGGCAGCTATTAGATACACACCAATGTGGGTTCAAAAAAGCATGCTCGACCACAGATCACCTTGTCCGTCTAGAAAACACCATCCGGGAGGCGTTCATCCACAAGCAGCACTGTATTGGGGTCTTCTTCGACTTGGAGAAGGCCTACGATACTACGTGGAAGTTCGGCATCCTCCGTGACCTAGCAGAGCTAGGTATCCGCGGCAGGATGTTGAACTGCTTGAACGACTTCCTGGCTAACCGCACATTCCGAGTCCGCCTAGGAGCAACTCTCTCCATGACTTTCACCCAGGAGAACGGCGTACCCCAGGGGTGCATTCTAAGCACGACACTCTTCATAGTAAAAATGAATTCCTTAGCTAAAGTAATACCCAAGTCCATAATGTATTCAGTCTATGTAGATGACCTACAAATAGCATGCACGTCCTCTAGCATATCAACCTGTGAGAGACAAATACAAATCACACTAAATAAACTAGGTGCTTGGGCAGACAGAAATGGGTTTAAATTTTCTCCTCAAAAAACAGTAGCTGTTCTTTTTTCATTGTGACGAGGCCTACAGGTCGATCCCAATCTATACTTGAATCACACTGCGCTACCAATTAAACTAGAACACAAATTTTTAGGCCTAACTTTCGACAAGAAACTCACATTTCTACCACATATTAACAACCTTAAAAAGAAAGCTTCTCAAGCCCTCAATATCTTAAAAGTTCTCTCACGGAAGCGGTGGGGGTCCGATAGAGCAAGCCTTTTACAAATATATCGCTCTCTGGTGCGCTCCAAGCTGGACTACGGGTGCATAGTTATGGTTCGGCAAGAGCATCCTACTTAAAAAGATTAGACCCGATTCATAATCTTGGTCTGCGCCTATCATCTGGAGCATACAGAACATCACCTGTAGTTAGCCTTTACGTTGAAACTAATGAAGCCGCTCTTCAGGATCGAAGAATCGCCCTTACATGCTCATATGTCTTAAAAATCCGTTCTCTTCCGAAACATCTCTGCCATCCAGTTGTCACCAAGTGCCCATCTAAAAGATTATTCATCAACAAACCACATTCTATCAGACCATTACTGCTGCGCTTTGAAGATAAATGTGAAGAGCTAACAGTACTAGATGCCCTACCGAATATTGGACAATGGAATGAATATTTACCCCCATGGTACAGCCTGCCTTCAGTATGTGACCTCACAATGACACATTTAGATAAAAAGCAAACGCCACATGAGTACATATTACAGGAATTCTTTGCACTACAAGAAAAGTATGACACTTACATTGAATTTTATACCGATGGCTCAAAAACAGAAAGTCACGTTGGAAGTGCAGTAATCCAGGGAAAAAACAAACAGATAATGCGACTACCAGAATGCGCATCGGTTTTTACTGCTGAGTGTTATGCCATCTTTGTAGCTGTGGAAAAAATAGTAAGAGAGAATATCAAAAATAGCATCATTTACACCGATTCCCTGAGTATGCTCAAAGCACTGCACTCCAGAAATGCTGCTGAACCCATAATAGGTAACATCATACATAACATTGTTAAAATCACAAAACAAAAGCATAACATTAAATTCTGCTGGGTTCCTAGCCATGTTGGAATCGTAGGTAATGAGAAAGCAGATGTATGCGCTGCACAAGCCCGGAATGGCCAAATAAAGCAAGTGAACATACCGCACAGGGATTGCTTAAAGTTTATCAACAGTAAACTCAGAAATAAGTGGCAGGCCGCATGGCAAGATCACGTAAACAACAAATTACATTCTGTGAAACCAATTTTAGGGGAATGGCAATCATGTAGGCATCAAGAACGTTTTACCGAAGTTATTTTATGTCGGCTCCGCATTGGACACACCCACCTCACGCACAACTTTCTGCTAGCCAAACAAAACAAACCTCTCTGTGAAATGTGTGGTGCTGAACTCACAGTGAACCACATTTTAATTTCATGCATAAAACTAGAAGAACTAAGAAAGAAATATTTCACAACATTTTACAGGGAAAGCATCCCATTACACTCCATGCTACTCTTGGGTGATCGAGCACTGGTTGACATTTCATGTATTTTTAGGTTTCTCGAGGAAGCCAACGTTTTAAACAAACTCTAAGTATTTTTAAAAAGCTTCACCATTAACAAAAACTCTAACCTTGTGTTTGGCGCAGCATAGCCTCAGTTGCTTTTGCGCCATAAAAATCAATATAACTAACTAACAATCGCGGTTTCCCCGGCGCTAATGCAGCCTTCTCGGTGGACATTGTGGACTTGTTTTATTCTGTGCCCCATGACGAACTTTTTGTTGCTGTGCGCGAATTAATTGAAAGATCTGGGACAATTTCCTTCCAGAATAAGTGTGGCATCACTTTAGAATCCTTCCTCGAACTTTTAAAAGTGTACTTGAATTTTACGATTGCACAGCATGAAGATGATTATGTTGTGCAAAAACATGGAATATGTATTGGCTTCTGTGTTGCGCCTGTGCTGTGCAACATTTGTTTAGCAAAATTTGACTCGATGCTACAAGGGTCTCTGAACGACACACGTGTTGTAAGGCTTTTCAGATATGTTGACGAGTTTTTAGTAATTTTGAACTTATTCGAAACTGACCAGCTTACCCTTGTGGCAGACCAGATTTTAAATATTTTTAGCACATGTTCTAAGAACTTGGTTTTTACGCATGAGATTCCTTCTGACAAGACCATTAGGTTCCTGGATTTAGAATTGACTTTTTTACCCAATCAACACGTGTGCTGGAAATGTGCGCCCAGGTCTAAGAAGGCACTGTGCCGTATGATTCGGCCCATTCTAAGTTAGTGAAGCGCAGCATTGCAAACTTGTGTTTCTTGAATGCCTTAAAGAAGAGTTGCCCTCATGTGATGCAGCAAAGTCTGGCGGAGCAGGTTGAACGGCTACAATGTTCTGGGTTTCCTCCCTCGGTTTTGCTGGCGATGGCGGAATCCTTGGGGAAAAAACTGAAGTTATCTTCAAAGGCTGCCAGGCCAGTAGAAGTGAAAACAAGAAAGTTGGAAGTCATGCCTTACTTCCACAAGACTTCACATGGCCTGAAAAAATTGGCAGAAGTTTGATGTCACTATGGCATTTTCTGCCCCTTGCAGACTGTCCGGCTTGTGCGCCCGAACCTCTGCAGACCTGCGCAGAACTGGTGTTTGCAAGACCAAACACCAGACTATGTTCACCACATGCGCAGGGGGCGTGGTGTATTCAATGGCATTGTCATGCGGGAAAATCTACATAGGCCAAACCGGAGCATGCTTGGATGAGCGCCTGAGGCAACATCGCACAACTTTGGGCACTGGCACAGGCAGCAATCTAGCGTTTGTTGTGTCGTGTTATGTTGGGCTTAATGGCGCATAAGCAGCTAAGGCTATCATGCGCCAAGCTCAAGGTATAGGATATTTCTTTTATGCAGATTTGTGCTGTTATGTGAAAAAATGGTGTACAGGGTATAAAGTTTCTTGTACCGAGTAATAAGAGAGAGAAGAAATTTTAGAACTATCTACAAGTAAAAGCTCTTAAGGAGGCCGGGTAACCTCATCAGCGGTCCTTGGCTGGGCAAGGAAATCGAGGTTCCCAGCCAATCAAATAAGGACCTCAGACTTCTTCTCGAGGATGAGAACAAGGCTGAAGTTTATTATATAAAAAGCGAAACAGTGGATTAAAATTTACAGTTTCTCAAGAAGAGCTGCTTCTTTTAAAAAGCTAAAAACACAAGACGGGTTAACAATGGCATTTTCGCCTAAAAGCAACGCAGGGTGTAAAGGAATGCATTCTTTATAAAACTTAATAAAGTGTTTCTTCCTTAGTTTTCCGAGGTATGAACATGAGAGTAAAATATGATTTATTGTGAGCTCGCCTCCACATCTTTCACAGAGTGGTTTGTCTTGTTTCGTTAGTAAGAAATTATGTGTAATGTGTGTGTGTCCAATGCGGAGACGACATAAAATTATTTCCATAAAGCGTTCCTGGTGCCTACAGGTCTTCCATTCACGCAAGACGGGCTTTACCGAGTGCAGCTCGTTGTTAACCTCGTTGTCCCATGAAGCTTGCCATTTCCCTCTAAGTTTATTTTGAACCAGCCTCATGCAGTCCCTATGCGGTATATCTACTTGTTTTATTTCACGATTGCGGGTAAGTGCGGCACATGCATCAGCTCTCTCGTTTCCGCTGATTCCGACGTGACTAGGAACCCAGCAGAACTTTATTGTAAGTTCTTGTGTGTGAGCTTTTATCGTATTGTTTATTATGTTTCCTATTATGGGTTCGACTGCATTCTTGGGGTTTATTGCTGTAATTACGGTGAGGGAGTCAGTGTAGATAACAGTGTTCTTTATGTTTTTCTCTATTATGTGACCTACTGCTACAGCAATGGCGAAGCATTCTGCTGTGAAAATTGAAGTGCACTGGAGCAGCCTGACTACTTTCTCCCATTTACCTTGTACTATCGAACTCCCTACATATAGTGCTGTTTTAGAACCGTCCGTGTAGAAATCGGCATAATTCCTGTATTTTTCTTGTACTGCATAAAACTCTTGCTGTATGTATTCCTGTGGGGTATGCCTCTTGTGAATGTGTGTTAGTGTGAAATCGCATACATCAGGAAACGTGTACCAAGGTGGCAACGGCTCAGGTCTCCATGCAGCATCGGGAAGTGCGTCTCGTATGTTTATTTCTTGACATTTTTCCTCGAAGCGGAGCAGGAGTGGTCTGACAACTTGAGGTTTATTGGTAAAGAGTATTCTGGATGGGCATTTGGTAACTATGGGGTAACACAGATGCTTTGGCAATGACCTTATATTAAGTACATAAGCACAGGTAAGCATTGTTCTCCTTATGTTGAGGGGTGGCTCATTTGCTTCTACATGAAGACTATTTACAGGGGATGTTCTTTACGCCCCAGTTGCGAGGCGCAAACCAAGGTTCTGTACTGCATCTAGCTTTTTAAGGTACGATGGCCTCGCAGACCCGTATACTATACATCCATAGTCTAAAGACGAGCGCACTACTGACCGAGAGATGTACAATAGGCACATCCTATCAGAACCCCAGCGTTTTCGTGACAGCACTTCAAGTATATTCAGGGATTGGGTTGCTTTCTTTTTTCTGGTGTTTATGTGCGTTAGCAACGTGAGCTTTTTGTCGAAAGTTAGGCCTAAAAATTTGTGTTCTTGTTTTACTGGAAGTACGGCTCCATTTAAGCAGAGGGTGGGATCAATCTGCAATCCTCTTTGGAGTGAGAAAAGAACGGCAACTGTTTTTTGCGGGGAAAACCTAAAACCATTTCTGTCAGCCCAGATTGCTAATTTGTTTATGGTAAGCTGTATTTGTCTCTCACAAGTTGATAAACTAGATGATGTGCACAAAATCAGGAGGTCATCGACGTAGACTGAGTACATAATGGACTGTGGAATTATTTTGGATAAAGAATTCATCTTTACTATGAACAATGTAGTACTTAAAATGCATCCCTGAGGCACACCATTCTCCTGGATGAAATTCTTCGAGAGGGTAGAACCGAGACGAACGTGGAATGAACGGTTCGACACAAAGTCGCTTAAACATTTTAGCATTCTCCCGCGGATGCCAAGCTCTGCCAAGTCGCGAAGAATCCCGAACCTCCATGTTGTGTCATATGCCTTCTCCATATCGAAGAAGACAGCAAGGCAGTGTTGTCTGTGTATAAACGCCTCTCGGACCGTGTTTTCAAGGCGGACGAGATGGTCAACTGTGGAGCAAGCTTTTCTAAAACCTCACTGGTGGACATCAAGAAGCTCACGAGATTCTAAAATAAACATTAACCTAATATTGAGAACACTTTCAAAAGATTTGGCTAGACAGCTTGTAAGAGTTATAGGCCTGTAGCTGCCAGGGGAGGTTGGTGGTTTTCCTGATTTTAGGAATGGAACAACAATTGGTTTTTTCCAAGCTGCTGGCATTTTTCCTTGCACACATATTTTGTTAAAAAGTTGTAGCATAACTTCTACAGAAGGTCCAGATAGATGAGACAGCATTTCATAATGAATTTCATCGGGACCTGGTGTAGTTTGTTTACCTATAGACAGTACTCTCTGAATTTCCTGAAGTGTAATCAAATTATTGTAGGCTTCCTTTGTGCTGCCTGCCGTAGGGAGCCTTTGTTTTTCTATTGCGTTTTTGTATGCTAAGAATGACTGTGTGTAATGTGACGAACTAGAAACTATTGTAAAATGTTGACCCATAATGTCTGCTTGTTCTTTTATGCTCGTCTGTACAGAGGGGTCTGTTAGAAGAGGAACTGTGAATGGGGAGTAGGTGCCATTTATTTTTCTAACCTGCTCCCACATTTTTTTTGATGTTATTGTGCTGTTTATGGAGGACACGTAACTTTGCCAACAAGTTTTTTCAGCGTTACGACGTATGTATCGTGCTTTATTGCTTTTGCCTTTTTGGAACTTACGAGATTCTCGTGACTTGGATACCTTCGAAAAACGCCCCAGGCTTTATTTTGATGTTTTTTCGCTATCCTACATTCTTGTGTCCACCAAGCCTTGTGCTTCTTGCGCACCATTCCTGTGGACTGGGGAATAGCTAGGCGTGCAGCATCGATGATACACTTCGTGAGAATTTCATTCAGTTCGTCTACGCTAAGTGTCTCTGCGAAAATGCTTTGTAAACTGGCTTTTTCGCTGAATAATGCCCAGTCAGCTAAATGGAGCTTCCATCGTCGTGGTTTAGATGGGGGATGGCAGGTGAGGATGATAGGCTAATAAAAACTGGTAGGTGATCACTCCCATACGGTTGTCTAAAACATCCCATTTAAAAGCGTTAAAAACAGATGGTGAACTAAAAGACAAATCTAAACAGCTCATTCTTCCAGACCTTGGCGAACAGTACGTGGCGTTTTCTGTATTTAAAAGACATATATTATTTGCGAGAATAAAATCTTCGATCATCTGACCCCTAGCGTCACAGCGTTCGCTGCCCCAAAACGGGGAGTGAGCGTTAAAATCCCCGACTACAAGATATGGTTGTGGCAGTTCATTGATGAGTTCCTGTAGGTCACGGACTGTTAATGTTATATGTGGAGGAAGATATACAGAACAGATAGTTATAGTTTTGTAGCTGACAATGCTGACCGCAACTGCCTCCAGTTTTGTTTTGAGTCTGATCTCTTGAGCAGGGACGCCGCGTTGAACGACAATCGCGACGCCTCCTGGGAGTCTATTTGCCAGCTCGCGATCTCGTCTAAATGTTTTATAATGTTTCAGGATATTGATGTGTTGTGGACCAAGATTTGTTTCCTGTAGACATAAAGCTACCGCCAACATTGACGCTAAAATATCTGTTATATCATTGTAATTCTTCAACAGTCCTCTACAGTTCCATTGAACTAGAAAAGCCATGTTTGTGTTTGGAGTAGGAACGATAAAGGGTTTACTTATTTTCTGGGCCCGTTATAAGGGTCCTGTCTTTTTTTCGCTCAAGAGAGCTGTTCCGCCGCTGTAAAGCAGGCGGGCTGGGGATTAGATCCATCACCTCGTCAGAGGTGCTGGACGACCGCGGTGAAGCCGCGGGTGTGTGGGTTTCAGGCCACCCCCGACGGGGGGAAGCCCGGCGGGATGCCGACCCATGGACCGGCGCTCCCTGCTTTGAAGATGGCAGGGCAGCCTTCGCTGTCCCTGCCTGGGGCGTGGATGGCCCTGCCCTAGGCTCGGTGAAAGTGGCCTCGACAGGTGCCAGAGTGCTGCGTGGTGCACCGCCCCTGCGCACCGCATCAGCAAAGTTGGGTTTTGCTGTGAAAGAGAAAGTGTTCGTGAGTGCGAATCGCTTTCTTGCTTCTCGAAATGATATATTTTCCTTTTTCTTCATGGTGATTACTTCCTTTTCCTTCTTCCAGGACGGACATGCCGTGGAGTGCGCAGCGCGGTCTCCTTCACAATTAGCACAGCGTAGAGCTGCGTCGCATTCCTCAGAATGGTGGTTCTTTGACGCGCATTACGCGCAAGTTTTGCGGCCGCGGCAACTCTGTGATCCGTGGCCAAACCATTGACAATTGAAGCACCTTCGGGGGTTAGGGATGTAGTGCCTTACATTTACTTTGAGGTATCCAACTTCGATGGTTTCAGGTAAAGTGCATGTGTTGAAAGTGAGGACCAAGTGTTTAGTGTCTACTTCTTTGTTGTCCTTACGGATTTTGATGCGGTACACATCTATGACACTTTGATCAGAGGTTCGTTAGTGACTGCGACATTGCAACTAGCGTGGAAAGCACAAGGACAGCGACAAAAGGAACCGATGGGACATGATCATGGAAGACAGTTGGGCTAGTTGGTGTGAATTCGTTAGTGACTGCGACATTGCAACTAGCATGGAAAGCACAAGGACAGCGACAAAAGGAACCGACGGGACAGCACGCTAGACTTCAACTGACGTTTTAATGCACACATAACAGATTTTTACACTTCTATTCAGCGCATGCTCAGGAGACTGTACCCCCGCCCCCTTCTCTTTATCACGAAGCAGGTTGTCATAACAAAGAGTAAACATTTAAACCAAATTGACGCGCAAGTTTTTTGACAAATACATTATCTCTTTTTTCGTGAGGGCTACTGAGGGTGTGCTCACGCACTTGTCCCCTGCCTTATCAATGCAAAAAGCTTCAAATATCTCCCTATCACCCTGCCTATGGAGCCGCCTGAGCACTCTCGTGTCGCTAAAGAGTGGAACGCATTTTTCTTCATTACCGCTTGTTGTTTTTACTATGCATTTGCGGCAATGTGCGGCATGATGTAGAAAATCATTTTCAGAGATGACGCCACGGACAGTGTTGAGTGATCGGTGTGCAGTGATGGAGACAGGTGTGTCCCCTATAGACACTATGTTACAGCGTTTGGTGGTTTGGACATTGCCTCGGAGTTCCAGTAATAAATCGCCACTGGTCATTTTTGATACTTTGTAGCCGGGGCCCAAAGCTTCTGTTAAGCATTTCGATACCATGAATGGAGATAGAATTCTGGCCTGTTTATCTTGAACTTCACTGTGGATGACATGGAATTTGGCAAATGTTGCTTTCTTTTTCGAAAAAAAGTTATCTGCTTCGTTCCGCCCTCTTTTTAGAGAGCGATCAGGTTTTGAAAGGGGGGAGCCATAAAAAATTCAGGTTTTTCGGTCATGGTGCCAGCCACCCACCATGGAGCCCAACAAGGGGACGGGACAGGAACTTGCAAGCAAGTCCTGCCCACGCCAGCTGTACACCTTAACTATAACCAAATATGACTCAGCTCAGGGTAGTTGGTCACACAAGGTTAACCCTAGCCGCCTATGAAGAGTGAAGAAAAACGAAGAAAAGAGGAGGGGACAGGAGAGTGGTAAGAAAGAGATAGGAAAGTGAAAGATGGAGAGGGGAAGAACAGGAAAAGGCGACTGGCGATTTCCCCCGGTTGGGTCAGGCCGGAGGTGCCGTCTACAGGAAGCTGAGGCCAAAGTGGTGTGTTGCCTCCGCCGAGGGGCCTTAAGGGTCCAAACGCTCGGCATCGGCTCAACCACCAGGATCCCCTTTTCCTCGGACACGGCGATGCCACGCACGGCTAAGCGCGGATGTTCGGGTCCCTGGTGACGCATTGTTCACCATCATCCCCCTGCGGGGATGTCCCTGCGGATGCTCGGGTTAACCCCGTGGTGTCGCCACTCACCAACGTCTGCATGCTGCAGACGCCCCCCTGCGGGGAAGCAATCTAGCCTTGCATGTCAAGGACTGCAAATGTTCTCCTAGGTTTCACACTACCAGCATTATCGGGCGGGGGAAATCTAAATGTGAGCTATTGGAGGCATTCATGGTCAGAAAGAATAAGCAGAAATGCGTCAGTGAGCCGTCTGTGATTATCACCGTAAAAGAGTGCAAGTTTTTATCATTATAGTAGCCATGTCACCATGTGGTGCGCGAAGTGTATTGTCTGTAGGGTGTGTGCGCAGGCAGGAAATTCTTTCGAAATCAGCAATTCTTCATAGCAATAAATCAGTTGTAAGTCCAGCGTTGTGGTGTGTGCCTTCTTTGTTCTTGTCTTGCGTCTGTTTTCGCCGGTTCCCTTTATATGGAAGTTCCATAACTTCAGCTATAATGATCGTTTTTTTTTCTTTTTTATAAATTGCAATAACTTGTGTATATAAGAGCCAAAATTCGACGTGACACGAAGCGGAAATTTACTGCGTGTGACCAGCTGTGCGTGTCCGTCTCATTCACCGTCTACATGGGGTAGCGAGAAGAGTATAAAAATCAGGGAGCACTTTGACGATCTACAGTGCAAAGAGGCGAAAGCCTTTAACCGCCTCTGTCGCTGCCCTCTGCTTGGCGACTGTTGAAGATCGTTTGGCGACTCTTGAACGCTTCCGTACGGCATCGCGAGCGCGTTTCGTAGCGGGGGACATTGGAGCGCGCGCGGGCTGCATCCTTCGTCGATCACCTGAGCACCTGAGAGAGCTCTGGGTGATACGACCATTGTGCAAATTTTTCACGTCAGTGCACATGCGCCGTTGTTAAATCACCTGAGGATTGCGCATGGGGCACTGCGCATGCGCAGTATTCACGTTTGGTGGGTATCTAACTAATCATCATTACTGTTCGTACATCTACTACTACACCATTAACTATCATTACTGACTTTTCAAGTAACCATTATTGACAGCTGCCGCGGACACATGCACGGACGGGCACGCTGGCGAGTCATGAGCCAAATGAAAGCTTCAGGCGCATTAACGCTACATCCTGAGGTAAAGCCTCTGGCCCGGTCGTGCATAGTATAGGCGGCCGTTATGGACAGCGTTCAGGCATACACTAGAAGGGGGATTGCCACCTGCTGCGGTGATTTGTGGTGTAATCGGCGCTTTCAATGACGACTAAAAAATGCAGTCTTTAATGAGGCGCTAGGAAGCGCACTGTTTACGCCCTCAAACAGTGAGCAACGGGCGTACCGACGCAGCTGTCGCGGAGTTTCCCTGCGAGCAGTTGTCCCCGAGCAGTGGCGCCGCGGCGGGCGCACGGAGAACTAGGCCCAAGACGCCGTTTCTGTGCGACGTGGCGGGCCGCACCTTGCTTTGCGCTTTGTATCTAGCGGCCGTGGTCAAACACAAGAGCATGTTCACTAAATGCACAGCCGATGTTGGTTACTCGCTTCCACTGTTTTGTGGCAAGGCCTACATAGGCCAAACTGGTGAATGCGTCAACGACCGTATGAGGCAGCACCGCACTTCGCTGCAGCCAGGCAACACAGCAAATCTGCCAAGACATTGCAACCAGTGCAAAGGCTGCACCACTCTGTTCAATAATGTCAGAATCATCGGCCGCGGCAAAACGCAGATAGGACGAGAAATCTTAGAAGCCTTCAACATCAAGCAGTGTGGAACTGAATGCGTCAGTGACAGCTCTGTTAGGTTCACGGCAAAAAAGTACAGTTTCATGAATGGGACATACGTTGCCACATGCTTTCTTCGGTTGCTTAATCAATTTCGTGTTTGTTGTTTTGTTAACGTTTGTGGTTGCTCTCGCGTATGTGCGTCATGTTCTGATGTTGGCGATTCACCAAGTAAAGAATTTTCAGTTGTGTTTCCAGCGTTGTCCTGTGTACTTCTCCTCTTTGTGAAGGCGTCCTTTCCGCTCGTTTTCTATTTATCATGGTCAACTATTTTGAGCCGAATTCCTCTTATTAGTTTCAAGTATTTCTAACAGGTTTGGACACTTGCTTTGCACCGATTTACGCAAACATTTTTATCGGGTTACAGAAGTCTGAACTTGTCAATTATTTTTAGGTAATCCGCTCATATACCTTCTTTGCGTAGATGGAATTTTTATCAAATCAAATCAAATTCAGTTTTCAACTTTGGTACGATGTTGATCGCTTTCCTGAAGAAAACGTGTGAGCACAGCTTGACGAGGTCAGGGGGCCATTTTGGCTGGAGAGACTCTGATGGAAAAATATCCAACCTTTGGAAAAAGAAAAAAAACTGGCATAACTGGAGCGTTGCAAACCTTATCACCTTCAAAGTAGTCTCCTTGTGACTCCACACACTTTTTCCAATGGTGCTGCCATTGTTGGAAGCATCCTGAAAAGGCCTATTTAAGAATGAAGTTTAGCTCAGCTGTCGTTGTAGCCATAATGTGTTCTCTTGTATGAAATCGCGCACTTTCAATGGCTCTTGAATTTGGGAAAACAGCCAGAAATCACAGGGGGTCATATAAGGAGAGTAAGGAGCCTGTTGAAGTAGAGGAGTCTGGGTTTTCTCCAAAAAAGTCTGAATCAACTGCGAAGAATGTGAAGGAGCATTGTTGTGATAGATGCACCAATTTTCTGTTGACCTCAGCTCCGGTCTCTTGCGCTGCACAGCATCACTTAGGCGACAGAGGGCATCCCTGTAGTACAGGTTGGTCACTGCTTGACCCTGTGGTGTGTGGTGTACCACACAGCGGGAGTCAAAGAAAGAAGTTAGCATCACTTTAACGTTGCTGCGCAGTTGGCCGGAGTTCTTTGGTCTTGGTGACGTTGAATTCTTGCACTCTGACGACTGGAATTTGGTTTCCGGATCGTACGCGTTCATCCAAGACTTGTCACCAGTGATTATGGTGTTCATGAAGTCGGGGTCACTGTTTGTGAAATCCAGTATGCCATGTGAGAATTCAACACCAAGCTGCTTCTGATCTACCGTGAGCAGCTCCTGCAAGAATTTCGCCACAACTCGATTCATGGCCCCATCTTCGGTGACACTGGAATTACTGTGTAGAAAAAGTGCTGATGCCCACCTTTCTTGAATATTCACACGACGGTCATGCATCACCACAGCGTTCACTTCGGCAATGAACTGGTCATTTCGGCCTGTTGATGGCCGACCGGATTGTGATTCGCTCTCCACCGATGGGCTGCCGTCTTTAAACCAGTGGTACCACTACATAATCTGTCTGCTGCTCACAGCATCATCACTAAATGCCGTCTGAATATTCCGAATGGATTCGACTTGGCTGTCATCAGGTTTCTGGCAAAATTTGATGCAGTAACGCTGCTCCAGTAGCTTCGCCATTTTCTTTGAAACAAAAAAAACGACGAGAGCACTGCGCACTACCTCACTCAAACGCTGCGTTCCAGCGACTGACGCTATCGGCAGGCGGGCGAAAATTCGCACATGCGCACGAAGATTCAAGGTCGGCTGATGTAAGCGCGCTTGTTTTAGATCAATTACCTGTCCGCAAAAAAAAAAAATAAGGTCGGATACTTTTCTAACAGACACCGTATATACACAGTGCAATGATTCAAATACAAGCAAATATTGCCATAGAATACATACAATGCCCTTAAATGCACAGTACAACAGTTTAAATACAAGAGAATATTGTAATATATATACATGCGCTCCATTCATCAATGTAGTTAAGCTAGAAAAGGGAAAAAATCTGCATAACAATAAAACTGCGCTACAAACGAATGGAATTAGACTATAAAGCGTTGTACATGTGAGATCCCAATGAAATGACACTCACTTACTCCGCATGTCCAATCCGACAACTTGCGCAACAAAACTAAGTTCTAAGAAAATTGCCCACCGGCAAACATGTCCCGCAGTGTTTTCGCGAGTGAGGCTAATGGAACCAGAAAAAGAGTTTTCAGGTTGTTTCTTAGAAATGGTACATTGTACTTAAATGTTCGCAGAAGATAATTTGTGCGCGGCCGCCGCACAAACTGTTGCTCAGATGACCTGATTAGATATGTGCCAGTCAGCCGTGTAAGAATGTAAGAAAAGAACAGTAGCGCAACCAAGACGAACACAAGAGAGGACCACACAGGACTAACCCTAAACTTCATCTAACTTTATGCACTAACAGCGCAGCAACTATGAGGAAAACCAGGATACGTGCCGAGCGATACCAGTTTCCACACCACACTATCTACAGAACCGTTCAAGATACGCCATCTCCGATTTGTAGAGGTTCACTGACGTATCGCTAACACACGATACACCTCTCTTCCTTATATGATATGCTTCCAATAGTTCTCTCGCCCTTGTGTCTTTGCTTTTACCTAAAATCTTTATCTCATGAAACCGTTGTCATTCCATGCAAGCGAGCTTTGACAAGCAGGTGGAAAGATTACGTTCGGCAGGATCTCCTGGCACAATCATCACAGCGGTTGCTGAAGCCCTGTTGAACAAGATGAAAGCCGTCAAGTTGCAGCAGCCATGTTACAACAGAAAAGCGGCTGTGAAACCTGAAGTAGTGCCATATGTGCACAAGGTAGCCCACCACATGAAAAAAGTGGCCAAAAAACATGGCGTACCGGTTGTTTTCCCGGCCCCACGCAAGCTGGCACAGATCTGCACGCGCATCGCGAGCAAAGACAAGAGTGGGTGCCGCATCAGACATGCAAAGAAGTCGTGAATTGCTGCATCGGGGTGGTGTACGAAATACCGCTGTCATGCAGGAAGGCCTATGTGGCCAAAATGGGCGGTGCATTAGTCAAAGGCCAGGTGAGCACGCCCGGTCAGCGAAAGACGTAAGTGGTGCACACCTTTCTCAGCACTGTGCTGAGTGTTATGAATGCCCTCGAGCGGTAGAACATTTGCCACACGCAAGATGCAAGTTTTGCAGAAAGCGCCAACCACGGTTTCATGAGATAAAGATTTTAGGTAAAAGCAAAGACACAAGGGCGAGAGAACTATTGGAAGCATATCATATAAGGAAGAGAGGTGTATCGTGTGTTAGCGATACGTCAGTGAACCTCTACAAATCGGAGATGGCGTATCTTGAACGGTTCTGTAGATAGTGTGGTGTGGAAACTGGTATCTGTCGGCACGCATCCTGGTTTTCCTTATATTTGCTGCGCTGTTAGTGAATAAAGTTAGATGAAGTTTAGCGCTAGTCCTGTGTGGTCCTCTCTTGTGTTCGTCTTGGTTGCGCTACTGTTCTTTTCTTACAAACATGCACCATCTAGCCCAACAAAAAGTTATTTTATGCCGTGTAAGAATACACAATTTTTTCAGAAATTGCTGGTAACATACGCTTGAAAAGTGCAGAAGGTATAGTAGACGTTAATTGTAAGTTTCCTTTATACTAAGAAGAACTTGTTGTTGAGCTAGTTGGTGGTTACGAGGGGGTACCCAAAAGAAACCGGACTAAATTTTTTGGTCGGCAAAGCTTCTTTGGTACCGCGTTTTGCCACTAGGGGCGCATAGAACGAACATTCCAGAGTCAGTAAGCCGAGTGCCGTCGTTGAAGGAGGTCAGACTAGTTTAGGCAGAGTTTTAGAGTGACGACTGTTTTGTGTGAATGTCGTTTTTGCAATGGCTGATTTTCGTGAACAGCGTGCGCCGGTGAAATTCTGATTTTTTCTCGGAAGAAGTTCAATGGAAACTCTTGAACTATTAAGAAAGACGTACAAGGACGATGCTATGGGTACAACTCAAGTGTTCCTGAATCGAATCCTGAATCAAAGCAACAATCATGCCAATGGAAAACTTCAAATTCACCTCGCCTCAAGAAAGCTCGTCAGGTGAAATCAAACCTCAAAACAATGCTGATTTGTTTTATCGACGTGAGAGAAGTCGTCCATTGAGAATTTGTTCCGCAGGGTCAGACAGTTAGCCAGGCTTTCTACTTGGATGTTTTGAAAAGATTGGGCAACAGTGTGCGGTGGAAGCGGCCAGATTTGTGGCGGTCGGGTGACTGGTTTTTCCATCATGGCAATGCCCCTACTCACACAGCCCTGTCTCTACGAGAATTTTGGACCAAAAATGGCATGACCCGTATTCCTCAACCCTCATACTCTCCCGACCTTGTCCCGTGCTACTGTCTTTGTTTCCTAGAATGAAAAAAATAGGTGAAGGGAAAGCGTTTCGCTGATGTTGCTGAGGTGAAGAAAAAAACGACGGAGGCGCTGTCAAGCATCACAAAAGAAGAATTTAAACAATGTTTTGAAAAATGGAATGAAAGATTCGACAAGCGTATCATTGCAAGTGGGGAATACTTTGAAGGAGATTGAAGGCCTGTGCCTAAAATGTGAACAAATAAGTTCAAACAAAAATAAGTCCGGTTTCTTTTGGGTACCCCCTCGTATTCATAATTAAATTCAAAGGCGCCAAACCATACGCACACACACACACACACACACAAGAGAAGAAGAAAGGGCGCTCTGTCTCGTCTTTCTTTCTTCTCCTGTGTGTGTGTGTGCGTATGGTTTGGCTCCTTTATACTAACTTATTTTAATTGACAAAATTGATCATGAATGTGTTAAAAGTATTAAACATTATCAATTCAGCGGAAAAGTTTTTTTTCGAGCCACTGTAGCATATTCACACTCTTTTTTTGTAGTGTAAGAACGACAGTTGAAGTTTGATGCCCCAACGGCCATCGCCGACGCAGCTGATGTCTAAGACAAAGCTAGCGAAGTTCACGTTTTTATTTACTTATTTTATTTATTACAAATACCTCAAGGGCCCTCGGGTGAGGGCTTTACATGAGGGGTGGGCTAACAACCTGGTGTTAATAACAGATTTTTTTCGATGGCTTTCTTAATGTGGTCCGCGTTTGTATGAAGGATGGTACTTGTGGGAAGACTGTTCCAGCCACGCGCTGTTTGGATGAAAAAGTGTTTTGGCACTCACGAACGCTGGGCTGCTCCGTTGCACTGTTCCAACAAATACTGCGGTCGTCCACATTAATTGTGTCAGTTGCCTCTTTAGAATTGGTGGAGGTGCTGCCTGCTCTCACTCTGGAGCTACGCCACGATGCCCAGGCTGCCAGGCTCTACCACGACGCCCGACACCCCGATCGAACCTGCCCAGCCTATTCCCACCGCTGTCATCTATTCCGGTGCCGTCCGTCAGCGCGACCCTGCGATGTTCAGCGGCACGTACGATACCGACGTAGAAGACTGGCTCGCCTCCTACGAACGCGTGAGTGCTTATAAAAAATGCGACGACGCCGTCAAGCCCATGCACGTCGTCTTCTACTTGACTGACGTCGCCAGCTTGTGGTTCCTCAACCACGAAGCCAATTTGTCTACCTTGGCGGCTCTGAAAACCCACCTGACCGACGTCTTCGGTCTCCCCGCTGTCGGAAAACATCGCGCAGAACAACGGTTGCGCAGTCGTGCCCAATAGAACGGCGAGAACTTCACAAGCTATATTGAAGACGTCATTGACTTCTTCTTACACATTCACATTCTTAAAGGGATTGAGAACGACGCGTTTCAAATATTAGTGTCTAAAAAATCCTTAAACCGTCTCCGACCTCGCCTCTTTATGCCAGAGACCCCGCCGCGGTGGCTGAGTGGTTACGGCGCTCGGCTGCTGGCCCGAAAGACACGGGTTAGATCCCGGCCGCGGCGGCTGAAATTCTTGAAGGCGAAATTCTAGAGGCCCGTGTGCTGTGCGATGTCAGTGCACGTTAAACAACCCCAGGTGGTCGAAATTTCCGGAGCCCTTCACTAAGGCGGCTCTCATAGCCTCAGTCGCTTTGGGACGTTAAAACCCCAATAAACCAAATTTTTATGCCAGAGCTACGACGAACTCCAAAAGGAGCGTCTTCCTAGGTAGCACATGGCATCGAGCCAAAACAGTATCGAAAGCGTTCGATACTGTTCTACATTCCAAACTTCTTGCTAAACTGAATGCTGTACTAAACAATCCCCACTTGGTTGTTGGACTTCTAGCTTTCTCTCATCTCGTTCTCAGTTCGTATCTTACAATTCTTCTCATTCCGCTGGTGTTGATGTGAGGTCAAGAGTGCCACAAGGCTCCGTCCTTGGACCGCTACTCTTTTTAATATATATAAATGACTTGCCACATAACATTTCTTCTAACATTCATCTTTACGCTGATGACTGTGTTTTATAAGAAGTAATTAACATCTTGAATAACACCATCTCTCGGGCTAGTTGGTTGCGATCCATATGTATCAGCAGCGTGAAAACAACACAGAAAGAACGAGAAGAAGGTAAAGAGCACTGAACTTCCAACTTTTATTTGAGCAAAACTGAACCCGCACTTATACACACACCAGGTAAAATCCCACCAGGGGGTTAATCAAGGCGCCCGATCGAATTGGGACCAACACGATGTCCAGGGCATCAAAAAGATAACTAGAATCGCACTATACAATGATTTTCATGAAATGAAGCAGGAATGACATGCGGAATAACAAGACAATGTAAAAACAGGGTTGACAGTGCGGAAATGAAAAAATGGAAAAACAGAGTTGAGGGCGCGAATTTTGCTCAAAAAACATGAGAAGGCGAGAGCACGGTAAAAAGGTAAGCGATACGAAGGGTGAGCGCCAACAATTAACACGGCTAGAACGAAAATGCAGTGTGCTCCTAAAAAGCAGGTAAAATCAGGTAAAACCAGAGATAAAGGTGGTTTCTTTTTCAGTTAATGAGATGGAAGGGGTGCTTACACAACCTTCCTTGAGCCCTGAGATGTAGGTAGCTTCAATGATTTCGCGTGTTAGTTGGTTTTATGTTTTTTTAAGACGGTTGCTTTCTTAAAATGAGGAATGCATTTCTTTTGGCAGTCGCATACGCGGCAATGGGTGGGCAAGTTCCTCAATGGCGCCCCAGTTAGATCGCTGCTATGTTCCATTAACCTTTCGTATCACTTGTTGCTGGGCTAGTTGGTGCATTATTCTTCGTACTAAAGCTAGCGCAAAACACGACACACACAAGAAAGGTAGACAGGACAACGCGCGTGTTGTGTGTGTCGTGTTTTGCGCTAGCTTTTGTACGAAGAATAATGCACCAACTAGCCCAGCAACAAGTGTTACTTGAGTATCTTTCCAATACTGTGGGCCCTTTTCTAAGTGTTTCATAAAAAAGTGTGTGTGTCGTGTTTTGCGCTAGCTTTTGTACGAAGAATAATGCACCAACTAGCCCAGCAACAAGTGTTACTTGAGTATCTTTCCAATACTGTGGGCCCTTTTCTAAGTGTTTCATAAAAAAAAGCGCGTTGTCCTGTCTACCTTTCTTGTGTGTGTCGTGTTTTGCGCTAGCTTTTGTACGAAGAAAAAACCTTTCGTATAAGCATCTTCCTGTTTGGCCTATGTCAGCCTTACCGCAAGCTAAAGGTATAGAGTATACAGCACCCTCCGTACAAGGCACAAAAGGATCTCGGTGCCTGGTTGTACAGCTACTGTTCTTTTTCTTTTTATTAACTTTGTTGCAGAGGCTCCACAGGCGCAGAGGGGCTGAAAAGACTACGTCTACGCCTGATTTTCTACCAATTTTCTTCAGATTATGCGAGATTTGGTGCAGGTATGGCAGAACGCCGACCCTTTTGTTCCGCTGTCGCGTATCATCCGGGGCATCACACTCATGCTTCATACCTATTAGGACGTTTTTTGCTATAGACGATAGGAGATATTGCCGGTATCCTGATTGCATCAGCCTCAGCACTTGGCTCGAAAAACTGTCGTGCAACTTCTGTTCACAAGATTTGAGGGTATGAATGGCCAGCTCGTTCAACTTGTAAATGGCACACGATATGCTGGCTGGCAAGTGGTTGAGAAGTTTTATTTTCTATCAAACCTTCCCATAATATGGGACAGATCTTCCCACTTTGAAGATGGTCATTCAAAGCACCTGCTAATGAAGTACTTTTTAAGGGGGTATAATCTGCGAAAGAACTCTGAGAGCCCTTGTGGTGTTGTTTTTTTTGGGAAGGGAGAGACTTCTAACCGTGGCATCTCCTACAAAAAAGTGCTAATTGGCTCTTTCCTCTACTGCACGAAAGGCCTTGACAAGTCACGCCGCCTTAACTCATTTGTGTGCATCATTGGGATATTTTGTATATCGAGAATATTTTGTCAACTTGTGTAGAGGGACATCGATCATGTGCATGTGTTCGCCATGTTGTCTTTCATTCGCGCAAACTTCACGTAATAAGAACATTTGTTGCCGATAACTTGAGTGGAGCCATCATACATGAAGTTTGCATGACGTCACAAGAAGTGGAAATGGTTTGCGAAATCCACGAAAATGTGTGTTATTGCAGTCTTCTTCAAAGACATTTGTGTGCTGTGTTGCGAGCAAGTACATTTTCGAAGCAACATAAAGATGTTCTTGCATGAGGCTGAAGGTAGCCAGAAGCAACAAAATTTCTTATACTGAAAGAGGGTTTAATAGTCCAGGTACGACCAGAACCAGGCAGGTGTTGGCTTCTATTTCTGTCTTCATTGCTTTGAAGAACAAAAGTCTCATTAAGCTGCAAACTAGCACCTTTTAGTTCTTGTCAAAGCTTTTGTTTTGTAAATGAATGAATGCCAAATAAAGGTCGATTGGTTGATGTATATATAACTACCTTTTGTTATCGCAGGCCTGTGTGGCCTGTATTCTGTTCTGGTAAGCGGTTCTGTAAGCTCGTTGGAGTATAAACCTGCATAACTTCTGCAGGTCATACATTTTTGTTTTATGGGAATCCTATGGGTTAGCTGATGGGCATGCAAGAGATGTGCCATGAGCTATTCAAATCTGCCTTAAATTGGACATTCCTCTGGACATACCAGGAATGGGCACTCCAGTTTTAGCAAGAATCATGTTCAACCCTAGTTTAACCTTAATTAGTGTTCTACTGATCAAACAAGTTTTCGTACATGCAAGCAGGCATGGTTTATAACTAGCATCTGGCGTGAGACTGAGGGCAGAATAACCCTTATATATGACTTGCATCCACACTGAATTCACCCATAGTACAACTGCTGCATTTAATGCAGATTACATAGCCACTACCTTATTTCAATTGATATTGATTGCTGTCCGTTGCAGGCACTCCCAGACTGTGTATCCGGTGGGAAAGTTGAAAAAGACAAAACTAAGGATAAAATTTGTCTTGGTTCAGTATATACATACATGCATACATACTTAAACACATTGGTCTGCAGAACATCTAGACCTAGTCTGCAGGAAATCTGCAGACTAGATCTACATGAAGGTGTCTGGTGGGTGACTCATAGGTGACTGAAAGGTCAAACTGATTTAATTGAATTATAAAATGTGTCATGGTTAAAAATATATATATATATATATATATATATATATATATATATACCTACGCATACACACTCACTAGGCACGCATATTAAAGACTAGTCTACTTGAAATCCGCACGGCGTCTACAGACATTCTGCAGACTAAGTCTACAGGTAGGTGACAGGGGTGACTCGTGGGTGACTCATGAGTGACTGAAAGGTCAAACCCATTTTTGTAAGGGTTGGCATTGTCGCTTGCGCCATCTTAAAATCATGGCTACCACGGGCCATAATAGCCACAGTTCCCCCACTGAGTTGATACAGACCATGAATGACAGGATAGAAGTTACGATTAACAAACGCTTGGAAAAACATGAAGCTGGCATCAACAAGCTTTTCGAACTTGTACCTCATCAGGAATTGCCTCGCAAGCAGCGCGCAGTTCAACCCTCTGCCTGTCCTCACCCAATATCTCCAGAGCAGCAACAATAGCACGCGAAAAGGTCGGCGACGACGCCAATCTACTACACCAACAGAAACAATTATATGGCAATGGAACTGTCGCAGCATACGCCGAAAACAAATGCAACTAGCCGCATACATCGCAAACTCCACAAATCTCCCCCATGTCATTGCTCTGCGAGAGACGGAAACAAATCGCATTCATATCCGCGGTTATCACACGGCAGCCCTTACACCACGTACGGCAATCCTGACACTCGCATCCATGCCGGTGCTAGACCGCACACCGACAAAGACACGCCCGACAGCAAGGGCACTCAACATACCGCAATAGAGCTCAGCTCACCGGGACACACATATGGCCTCACTATTCTAAACATATACAGCAATCCTAAAGATAAAGGCAGAGTTATTCCGAGCACAAGGCACAAGTGGAAATCGGTTTGGTCATTCAATGGCAAAATCTACGAAAAGCAGACAGAAAAATCAAAAATCATACAGATAACAGGAGAGCGCGACCTTTCACTGATAACTAGCTAAGAAGCAACGCAGCAGTAAAGCATTAGACGAGCAGTATGGAGTATCAAGCCTTTGTTCTACCCGAATCAGTTCCAACCCCTTCCTCACCGAACTTTTCTCTCCTTCATATTAACACGCAATCAGCAACTAACAAGGATGATGCCATCAGTCATCTTTTAAGCCAGTTCCATTTCAAATTCAGTACTATAATGTTCACTGAAACATGGTATTACGAAGGATGTACCACATATAACATTGACAGATACAAGGGTTTTTCTCTAAACCGACTAGGACGGAGAGGTGGCGGTACTGCCATTTATAGTGAAAACTCCCAAAAATACCAACTTATGTCGGAATATAGCAAACAAACCATGGATTATGAAATATTATCAATACGCAACAACAATGAAGTACTATCAGTTGTGTACCGTCCACCCAACGGCAATATGCTGTGCTTTCTGAACTTTTTTGAAGAGTTTTTGGAATATATCTCAGAAATGCAATTACAGCTTATATGTTCTGGAGACTTCAATATAGATGTGCTAGTAGAGAGTAACAGAGCTTTCGACTTTATTACTAGGCTGTCTTCAACCCGTTTCATGAGCATAATTTCCACGGCCACTCGAATCACATTATCAACACGTCTGCACTAGATTTAATCATCACGAATATCGAAACGGCTGTTCAGTATGCCGGTACAGTCGCGTCCGATGTGAGTGATCATTGCCCTGTATTCATGTTTTATTCCAAACACACAAAAGCCAAAAAACATTCATCTGCGGAAGTGTTCTCTTTTCAATACATAACACCCGATGCAATGTAATCATTTAGAAGTGAGATAAATGCTTGTGACTGGTCTTTTGTACTCGAGAAAACAAACGCGATGGAGGCGTATTCGGTTTTTATCAAAACATTTGCACATATATACGCAAAGCACTTTCCCTTTAAAGCTGGTAAGCCATCGAAGAAAATAAAGAAACCGTGGCTGACGAAATATCACATGCGGATGATAAAGCATAAAAACAGTCTATACCGCTCTTTTTTGCGCACGCGCACTGCAGAATCACTTTAAAATTTCAGGAAGTTCAGAAATTAACTTAATGCCGACCTAAGGCGGGCTAAGTTCGCTTATTATCAACAGCTGTTCTCTAATGTTTCAAGCAAACACCGGAACATTGCCTGGAATGTCGTAAACACAGTTTTTGGGCCGAAGTGGTTCACACTCCCACTCTGACAGCATCGTTGTTAACGGGCAGGAATATACTGGCCGGTCGCTCGCTGATTACTTTAACCAACACTTCGTTAGTATACGTCATACGGTACACCCCGCAACACAGCAACAGGACATTGTCTTCAACACAATTGACAGCTTTTTCCTCGAGCCAACTGACTAAACGGAAGTGTACACAGCATTCAGTCAGCTAAAAAATTCTGCTGCTTTAGACTGCGCCAACTTACAAATCAAGCCCATAAAATATGTTTTAGATTTCCTTCTGCCGGTGCTTGTGCATATTTTTAATTTAATTTTTGAAACTGGAATTTTTCCTGATGAAATGAAGCGATCCAGAGTTTCCATCATATACAAAGGTGGTGACAGAAACACCTCAACTAATTACAGACCAATAAGTATTATTTCAGTTGTTTCGAAAGGAGCAGAAAAAATTATGTTTGCTCGTCTTTCAAAAGTATTTTACAGCCGGAAATATTTTTTGCTTTAGAGCCAGGAGATCTGCCGAAACTGCGCTACCGACAATTAAGGAATTTGTTCTGGATAATATTGAGAAAAATTACTTTACACTTGGCCTCTTTGTAGATTTCACAAAGGCACTTGACTGTCTTAACCACAGCGTCCTCATAAAAAACCTATCCCGGTATGGAATTCGCGGAACACCCCTTGAACTAATGAAGTCGTACTTAATGAACAGAACACAGATGGGCAAACCAATCAAGTTTTCTGCCATTTAGTAAGGAAGGGTGTACCTCAAGGAAGCCTCTTAGGGCTCCTCTTGTTTAATATTTTTATTAATGACATTGTCCTCATTAATGAATCAGCAAAATTTGTCATATACGCTGCCGACTGTTCTATACTTACGTCTGGCCCGGATAAAGACGTGTTAATTAAGCAGCGTGAAGACTTTCTTATTAATTTATCCTCCTGGTCACAATCCAATGGACTCAAAATAAACCCCATCAAAACTAAAATAATGGTATTCAGAGCGAAAAATAAGACGTTTCAATCTAATCATGTCATAACCTATGAAGCACAGAACATTGATATCATAGAATCACTTAAAATACTTGGAGTTACATTTAGCACCGCGTTAAGCTGGGACATGCATGTTGCTAATATATGCAAAAAAAATTCCGCAGTAGCTGGAGTGGTCTCGCGTTGCCGCACTGTCCTTCCAACACGCGTTAAGCTCCAAATATACCATGCCTTATTTGCTTCACATATCAACTACTGTAACCTTGTCTGGAGCACTACAACCAATAGAAATAAACAAAAAATCTTTACAATCCAGAAAAGAATTACACGATACATCGGGAATCACGAACACTTAGCACATGCAGACCTGCTTTTCGCAACCTATAAGCTCATTCCTGTGTTTTCATATATGACTTACAGATTTTGCGTACATACTTCTCTTTGTCTAATTCATTTCATGACTTTTTAATTGCCACTGCTTCACTACAACGCCACGAACCAGTAGTATCTACACGAAACACAGAAAACTGGCACGTTCCTCGTTTCCGAACAAATTATAAGAACCAGTCATTGAAACATAACCTCCCCTCACTGCTAAACAAATATAAATTTGATGCTAGGCCCACAAGAAGCGACTAGCGAGAACCATTTCTAAACGCACAATAAAATCCTAAAATGTCGGTCCGTCATCACATTATGTTTTGTTATCAAATACTGACGTCCTTTGCGTAATTAAGTCGTTTACGATGGTCTTTTTGAACATGTATTATGTTGCAGTACACAGTCAGTTTGTATATTGTAACACTAGCCGTGTTTTCCCTTGTATATAATATTGAATATAATATTGTTTTTTCTTTTGTTATATTTCAAACATATGTCGGCACTTCTCTACCTTGTTACGGTCTCTTGGGCCTCGTCAAGCTGCCCCGAGCAGCTTTTTGCTCAAGAGCTCCAACCATGTAAATATGTGGTGAAATAAATGAATTTAATTGGATTGAATCCTGGGCTCCTTTCGTTCCTCAAAGCTCCTTGTGGTGGGGGATTTTAATGCACGTTACACGCACTGGGGATACACCTCGGATACCCCCAAAGGTAACCTCATTTCGACCGCAATGGCTGATTACAATCTTAGCCTAATCACAAACCCCACCGCACCCACTCGCATTGGCACAAGTGTCACCCGCGACACCACACCCGATCTCACATGGGCCACACCGAACATAATAGTTAAATCTCACACGGTGCTCCAGACAGCCTTGGAAGTCACCACTTTCCAGTCTCCACTATTATTGCTTATGATTCCAAGATTTTCAACCCTCGTTCGCAGCTTCTCACTGACTGAGACAAATTGCGCTCATACTTGGCAGCTGATTCTACAGAACCCCGTAATGTCACTGACTGGACAGGCCGTCTGGTAACAGCCGTCCAGGCGAACAGCAAAAGCTTTAAAAATACCCCTAAGGCACCGCAGGTTGGTACACATCTGGTCATCTATGGGAGGCCCGACAGGGACTTCTCAAGCGCTGGCGTCACCAGCGACACAATCGCAAATTCAGACTCTGCATAACATAGCCGCTCTCACTCGCGAGGCAGAAGAATACGCGAACACGCTAGCCCGCGCAAACTGGGCACCCTTTTGTAACGATCTCAAGGGTACATTAAGCACAAAACGCACGTGGTCCCTCCTACGCGCTCTCTTAGATCCAACAACCACTAAATCTCAGACACAAGTGAACACACAACGTCTGATACAACTAGAGCTCCAAAAGGACACCGACGTAATTGGCCAACTACGGGACACTTACATACCCACACTCCTTCAGTCAGCAGATCCACCCAATCTACCTCCACCTAACCCAGAACTTGATGCCGACATCACCTTAAACGAAGTCCGCCGAGCACTCTTCAGTATTTGCCGCTCTATGGCGCCGGGGCCGGATGGCATAACGTACAAGGAACTACTCACTTTGGATGAAGTCTCCCTCCAGGAACTCACGGAGCTCTTTAACAACCACTGTCAAGCTGGGACGCTCCCATCAGCCTGGACCCCTGCCAGCATGCTATTTATACCCAAACCGGGCAAACTCCTCACCCTTCAAAATTTGCGCCCCATCTCCTTAACGAGCTGTGTCGGCAAGCTCTTCGAGCATGTCATTCTCAGTCGTCTGCAACCGTTTCTAGAAACAACAGGCTTTCTCTCCAACGTTCAATTCGGCTTCCGCCCAAACATCTCGGCGCAAGACGTACTTCTTGCCCTTAAAGAGTCCCTCTTTTGCACCAAGCGCCCTACAGCCAGTACGCGAGCCATACTGTCCCTGGAAATTCATAAGGCTTTCGACACAATAAGCCATGACCATACCCTCACGACATTAGCCACCATGGAATGCGGCACCCGCATATGACAATATATTCGGGCCTTCCTTCAGGGACGAACGGCAGAACTCCACCTTGGGGATATTACCTCCCAGCCTTTCCCCCTGCGTAACCGTGGTACCCCACAAGGGGCGGTTCTGTCACCTTTACTTTTTAACATTGCCCTAGCGCCACTGGCAAAAGGCTTTTGCTGCTATCCCAGGGCTCCACACAGCCATATATGCAGATGATATAACCCTCTGGACAACGGGAGGATCGTTTGGCACAGCCCAGGATATCTTGCAATCTGCCATAGACATCACCACCAATCATTTAGCAAACACAGGCCTCCGTTGCACTCCAAATAAATCGGAACTCCTGCAGCTTAAGCCCCTCCCCAGTGACCCCCAGACTGAACTGCACATGTACTGGAATCCAGTGCCCATTGTGCCGCAAGTGAAGATTCTCCGCCTTCTCATTAACAACACACTCGATGCCACCGTCACCCTTCAGCTCTTGCAGAGGCAGACCAAACAGGTCACGGCACTTATCAGGCGGGTGGCAGCACGCAATCATGGGCTGTCTGAACGCGAGACCCTCAATATGACAAATGCACTAATCATTAGCCGCATTACATACCACCTCTCATACCCCATACTCACTCAGCGGCAAACACAACAGGCAGACATCCTAATTCGCACGGCTGTCACCTCCGCCTTACGTCTTCCACGGACGGTTAGCACAAAACGTCTCCTGGCCACTGATACACACAATACAGTGATCGAATTAATAGAGGCTCAACGCATCTACAATTAGTCCGCCTCAGTCACACAGAAACAGGAAAACGCTTATTGCGACAGCTACGTCTCAATCCACCCATTCCCACCCCAACAAGTCCTACACCTTACATGATTTCTCTGCGCACTCAGGATCACTTATATCAGAAGCCCCTACCGCGCAATATGAGCGCTAGTCTCCATCAGGGTAGCCGGCAGGCACGACCGAGCTCTTACACGAAAACATACAGCAGCCGCTCCGATATCCTTTCTGTCGACGCGGCAGAAAATTCGAAACCAGGATATTTGACGGCAGTCGCAGCCTATGAAGACGGCACAGTGGGGGCCGCCGCCACTATCCGGACTAATTCGCCTGCAGAAGCGGAAGGAGCTGCCATCGCACTTGCTCTGGCCCACTCCACCATTGACAAAAACGTAACCGAAATTTGCACGGATTCCCAGGCCGCGTACCGCCACTACCTAAAGGGCATGGCGACGCCGGCAACAGATCGTATTCTTGCCACAGTCACATATCTCGACCGAACGCTTACTCTGTCGTGGGTCCCTGGGCATGCCTCGATCCCCGGTAATGAGCGCGTTCATGCGCTGGCTCGAGAACTCTCCTCCCGGGCCCCGGATGATCAGGCACCCAACCCTGCGAAAGAGGCCCCATCGGTCCTCTCTACATATCACCAAATCATAACATTCTACAAACTCAGCCGCATGACACTGCCACCACCCCACAGTACCTTGTCGCCCTCATCCAGCGCCACATGGCGACAATTGCAGACAAGCTGTTTTATTTCCCCCCACGTTCTCTCATGCTTTCACCCCACCTTTCCTCCTGAACGCACCACCTGTGGCGTGCCCAGATCCACACTTTTCGACTACCTTTGGGAATGTCCTTCCCCAAAGGCAGTACCCCCTATCCCCATCCCACTCATTCTTCCTGGGAGGCTGCTTTACGGACCGCTCAGCCCGCCGGCCAGAAATGGCTGGTGGATCGGGCTTTACGTGAAGCAGAAGCCCGTGGACTCCTGGACCAGTAGGGGACCACCCTTGAAGATTTTTTTTTGTGTAATAAAGTTGTCTCCATCCTTCCATCCCCCACTGTTTTCCATCACCATGTCACTTAAGAAAGCTGTCTATATTGGCCTAGCGTTGCCATCACTCATCGAGTGTTAAACATTACGAGGAACTTTAGCGGCTAAAGTGATGAAAGGCGAAAGCCTGAGTGCCGCATTCTGCTACGCGATTGTTCACTTCATATTCTGCTGGCGATTAATTAACTGCCAACTAATGACGCTTAAGCTTCGCCTTTAGGAGTGGAAGGCGCCAGCGTGTTGTAGGGCTGCCAGGGAGTCCACGGAACGCCACCGCCCGTTCGGCGCGATGCGTTGCCTTTTGAACGCAATGCTTTTTGAGGAAAGGAAATGGCGCTGTAATTCTCTGTCATCTTGGTGGACATCTGAACCGCACCGTACAAGAAGGGAGGAAGTGGAGTGAAAGAAGAAAGAGAAAGAGGGGCCGTAATGAAGAAAATGAAAATAGTATTTAAGGAAAGGAAATTGCGCAGTAACCACCGTGGCACACCGTAACCAGTCGCATGCTGTCCCACTGACATTGCAAGTGATTGATGGTCTTTTGTGCGGCAGCCAACTAGCAAATGCATTTAACGATTTCTGGTTTGGTTTGGTTTATGGGGTTTAACGTCCCAAAGCGACTAAGGCTAAGAGAGACGCTGTAGTGGAGGGCTCCGGAAATTTCGACCACCTGGGGCTCTTTAACGTGCACTGACATCGCACAGTACACGGGCCTCTGGAATTTCTCCTCCAAAGAAATTCAACCGCCACGGCCGGGATCGAACCCGCGTCTTTCTGGTCAGCAGCCGAGCACCATAACCACTGAGCCACCGCGGCGGCTATTTAACGATTTCTTTACAAATATGGGTTCGAATGGAGTACCATGTGAAGCGGTCGAATATATGCATACTATGAACGACAGCTCGTTTTTCTTTCAACCTACTAGCGCAGAGGAAGTGACAGACCTATTAAAGAATATGAACAATTCTGCCAGCTGTGATATCGATGGCATCCAGATACGGCCTGTCAAGTACGCTGCCGATGTCATTGCACCGATTCTTGCTGATCTTTTTAACATGTGCTTGATTGCCGGAGTTTTTACAGATAAAATGCAGATAGTGAAAGTTAGTGTCCTGTATAAAAAAGGTGACAGGAACGACTTCGGCAATTACAGGCCTGTGTCTATTCTGCCGATATTTTCAAAGGCGTTCTTTGATGGTTGTAACTTGCTGACGCCATTCCAATATGGATGTCGTAAAAATAAATCAACAGAACTGGCACTGCTTGAGCAAAATGAATACATTCTGTCTCAATTTATGAATAAGACTTTTGTGGTTGGTGTGTTTGTAGGTTTCTCGAAGGCCTTTGATCTTGTCAATTACAATATCTTGCTCCAAAAGCTTCAACAATGCGGTGTCCATGGACTGCCACTGCAACTACTTCACTCATACCTCCCTCATCGACAGCAAGTTGTTCGGATAGACAACGAATCTTCTGAAATTAATTCTAGATTGCGGAGTGCCACAGGGAAGCATTTTGGGGTCGTTGCTCTTCAATATTCCTGTATATCTCAAAGATGTTTTTAATATATCCACGACTCCAAAGTATGTAATATACGCCGACGATATAAGCCTCTTCTTTTCGGGGTCTGATTTGTAAGAAATAATTTATTTATGCAGTATTACACTGAAATCATTACATGACTGGGCCACTGTTAACTCCATGCGGGTTAATGAAAAATAAGTATGTCGAGCGAAAAATAAGTATGTCCCTCCAAACCTAAATATTCTGCTCAATAACCGTACAGTTGATATTGTCGAAGAGTTTAAATGTCTTGGGGTAGTATTTTCATTCAATAGGTCATGGGATGGTCATGTAAATCATGTATCACAAAATCTAACTCAGTTTACGGGAATTATAGGTCGCATGCGATCCCTACTACCTGTATAGGTGAAACTGTTATTATACAACGCACTGTTTTGCTCTCATCTTAACTACTGCCATTTGGTCTGGGGAACGGCCCCACGTTCTACCCTACAGACGATTCACCTACTGCAAAAGAAATGCACACGTCATATATACAATGCCCCTTATGCAGCTACCAGTGCGAACCTTTTCCGTGCTTCAAAACTAATTAAAATCTTCAACCTTTATAAATATAGTTTAAGCTTGAGAGTTCAAAGAGGAACAAGAAAAAATATCGAAAACTTGCATAGGATCGCCAAAATGCAAGCAAGAGACTGCGCTTATAAGACAAGGCATAAAGAAACCTGGCTTGTGCCCATTCCTCACCTAAATTTGTTAAAAAAAAAGGGCTTGTTATCTGCTTTCATCTTCACTAAACGAGTATGAATTGAATCACTTTGTTTTATTTTCGTGCACGTATAAGGAGCTTCGTGCTCTGTACAAACACATTGTAACATAACTAATATTTTGAGCATTGCTACCTACCTGTGAACTCCATGAGTGCTGTAACATATCCATGAATACATACAATTTTTTGTTTTTATTTCATTTGTGATACTTGAATGTTTTGCTAATCAGGGTGTATATCTACGTTTATTTCCTTTTTTTTCGTGTTTTCCTCTGTTTGCAATATTATTTAAATATGATTGTTCTCGCTTGAAGTTGCTAATTATGACTGACATTATTGTATTCTATGCTGTACTGTACATGAGTTATCTTTCTTTTTGCATGCGTGTGTGCGTGTGTGCTGGTAACGGATGCTGCCGCTGTGCCAAAGTGGGTGCAACGGGCCAGTCAAGCTGTCAATGGGCAGCTTTCTCTTGCACCTCCCCTCCATCTGGAAATTTCTAGGTGGCAAAATAAACTGATTTGATTCGATTTGACTGTCTCACATATTTCGATGGACACCCGTCAAAATTTGCGCGCCGTGACGTGACGACCATTTCGACCAATCTGAAACGCGGACAAATTTGCTAACACGTCCTAGTCACGACAGTATGAGCCATTAAAGGCTTTCGCCTTAAAAATTAAGCAGTGGCTTAGCTCTGGTTAAGCCTGTATATACAAGCGAAAAGCTGCAGTTGTGCTTGGCTTGACGTCATGGCTGTCGCAGTTGGCGCACAGTGCACTGGGAGCACCGCGATAACGGTGGAGGCGTTCGGCCGTCCACACACTGCCTGTGCGGAGCAGGAGGAGGAGACGCGCGTGTAGTGATTGCAGTGCTGTCTTAGAAGGTTACTTTAGAGACATGTACTGTGGTGTCCATTCCTTTAGGGTGTGCACCAAGTGATGAGAGACAGACATTTCATTTCATTTTCCTTAAGGCCCTGGGCGCGGTTCGCGTATCCACCGAGATATGAGTTTCCTGGCGCACTGTTTGTCTTTTATTTTGTACTTGTGTCTGTGTGACGTCACTTAGTGTCGCGCAAGTGCAGCTGTGGCAAATCGTGGCTCCGACGGCTTACGCGAGGTGCGGCTGCGGTGCGGGTAGTGAAGCTTTTCGCTTTAAAATACACTGGCTAACGGCGATGAACCTTGTGCCATGTGATGAAATGACATGGCAAAGTAGAATATTGCTGCAACAGACAGCGACAGTTTCTATAATTTTTCGAACTCATAAAAAGTCATTTGCGCTCTCGATAAGAGGTGTGAGACCTGTATAAATCTGTCTCATCTCAGTTCAACTGTAATTGGCGTGTATACGTTGCCAAAGTAGATGTTTTACGTTGATCCTTAAGATCAAAACACATGTTCCTAGAGCACATTATAGCATACGAGCAGTATTATAGCAGCAGCGCAGTGCTATTTCACGACTACTACTTCTGCAATTCTGTCATAGCACTCATGCTACGCGCATTCTTAAGTGGCATTTGAGCCGAATGGCATTCGACATTTCTACTAGCATTCGAACCGAACGGAGTTGTGCGGTGCTTCATAGCAATTTCCACACGCATTCGGAAGCATTCAAAATGCATTCGCTCGCTGTATAGCTGCTGCCGTCTTGCTAAGCTGCTCAGTCAGTCCGTTCGTTTGCGGATGGTTGGTGTAGTCTTTCGATGGCTGGTGCCACTGAGACGAAGTACCTCGCTCGTTAGTGCCGACGTAAACGCAGTTCCCCTGTCAGTTAATAGGACTGTAGGGGCTCCGTGACGAAGTACAATGTGGTGAATGAAGAAATGTGCGACTTCGGCTGCGGTACCACGGGGAAGACCCTTGGTGTCACAGTAGCGGCTAATATAGTCAGTGGCAACAGCAATATACCGGTTACCCATGGAAGACGCGGCAAATGGGCAGAGTGAGTCCATGCCGACCTGTTGAAATGGGAGGCGCGGGGGATTGATAGGCTGCAGGAGCCCTGCTGGCTTAGTCGTTGGCGTCTTCAGTTCGACAGGTTCGTTCGACAGCTTCGTACCTAGCGACAGGTTCGTACGTAGCGGTGGACAACCGCAGTAAGCCTGGGCCAGTAGTACTTGTGACATATGCGCGCCAACATGCGGGAAAACCCGAAGTGGCCCGTTAGGAAGATCGTCGTGGCACGCACGCAGAACTTCGTCACGAAGCGCTGTTGGTACCGCAAACAGAAAGTGTCCGTTGGGCCGTTTTTCTTTTTGTAGAGGACATCAACGCGCAAGCAAAACGATGACAGTCCGCGCTTGAAAAGTCGAAGAGGAGATGGAGCGGTTCCTTCGAGGTACTCGATGAGGGGAAGCAGTTCGTAGTCGTCTCTCTGTAGGCGGACGAGAGTGGACGTGGTGACAGCACTGAGGAAAGCGAAGCGGAATCGTCGTCGGACTCGTCCGCGGGGCGGGCGATAGGAGCGCGGGACAGACAGTCAGCATCGCTGTGTTTCTGGCGGGCATGTGCACGATGGTAACATCAAATTCTTGTGATCTTGATCTAACTAAGCTGGCAAGGTCAATAACTGATTGCAGAAAGAGAGCGCTATCGGTTTTCTTCACCGCAGAGACCCACAAGGACTCAGTGCCATTCAGAACAATTGTTAGTGAGAAGGGTTCGTGGCAGTTCCTAATAAGCCAGTATTTGCAGAAGCATCTGAGTGGGTTACAAGTTGAGAACCCATTCGCCACAAAAACCTCCGGTTATGTTGTGTGTTTCTTGAAATCCAACACTCCTATTGGCTACGCATTCTCTGTAGATGTGGAGGATTTGTTTTATTCCGTGCCTCATGATGAGTTGTTTGTTGCCGTCAGAGAATGTATCGAAAGGAATGGTGAAATAAGTTTTCGAACCTCAGCCGGTGTGCCAGCAGACAGCTTCATTTCCTTGCTAGAATGTTATTTGCAAGCCACTTTAATTTCTTTTAACGATGACTTTTACATTCAACGACAAGGCATTTGCATTGGATCCTGCGTCGCACCGACCCTATTTTAGCCGCTATTGACCGATCCCTGAATCATGTGTTTAGTAACCAGGGTGTAATTAAGGCATTTAGATACGTTGACGATTTTCTAATTGTTTTATCTACACATAAAACCTTGACCCCCACTCATTCTGTGGATAGCATTTTAACTTATTTTAAACGTTATGGGAAGGGTTTGAATTTTACGCACGAACTTCCGACCCATGGTTCGCTGCAATTTTTAGATCTCAACCTAGAGTTTGGTGTGCATCACATCTGCTGGCACTACGCACCGCGAGAGCAGAAAGGAATTCTTCCCTATGACTCTGCCCATTCGAAGCTAGTTAAGAGAGCCATAGTTATCTCGTGCCTGGAATCTTCTCTGACGAAGTCAAACCCGCATGCAATGCACACCAGCTTTCATAATCAGATAAACAGGCTGCTTTCAGCCGGCTTCCCCTGCGAGGTAAGCTGTGACCGAGAACCTTCTTCAGAAGGTAAAAAAAGGAAACCGCGCCAACAACGAGGAGCAATTGCCGCGAAGAAAGACTACGGTCGTGCCGTATATGCACAAGGTGGCCCACAACATAAAAAAGTGGCAAATGGGCATGGCGTTCCTGTGGTGTTTTCGGCGCCACGCAAGCTCGCCGGGTTGTGCCCAAGGATCAGCGCGGCATGCGCTCGACGAAGAGCATGCCAGATAAAGCATGCGTCACAATTTATCAAATGTGCCACGGGCGTTGTGTATCTCATCTCTTGATTCATATTGCAGCGAAGAAGCACGAACACAAGTAGAAGGAACACGCAAAAAACACGGACGAACGCTTCGTCCGTGTTTTTTGCGTGTTCCTTCTACTTGTGTTCGTGCTTCTTCTCTGCAATATGAATCAAGAATGCTACCAACTTGCCCAGAAACGTGTTTTACTCAAGTATCTCATCACGCTCAACCGTGGTCGCGTGTATTTGGGCCAGACAGGACGCTGCGTGGATGAACGCTCAGGGGATCATCAGCGTTCAATTAAGAACAGAGAAGGAGGAAATTTGCCTGCTCATTGCATTGGATGCACCGGTTGGGAGCCACTGCTGAAAAATATCAAAATTCTGGGCAGGAGCAATGAAAAAGTTTCCCGTGAACTTTTAGAGGCATACCACATCAAGGCAAGAGGTGATGACTGTGTGAGTGACACCTCCGTTTCATTGTATAACACGGAAAAGAATTTTTTTAGCGTTTTTGATGGATTGTCGCGCAGGGTTTGATTTGCCTCCTTATCCTCTCTTTCCCCTCTTTGTAGGCACGTGTGCACACTGCCTATAAAGCGGCACTGAATCGAATAAACACCAGTTGATAGTTTGCGCTCTTTCCGTCTCCCTCGTGTTTTTACCTATCCGTGTCTTTTGTGGCAATTCGTACCTACATCATTTTCTTGTAACCGAAGGCTCCATCGAGCAAGCCGTCCCGAGGCATCTTTCAGATTCGCCAGCCAACGCAGTGAATGATGATCGCTCACAACCCGAAATGGGCGGCGATACTACTACAGACGAAATTTCGTGACGGCCCACAGCACAGCCAGACATTCCTTTTCCAGCACTATAGCCAAACGGGCGAGTTGGTGGTACATATCGAAGGAAAACAGCGCAACGATGCAGACAGAGTGGAAGAAAACACAGTACAAGCGCTGCTTTTCCGTGGTGGAATAGTTGACTTCGGAACGGGATAAAGTGCTACTGGCGTAAGCAATCACGCGTTCTAGGCCATCTTGCCACTGGACAAAGGCCGCACTGCGACTAACGTTACTGGCATCAGTGTGTAGTTTCGTGTCGGCCTCCTCGTAGAAGTGGCCAAGTACAGGCGTACATTGGAGACGGGACTTGAGTTCCGTGAAGGCTCTTTCTTGGTCCTGGCCCCAGGAGGGTTCAGCGTCTTTCGTCAGGTGGGTCAGCTAGCTTGGACAAATTATGAACAAACCGGCGATAGTAGGCGCAGAGGCCCAAGAAACGACGTAAGCTCCGTTTGTCTGCGGGCTTGGGGAATGCAGCTACGGCGGCCGTCTTGTCAGGATCTGGACTAACGCCTCGAGCGCTGACAATGTGACCAAGAAACTTCAGCTTATGAAACGCAAAGTAATATTTTTCTGGTTTGAGAGAGAGGCCAGCGGAGCGTATGGACTCGAAAACAGCCCGCAAACGTTTCAGGTGCTCATCTAACGTGTCGGAGAAGATCACGACGTCGTCATGATATACGAGGCATGACTGCCGCTTCAGGCCAGACAGCATGGTGTCCTTCGTTTTTTTTATGCAGTAGCTATGGCGTGCGTACGGGGAGGGCGTGCAGACAAGGGGGCGGGGGGTGGCGGGGAACGACTTTCTGTGAGGAATGGTCGAAAATATAGACAGTGATATCAGTGATAAGTTTATTATGGACGAGTTTTTGTGTTTCTGCTTGGAGTCGCAAATTGTAGTAACTGTTTCCTGACAAAGAAGGTAGGTTTTGAGTAGTCTTCCCAGATTCTGTATTTACTGTTTTTTAGATTCTTAGCTCCAGAAAGACCTTTCTCTCTAGTTTTGAAGTGAGCGAATTTAACGATGATCGGCCGCTGCTTGTTGCAGGGGCCGAGCACAAACCAAAAGGAAGCACCTTAAACTTATGTAAACCATCAGGGGTAATAAAGGCGGTCTTCTCTCGGCCGCGTTCGTCCGCCTGTATTTGCCAATACCCACTGCGGAGGTCAAGGGACGAAAAGTAGGTGGCAGGGCGCAGGCGCTCTAGGGAGTCATCAATGCGTGGCAGAGGGTACACATCCTTTTTCGTGACGTTATTGAGGCGTCTGTAATCCACGCAGAATTTGAGGGTGCCAGCTTTCTTCGTGACGCGGACAAAAGGCGATGCCCAGGGACGGTTGTATGAGGTCATCCTGGAGCATGAGTGTAACTTGGCGGCCGATGGTGTCACGAAGACACGCGATAAGGGCGCTGACATAGTGGTCTTTGGCCATCAGCAACGATAATTCGGTGCTTGGTAAGCGGCGTCTGTCGCACCTTGGAAGTTGATGCAAAACAGTCGCGGAAGGAATAGATGAGATTTTCTGCGCAGTGTTTCTGACTGGCCAAGAGGGGCGGGTTTACGTCGGTCGGAATGATTGTAGCCGTCGCCTCGTCGAGGTCTGACGTGGTGGACAAAGAGCACTGCCTGGTGAACTCTGCAAGCTCGTCAAAATAAGCGACGACCTCTGTCTTTGTTAAATGTTGCGGTTGGCGGGTAAAGTTGGTTAACAGAGTACACTGTGGGTTCAGTTGCTCATACATAATATGAACGAACAAACGTAGCGTTTAAACAGGACACAGAAAGATGAGGACAGGACGGGGCTACAACTTACAACTGAATGAAATCGAATCTGTGTCCTGTTTACACGCTACGTTTGTTCGTTCAGATTAAAGTTGGTTACTAAGATGTCAGTGCGACCGTCGGCAAGCTCTACTAGGCCTCGAGCTACACAAACTTGCCGAGCGAGTAGTAGCGACATGTTCGCTTCAGCGATGCCAAGAGTGCCGGTGCTTTCATTACACTCGACTGTGACGAGCTTGCTGGCTCGCGGAGGGATCGTTACGTGGTCGTCACATAGGCGACACATTACTCTGCTGGGCTCTGTGCTGGTGTCAACGGCTCGCTGCCCGTCAAAAGATAACATGAGCTCCCGAAGGTCGATGACCGCACCATACACTTGATGGAAAACTTAAACAAGGGAATTGCGCTAAAAAAGACACAGACGAGAAGAGATTAAGGACGGGCTCAATCCTTGTCCTCTTCTCTCGTCCTTGTCCTTTTCTCGTCCGTGTCGTTTTTTAGCGCAATTCCCTTGTTTAAGTATATACGACCGACTCGCCCAACAACGTGCTCTCTGAAACTTTAAGGAAATCCATGCCAAGAATGAGATCTTTGTAACAGTCACGTAATACGTCAAAGGAGCCAGTGAAAATAAGATCGCGGATCTGGATGCAGCAGGTGCAGAGGCCCATCGGCGTCACTACATGGCCACCGTCGGTGCGGATCACGGGTCCACTCCAAGGTTTCAGAGCCTTACGGAGAGTCGTGGCGAGCTGACTGCTCATTACAGAAAAATCGGCGCCGTTATCGACGTGTGCGGTCACTTCATTTCTGTCAGCAATTACTAAAATTTCAGTGGAAACTAATATTTCGTAGCACGTCGGTGAGGTCGTCGGATCGGGTGGTCGCCGCCCGGGTCGTCGCGTCAAATCGTCGGGTGGAGGCTGTTGACTCTGTGCAGTGGCGGCGGCCCTACCCCCAGAGGACGCTGTCTTTGTTTTCCCGGCGAGGGGACGCGCGTCTCAGCTGACCAGAGGCTGAGGGCCGATTGGACGAAGCGAAAGGCATCGGGGATGGCGATCGCGAATGGCGCTGCTGTGAGGTCGGGGGCAGCACGCGAGCGGCGCGGTACTCCTCTATGTCCTGTGGTCTTTCACCACAGCGCGGTCGAGGCGCGTCTAGTGGGAATCCTCTCTAACCCATACGCCGGTACGGGCAATGCCGCAGAATATGGCCAGGCTCTCCGCAGACCGGGCAATCGGTAGCAGACCGGGCAATCGTTGGATGTGCGCCACACGTGCGCTTTGCCGATTGGAGGGCGCAGGTCCTGCTGCTGCTCGACGGGGCGCAGGTAACGGTGGTGTGGTGGCGGTCCGGCAACGGGGCTGAACGCTTGCCGCACGGGGGCAGGTTGACGCAGGGCATCGCTGTAAGACAGGACGTGCGGCTCCGGTTGTGGTGCTGGTGGTCGCTACACCATCTCGCTGGATTTCGACACGGAGGACGCCCACTGTGGAAGCTATGTCTGCCAACGGAGCATCCAAGTGGAGATGTCGCAGTTCTTCGCGGACAATCCTCCGTACAAGCTCTCGCAGCGCCTCGTCCCCGAGGCCTGGCAAGCACGCGTAGTGAGCGGCCGCTACATTTGCCTGACGGCGGTATTGGGCACTTCGTTCCTGCAAGGAACGTTCCATGCTCGTTGCTTCTTTGGCGAAGGCGGCGACGGTTCGCGGAGGGCCGCGCATGTGGCCAGCAAACAGCTGCTCCTTCACCCCACGCTTAAGGTGCCGTACATTTGTGGCTTCGGGCATGGCAGGGTCGTCCCGATTGAAGAGGCGTGTCAAGTCCTCTATAAACATAGCCACTCTCTCGCTGGACTGCTGTGACCTGGAGCGAAGGGCAATTTCAGAATTTTCCTCACGTTTGCTCGAGCTGAACTTGGCGAGCAACCATGGCGAAAAACTGCCCAGTTGGAAAAGGACGCCTCGTGGTTCTTAAACCACGTTTTCGCCGAGCCGTGCAGTGCGAAATACACTTTCATCAGCTTCCGCTCGTCGTCCCACTGGTTGAATGCGGCCACACGGTAAAAACTGGCCAACCAATCTTCTACGTCCTCGAACCGGTCGCTGTGGAAAGATGGTTTGTTTGTTTGTTTATTGATTTCTTTCCGATACAAGGAAAAGGCGAAGGGAGAGCTAAAGGCGAGGGCCTGACGAGGCCCTCCCTCTGCATACAGTTTCGGCAACATTACAGGAAAAATTTAAGAAAACAGCGCACACATTTGTAGCTACAGTCTACACAGTTCTATGTCATGGATGATCCAGTACATATCACTGTGCACATATATACAACAGATTTCTTGCCGTAGATGTGAGAAAAAGAAAAAAAAACATATGAACACAGATGTAAAGCTCAGTCATCGTGGCGGACATATGTACATATGAAAAGGAGAAAAAAAAAGAAAAAGGCGAAATCCAACACACAGTAATATAGCACTGGTTTACAAACGCTACATACGGCTTTAAGAGAGAAGTCACTGGAAGCAAGTTTCTTTCTCGATAACCATTGTTTTGACCGTTTTTTTTTCTTAATAGATTTGTTTAGTTCTACATCATCTGGATGTTTATTTAGAAGCACCGGAATTTGGTACTATAAATGCTGTTTGCCATAATTCGTGCGTGTTCGAGGCTTTCTGCTCTCTTGCCTTCGAAGGGCGAGCGTGTGTGTTTCAGCGGGACTGCTAAATGCGTGTAGTTTATGTTTTTTACATACTGCAATAACTTGAAGCAACAAACTTCATCAGAGAATACTTTACAAACAGTTGATCTGTTGGCAAGTCTTGTGGGCGTCCTGCATATCATTCAACTAACCGAAGTACACGCTTCTGTAACTTTAGTATTCGGACGTACCGTCTTTGTCAAAAGTAACCAGGCTGCCGCGACGGCTGCGGGAGCAGGCGCGCGGCCGTGCGGCGGCGTTGCGCTCGCTGTCGCTGGCCGCCGCTCGCCCGTTCCGAGGGTGCACCGCTGACGTAACTTTGCACCCTCGCCCTCGTTTCGTACATATGATAAAACTAGGCGCGTCAGACGTGCGCGCTGCGATTTCGCGTGTTCGGAGCATGGTTGCGCCGTCCGAGGGCGCTCTGAACAGCAGCGGTGCTCATCTTTCGTTACGGGCAACTGCGCTGAAGGGGATCCCTTGCGTTTTTCGCTGAATAATTATGCCTGCTTATGTTCTATACACCACAGTTGAACGGACGAGAAAAATGTAGTTTTTCTGTTCGTTTTCATGCGTCTAAATTAAAGAGGGGAACGGACCTCGAAATTTAAATATGCTTTTTCCGGGTTGCGTTGCATACTGTGGCGGTTTTCGAGGCCACTTATTTTTTTTTTTAATCGGCAACCCTTTTCTATTAGCCCCCTGGTTACTATGCCTATAATTGAGTGCACTACTTCATTGTAATAGTTTCTTGCATTTCCTTGTAGCTAAGTTTTTTTTTAAGAAACAAACTGTGATGAAGCCTCTCTCACGCGCAGCCTGTATGCACGCGTGAAAAATAGTTTGAATGCGCAAAACCCTGTATTTCTGAAAAACAGCCTCCACATGCGCATTTGCCTAGAAACGAAG